>NC_134399.1:143642921-143960614 GCF_050003625.1 Haematobia irritans
TAGCTTGCGGCGCCCACGAACAGAATAAACAAAGAAGAAACAAACATTTAGTTCGGCACCGTGGAGCAGTGGTTTCTACGTCCGACTTGCATGCCAAGGGTTGTGGGTTCGATCCCTGCTTCGACCAAAGTTTTTTGTTTTGTTTTTTTTATACCCTCCACCATAGGATAGGGCTGAAATTTGGTACATGGTGTTAGTATATAGTCTCTAACAACCATGCAAAAATTGGTTCACATCGGTCCATAATTATATATAGCCCCCATATAAACCGATCCCCCGATTTGGCTTGCGGAGCCTCTAAGAGAAGCAAATTTCATCCGATCTGGCTAAAATTTTGTGCATGGTGTAAGTATATGTTCTCTAACAACCATGCAAAAATTGGTCCACATCGGTTCATATTTATATATAGCCCCCATATAAACCGATCCCCCGATTTGGCTTGCAGAGCCTCTAAGAGAAACAATTTTCATCCGATCCGGCTGAAATTTGGTGCATGGTGTAAGTATATGGTCTCTAACAACTGTGCAAAAATTGGTCCACATCTGTCCATAATTATATATAGCCCACATATAAACCGATCCCCCGATTTGGCTTGCAGAGCCTCTAAGAGAAACAATTTTCATCCGGTCTGGCTGAAATTTGGTACATGGTGTAAGTATACGGTCTCCAGCAACCATGTAAAAATTGGTCGATATCGGTCAATAATTATATATAGGCCCCATATAAACCGATCCCCAGATTTGACCTCCGGAGCACCTTGTAAGAGCAAAATTCTTTCCATTCGGTTGAAATTTGGTTCATGATGTCAGTATAGGGTATCCAACAACCATGTAGGAATTGGTTCCTATCAGTCCATAATAATATATAGCTCCCATATAAACCGATCCCCAGATTTGACCTCCAGTGCCTTTTGGAGAAGCAAAATTCATCCGATCTGGTTGAAATTTGGTACGTGGTGGTAGTATATGATATTTAACAACCATGTGAGTTGAAATTTGTGGATGACAGTCTTTCGCAGAAGTTTCTACGCAATCCATGGTGGAGGGTACATAAGATTCGGCCTGGCCGAACTTACGGCCGTATATACTTGTTTTTTTTTTTTTTTACATGTATTCCAGATACATATGTTCGGAAGATTCCGAAAAAATTTTCAACATTACATTGTACTAAAGGGTGATTTGTTAAGAGCTTGATAACTTTTTTAAAAAAAAAAACGCATAAAATTTGCAAAATCTCATCGGTTCTTTATTTGAAACGTTAGATTGGTCCATGACATTTACTTTTTGAAGATAATTTCATTTAAATGTTGACCGCGGCTGCGTCTTAGGTGGTCCATTCGGAAAGTCCAATTTTGGGCAACTTTTTCGAGCATTTCGGCCGGAATAGCCCGAATTTCTTCGGAAATGTTGTCTTCCAAAGCTGGAATAGTTGCTGGCTTATTTCTGTAGACTTTAGACTTGACGTAGCCCCACAAAAAATAGTCTAAAGGCGTCAAATCGCATGATCTTGGTGGCCAACTTACCGGTCCATTTCTTGAGATGAATTGTTCTCCGAAGTTTTCCCTCAAAATGGCCATAGAATCGCGAGCTGTGTGGCATGTAGCGCCATCTTGTTGAAACCACATGTCAACCAAGTTCAGTTCTTCCATTTTTGGCAACAAAAAGTTTGTTAGCATCGAACGATAGCGATCGCCATTCACCGTAACGTTGCGTCCAACAGCATCTTTGAAAAAATACGGTCCAATGATTCCACCAGCGTACAAACCACACCAAACAGTGCATTTTTCGGGATGCATGGGCAGTTCTTGAACGGCTTCTGGTTGCTCTTCACTCCAAATGCGGCAATTTTGCTTATTTACGTAGCCATTCAACCAGAAATGAGCCTCATCGCTGAACAAAATTTGTCGATAAAAAAGCGGATTTTCTGCCACTGATTTTGGTAATAAAATTCAATGATTTGCAAGCGTTGCTCGTTAGTAAGTCTATTCATGATGAAATGTCAAAGCATACTGAGCATCTTTCTCTTTGACACCATGTCTGAAATCCCACGTGATCTGTCAAATACTAATGCATGAAAATCCTAACCTCAAAAGAATCACCCTTTATATTAAATTTTGAACTGTAAAATGTGTCTTATTAAAGACCTAAAGCCAGAAAAGAACAGTGTTTGATATAAACGAAACCCGACCCCATATAAACCGACCCACCAGTTGGGGTCTTTATGACATAGACATTAAAACTTGTATCCGATTTGCATGAAATTCAAAACGTAGACGTACTTTTGGTCCATTAGTAGGTGTGCCGAGTTTTGTGTCGTTAATATTGTGTAAATTCCGCATGCTAAAATTTAGTTTGCGTAATATTTAACACCACGTAAATATGTACCATCTTTGATATGATAAAGGTACTAAAGAAATATTTTTATCTTACTCCCCTTTGAATCAAATGATATCTTTTCGAGATTTTCGATATCTTTCAGATATATTCAATGTCGACTAGCCGACTACGAGTATTAAGACCCTATTCCAAAACTTGGACCGTTACAAGCGATATTAGGCACGGCTACATGTGGACCTAAAATACCTCTGGATTTTGAATTTCATGCAAATATTTAGGATAAATTCTGGAAGTCCAAGAAATCAAATCGGTAGATCGGGGCTTTACCAAAATAAGGGCCGGCTCACATCATATTCGGCAACCTATTTATGAACCTAAAGTACCCCTAGATTTGAAATTTCATGCCAATCGGATAAAAATTACGATAAAAGATGCTCAAGATCCCGAATCGTGTTATATGAGGGAACTATATCAAAACATGGGACGCTATAGCCCATGGGAGCCACCGTGGTGCAATGGTTAGCAGGCCCGCCTTGCATACACAGTGTCGTGGGTTCAAACCCAGCTTCGTCCAAACACCATAAAGATTTTCAGCGGGGGATTATCCCCATCTCAGTAATGTTGGTGGCATTTCTGAGTGTTTCAAAGCTTCTCTAAGTGGTTTTACTGCAAAATGAAACGCCGTTCGGACTCGGCTATAAAAAGGAGGTTCCTTGTCATTGAGCTTAACATAGAATCGGGTAGCACTCAGTGATAAGAGAGAAGATCACCACTGTTGTATCACAATGGACTGAATAGTCTAAGTGAGCCTTAAATATCGGGTTGTCACTATACCTAACCTATATATCCCATCTTCAATATTGACCTACCAAAGCGAAAGATGTGCAAAATTTTTGCATTATAGGTTCACTATTGAAGTAATTTTTTACAATTTGAAAAACATTTTCGCTCCGACCACGGGTTGAACCTGGGTTTGATGGCATCATAACAGAACGCCTTAGCTCATTCAGCCACAAACGCCATTGACCATAAATCGTCGAAAGGTCAATTCAAATGGTTGTGATGTGATCGTAATACGACACCAAGGAATAACATTCTAATTGCTTCTCGAGATGTTCTTTATTAGTATGAACGAAAAAAAAAAGAAACGCAGGTTCAAATCTCACCTGCGGCAATTTTTTCTATCAAATATTTTTCTAAAAAATATTTTTTTATGTTATGCATTTTTTTATTTTTTATTCTCGGCATGTATTTTCGCATAAATATATTTTTCCTATTAAAAATCAACAAAAAATGTTCTCCTAAGTTGCAAAACCTTTTCAAAAGAACTTCCATGGAAGCGAAAAAGTCAAACGGCACAGGTTCAAATCCCAGCGGGGATGAAATTTATTTTTTTTTTATTATTTTTTTTTTTTTTTGTAAAATTTAATTGTCCAAAATTTGCACTTAAAATAGCCTGATTGCGTACTTTCTAATACTTGTCCACAAGGTATGCATCGGAGGTAGAAAAAAATCATTGGGGGATTCCAAGATGCGCTTTAGAAGAAATGTTTGTGGACTTGTCCAAAAGGACTGCATCGGAAGTTGAAAAAAGTCGATGGGGGATTCTGGGATGGGCTTTAAAAAAATATTTGTAGAACAACTTTTTTGTCTGGGATGATTATAATAAACATACAACCAGGCAGGCGGACATCATTATATCATCTTAGATTTTTCCCCTGATCAAGAATATATGTACTTTGTATAGTCAGAAATCGATATGCCGACCCCAAACAAAAAATCATTTATCCCAGCCGAAAGTACTTGATGAGAGAAAAACAAAGAAATTTTTGTGTTGTACTAAATTGGTTGCCGGCTGTTTTTTATGGGCCTCTATATTTTCATACCCTGCGCAATTGTAACTATGCATGCCAAATTTGGTTGAAATTGGATTAGATAAGTTCCCATATAGATAAGTTCCCATATATATCGTTCGCCCGATTTACACTCATATGTCCACAGTGGCCAATATTTTACTCCGATTTAATTGAAATTTTGTACAGGGAGTAGAATTAGCATTGTAGCTATGCGTGCCAAATTTGGTTGAAATCGGTTCAGATTAGATATAGCTCCCATATATAGCTTTCGCCCGATTTACACTCATATGACCACAGAGTCCAATTTTTTGCTCCGATTTAGTTGAAATTTGGATAGGGCGTAGAATTAGCATTGTAGCTATTCGTGCCAAATTTGGTTGAAATCGGTTCAGATTTAGATATAGCTCCCATATATATGTTTTTCTGATTTCGACAAAAATGGTCAAAATACCAACATTTCCCTTGTAAAATCGCCACTGCTTAGTCGTAAACAGAGAATGAAGCCGACCCATTTTTGTCGGCGGCGACTGACATTAAATTTTTGCATCCGGCGGCGGAAGCTTGATGGCTAAGCCGACATAAATAAGTCTCTTCGGCGGCGGACAATTATCCATTATAAAATCAATTTGAAGTTATTCGAATGGTAATGAGATTAGTTGTACAACCAATCTTACAATCAAATTTACATTTCATTCAAATTTTCTGAGGTAAATTTTTGCAAAATTATTATAACACTTTGAAATAGATTGATTGGGGGTGAAAGGCTCAACATTTTGACTAAAATTACTACAATTATTAATAAAGCTTTTTGATTTAAACTAATATTTTTGATTAATTGGCGGCTAAATTTGAGTCGAGATCAGAGAATGAAGCCGACCCATTTTTGTCGGCGGCGGCGGACACTAAATTTTTGCCTCCGGCGGCGGCGGCTTGACGGCTGAGCCAATATAAATTTGTTCACTCGACAGCGGACAATTATCCATTATAAAATCAATTTGAAGTTAATCGAATGGTAATGAGTTTAGTTGTACAACCTATCTTTCAAACAAATTTACTTTTCGTTCAAATTTTCTGAGCTAAAATTATTATAGCAGATTAAATATGATTGGTTGTGTTCAAAATTTTGGAAAAAATACGACAATTTAATAAAAAATTTTCTGATTTAAATCGATATTTTTGATTACTTGGCGGCTAAATTTGAGTCGAGATGAGTCGACATATTCGGCGGCGGCGTCGATTGGCAAAAAATGGTCGGCGGCGACTGAAATCGGCGGCGCGACTCGGCGGCTTCATTCTCTGGTCGAGATGATCCGACATATTCGGCGGCGGCGTCGACTGGCAAAAAATGGCTGGCGGCGACTGAAATCGGCGGCGCGACTCGACGGCTTCATTCTCTGGTCGTAAAGTTGTAAAAATGACTCTAATTTTCCTAAACTTCTAATACATATATATCGGGCGATAAATCATAACTAAACTTTTGCGAAGTTTCCTTAAAATTTTGAGTCTATAGATTTTGTAGAAATCTATCAAATTCTGTCCAGAGCGAGTGATATTTAAATGTTTGTATTTGGGTCAAACCTTTATATATAGCCCCCAACACATTTGACGGATGTGATATGGTTTTGAACATGTGGATCTAGCAAGTGGTGCAGGGTATAATATAGTCGGTCCCGTCCGACTTTAGACTTTCCTTACATGTTATTATTTATTAAACGATGATGTTATTATTTATTAAAGGCTATTTTCGAAACTATATGATGTTTCCAATCAATGGTGAAAGGCATATGAACTTAGACTAGAACGAATTTAGCACTTGTGTCTTAGCACCCCATTGTGTTTTTTTTTTTTTGTTTTTTGATTGGCATACGTATTCCTATCTACTTCCTTTCAAATCTAGAAAATATCTCGGAAATAGACATTTTTGAACGATGATGCTGCTAATGACGCCAAACTATGGAACACACACACGCACAAATAAAGACTTAAAATGTGTGTGTCAAAAAGCAAACAAGGATCTAAAGCAACAGCCATAATAATGACATGACGATACAGATGCCTTTTACTAGTTTCTATGAGTGTTCAATGGCCTCAAAGCCAAGGGAGGGTATGTATGATAAGCTGTGATAATCTCTTTAGTGGACTAATATTTTCCCCCAAAAAAGAGAAAAAAATCCTTGATAGTACTTCTTTCAAATTTGTCGCATTTACAAGCGTAACAGATGTATACCAAATACAATGGATAATAAAACTTTTCGACAAAATTAGTTAATGGCTCTTTTGTAACTTAGATAGTTAGAAAAATATAAATAGCTTTGATTAGAATAAAGTGAATTTGTATAAGCTGACATTTATTATTTATTCATGTAGTGATTTTTCGATGAGGTATAATAAAAGTGAAGGTATCCAAATTAAAACAACAACACAACTACACAGAAAAAAAATTCCGTAGATAAACTATCGCTAAATTTAACTTATTTTTATTGGAAAACAATTATTTGCTTGTAGTTAAATTTTATTATTTTTATCGAAATTTTCCACAGCTTAATGAAATCTTACTTTTTTTATGTATGTCCCAAAAATTTTATGAACTAAACGGTAGTATAAAGTTCAATGGCCGTGCACATAAGTTCAATATGAACTAAAACAAATTAACATTTTCGTACGATTCCCAAAAATAGTAAGAATGAAATACTGTATGGTTAAAATGGTCATGATTTGGCGCCAATGATTTTCTTCTTTACTTTTAGTTAATTTTTTTCTTCTATGAGATGATGTAATTTCGTGAAATGCAGTTAAGAAGTACAACAGGGCATAAAATTTCCTGGTTTTAACAACGCTTTGTGGAAATCTCAAAATGTGGAGTAACATTTAGTTCAATTTTCGTGCGTGATAGTTCATTCTTCCTATAAAACAGTTCACTTTTTTTCGGTGTAAAGACCGTCATCTACAATCGAATTACTTGAGTTGTCTTAGTCCACTTGATGGCAGATTAGTTATGTATGTAAGTCAACTAAGTTCTTGATCGGTTTATGTAGAAGAGTCCATAAATAATTATGAATCTATATGAATTTTCGCATGAGACTTAGAAGGCAAAACTTAAACTAGCCATAATGGAAAATCGACTAATCTACTTTTAACGAAAAAATCGGAAAGTCGACTTTGAATTCAAAGAGTTAGATCTTTTTTATGCTGCATGGCCAGTAGTCGAATTTTCAGTAATCGCAGAAATAGAAAAGTCTTCTAAAAATATCTGAAAACGGAAATTTATTGGGAATTTAATTATTCAATTTCTAATTCTTCTAAATTCAACAACAAAACTAAAATATTCCACAAAATATCTTCTTTTCCATTTCTACCAACTGCCAATTAGACCTCAAAAATAATGGCATAGGACATGCAATGTAATTATTGACAAAATGGTATCTGGTATACCTAAGTGTTTATTTAGTTTTTTTTTTGTTTTGTTTTTCAAACCTTCTTTATCGATATCAACAACTTCAAGCTAATTTCATAGGACGTGCAAATGATAGCATTTTGTACCATTGCATTAAGTATCCTCTATCTCAACTACACGATACGTATATCCCAGAGGATAATTATCATTAAAGTATCTTTGGATACAATCATCCATAAGTTCATCTGTATGGAAGCCATCTCGGCAATGGGAACAATGGACCAAATCGAATATAATTCCAGTTCAGGACAACGTGAACAGAGTGTGAGGCGTAGAGAGATAAAGATCCATATGCTCTAAACACAACTTGTGAATGTTCGAAGGGACATATAAACATTTGCGGATAAGTATTTATGTATAAGAAGAATTGGTGATGGCATTAGGATAAGAACATCTATGCTACATATATACACAACAAGCATTTATAAACTCAATGTGTGTTGGTGTGGGTGTGGATGTGTGCGCCTATCAATGGTGTGCGTGGTAGACTATGGCCCTGAGTACTTGCAAAAGTAAACATTACGAACGTGTGTTTATTCGAATACGAATGACTACAATGTATCTGTGTGTGTGTGGGTGCGTGTGTATGTGTGCTGGTGTATTTAATATACAATTTTCCAGTTTTGCTCCTGAATTATATGTATGTATTCCCAAAGATGATTTCTTCTTCTCAATTCACATTCAAGTTTAACAAGTCTTTATATGAGCAAATCCAAATGCTAAATCTTCGGAGGTTTCAGATTGCAGTAATGTTATGGTACACTAAAAATGTTTACTTGGATCCAGATATTTAGAACTACACTTAGCCCTTTCAATTGGTAAAAATTGTAATTTTCAGGACCTACCTCAATTAATTCAAGAGCTATATACATTTGTTGTGAGAACTTGATTCTTGAATTGTGACAAATGGTTATTTAGCCTATTATATCTATGGAAGAATAGAAACAAGTATATACGGCCGTAAGTTCGGCCAGGCCGAATCTTATGTACCCTCCACCATGGATTGCGTAGGAACTTCTACTAAAGGCTGTCATCCACAATCGAATTACTTGGGTTGCGATAACACTTGCCGATGGCAAGGTATCGTAATACTTTTTAACACTGTCTTCTAAATTGTAAGTTAGTCCATAAGGGGTATATATTAAACAAAAAAAAGGCCGATTAAATACGTATATAATTCAGTTTGACAAAATTTTCTATAGAAATAAAATTTTGACAAAATTTTCTATAGAAATAAAAACTTGACAAAATTTTCTATAGAAATAAAATGTTGACAAAATTTTCTATGGAAGTAAAATGTTGACAAAATTTTCTATAGCAATAAAATTTTGACAAAATTGTCTATAGAAATAAAATGTTGAAAAATTTTCTACAGAAATAAATTTTTTACAAAATTTTCTATAGAAATAAAATTTTGACAAAATTTTCTATGGAAGTAAAATATTGACAAACATTGCTATAGAAATAAACTTTTTACAAAACTTTCTATAGAAATGAAATTTTGACAAAACTTTCTATAGTAATAAAATTTGACAATTTTTACATGGCTGTTAGAGGCCATATACTAACGAAATGTACCAAATTTCAACCGCATCGGATGACTTTTGCTCCTCCAAGAGGCTCCGGAGGTCAAATCTGGGGATCGGTTTATATGGGAGCTATATATAATTATGGACCGATATGGACCAATTTTTGGATGGTTGTTAGAGACCATATACTAACACCACGTACAAAATTTCAATTGGATCGGATGAATTTTGCTCATCCAAGAGGCTCCAGAGTTCAAATCTGGGGATCGGTTTATATGGGAGCTATATATAATTATGGACCGATATGGACCAATTTTTGCATGCTTGTTAGAGACCGTATACTAACATCAGGTACCCAATTTCAAACGTATCGGATGAATTTTGCCCCTCCAAGAGGCTCCGGAGGTCAAATCTGGGGATCGGTTTATATGGGAGCTATATATAATTATGGACCGATATGGACCAGTTTTTGCATGGTTGTTAGAGACCATATACTAACACCACGTACCAAATTTCAATCGGGTAGGATGAAGTTTGCTCCTCCAAGAGGCTCCGGAGGTCAAATCTGGGGATCGGTTTATATGGGAGCTATATATATTTATGGACCGATATGGACCAATTTTTGCATGGTTGTTAGAGACCGTATACTAACATCAGGTACCAAATTTCAACCGTATCGGATGAATTTTGCCCCTCCAAGAGGCTCCGGAGGTCAAATTTGGGGATCGGTTTATATGGGGGCTATATATAATCATGGACCGATATGGACCAATTTTTGCATGGTTGTTAGAGACCGTATACTTAGACCACGTACCAAATTTCAACCGGATCGGATGAATTTTGCTGCTCCGGAAGGCTCCGCAAGCCAAATTTGGGGATCGGTTTATATGGGGGCTATACGTACTCGTGGGCCGATATGGCCCATTTTCAATACCATTAGACCTACATCAATAACAACTACTTGTGCCAAGTTTCAAGTCGATAGCTAGTTTCGTTCGGAAGTTAGCGTGATTTCCACAGACGGACGGACAGACGGACGGACGGACGGACATGCTTAGATCGACTCAGAATTTCACCACGACCCAGAATATATATACTTTATGGGGTCTTAGAGCAATATTTCGATGTGTTACAAACGGAATGACAAAGTTAATATACCCCCATCCTATGGTGGAGGGTATAAAAAGAATTCTAACAAATATATACGGCCGTAAGTTCGCCCAGGCCAAATCTTATGTACCCTCCACCATGGATGGACTCAATGGTGCATCACATAGAGAGATCCATGACATATGGCGACTATACATTGGCGGCGTTTCTGGATATTGAAGGTGCTTTTTATTATACGAAAATTGATAAGGTGGTACATGCATTAGAGAGGAATGGTGTTGAGAAATTCGTTATAAAGGGGATCGAGTTGATGTTGCTAAGCAGGGGCATGGTGGTCGAGCTAGCGAGCTCCACAAGGAGGGCTAGGACCACTAGAGGATTGCCACAGGGTTGGGTTATATCACCTTTGCTGTGGCTATTGGTGGTAAACGAGGTATTGTTTGGGCTGACATGTAAGGGTATCAAGGTAGTGGCATACGCGTATGACATGGTGATAATGGTATCGGGAAATTTCCTCGATTCTATTTCGGATGTGCTGAGCGAGTGTTTGCAGTATCTCTCGGAGTGGACTCTAGGATGCGGTTTAGGGGTGAACCCTGGTAAGACAGAGTTGGTACTGTTCACCAGGAGGAGAAAGGTTATCGGGTACAAGTCTCCTGAATTGCAGGGCATAAAGTTGACGCTCTCGAAATCAGCAAGGTACCTAGAAGTTATTTTGGACTCCAGGCTGAACTGGATGGAGAATACTGCCGATCGCATTAAGAGGGCCTATTCGGCACTATACTCGTGTAAAAAATTGGTCGGGCAGAGATGGGGAATGAGACCTTCTCGTTTTGGTTGGCTTTATACCGCGGTTGTAAGACCTGTGGCCACATATGGCTGTCATGTTTGGTGGACAATCGTGAGACACCAAAATCATATATCGAGAATAAATAGGGTAAATAGGACTGCATTCATCTATATGACAGGTGCCATGAGGACCACAGCCACAGCCGATTTACACGTAAGGAAGACGGCTGAACTGACACTTAGCAGCTTGTACACGCTGGAGAGGACAGCCTGCAGGCATACTGAAATTTTGGCCGGGCAGTATAGAGAGACGGACCATATGGCCACGGAGCATGTTTATCATCGCAAACCGACATACATTATACCAAGTATGGAGGAGTGGGAAGATAGGAGGATACCCTTCGGAACCCTGAACATGTATACGGACGGATCAAAGATGGAGGAAGGAACGGGCAGCGGAATCTATTGTAGTGAACTAGGAATAAGGGAGTCTTACACCCTGGATAGTAATTGAAGTATTTTTCAGGCTGAGATTTCTGCGATCACAAAGGCTGCTGAGTCGCTGTTGATGAGGCCGTTATTCCGAAGCGATATCAGCTTCTTCATCGACAGTCAGGCAGATATAAAGGCATTGTGCAGTGCTGACATAAGGTCTAGGGTAGTCAGCCGCTGTCGTCGAGAACTCAAGGTTCTCACTGAACAGCATAATATAACTCTGTGCTGGGTACCTGGGCACTATGGGATAATAGGAAATGAGAAAGGGGACGAACAACGTCCTAGCGGACGTTTTTCCTCCACTATCTTCTTATCATTACAAGATAGAAGTTAAATATGATGAGCAATGGCGAAGACGCTGGGTCTCTTCGGATGGTTGCGAGCAAATCAAGTTGATATGGGATGAAAAGAAACGTAGGAACTGTGAAATTTTGTTGTCGATGAACAGAGAGGAATTACGGCCATTGATTGGTATCATAACAGGACATAACGCACTTGGGAAACAAATGGTAAGAGTAGGACTTAAAGACGATGATATCTGTAGATGGTGCTTGGACCCGGAAGTTACGGAGGACTCGTACCACTTCCTGTGGCAGTGCCCAGCTTTATCCTTTAGAAGAAACAAGATACTGGGCTCCTTTTCTTTTTCTGATCTGCGGGAGTGCAGCTTAAGGAATATACTTGCATTCATCAGGGCCTCTGGTTGGTTATTCTGAGATTTCTTTCAAAGAGAACGAGCAGGTGGATGTTTCTGGGACAAAGCGGCCGCATCGGAAGGAGAAGGATTGAAAAATCACATCGATGGATCACAATGGACCTATAGTGGTCTAAGTGGGCATCAATACAAGAACATTGATGTCACCCTCTACAACCTAACCTAACCATGGATTGCATAGAAACATCTACTAAAGACTGTCATTCACAATCGAATTACTTGGGTTGCGGTGACACTTGCCGATGGCAAGGTATCTTAAAACTTCATAACACCGCGTTTTCTATTGTAAGTTAGTCCATACGGGGTATAAAAAGGCCGATTAAATACGTAAATAATTCATTTTGACAAAATTTTCTATAGAAATAAAATTTTGACAAAATTTTCTATAGTAATAAAATTTTGGCAAAATTTTCTATAGAAATAAAATTTTGACAAAATTTTCTATAGAAATAAAATCTTGAAAAAATTTTGTATAGTAATAAAATGTTGACAACATTTTCTATAGTAATAAAATTGTGACAAAATTTTCTATAGCAATAAAATTTTGGCAAAATTTTCTAAAGAAATAAAATTTTGGTAGATTATTTTTGGGGATCGGCTATATATAACTATAGACCGATATACCGGCCATATACTAGCGTAATGTACCAAATTTCACCACGTATCATGTATGGGGGCTACATATAATTATGGACTGATATGAACCAATTCCTGCATAGTTGGTAGATACCATATACTGACATCACGTACCAAATTTCAACCGAATCGAATGAATTTTGCTCTTCCAAGGGACTCCGGAGGTCAAATCTGGGGATCGGTTTATATGGGGCCTATATATAATTATTGACGATTTCGACCAATTTTTGCATTGGTGTTTGAGGCCATATATCAACACCACGTGCCAAATTTCAACTGAATCAGATGAATTTTGGTCTTCCAAGGGGCTCCGGAGGTCAAATCTGGTGATCGGTTTATATGGGGGCTATATATAATTATTGACCATTAGAGACCATATACTTACACCATATACAAAATTTCAGCCGGATCGGATGAAATTTGCTTCTCTTAGAGGCTCCCCAAGCCAAATCGAGGGATCGGTTTATATGGGGGCTATATATAATTATATACCGATGTGGACCAATTTTTACAAGCTTATTAGGGACGATATACTAACACTATATTCCAAATTTCAGCCTGATCGGATGAAATTTGCTTCTCTTAGCCAAATCGGGAGATCGGTTTATATGGGGGCTATATGTAATTATAGACCGATGTGGACCAATTTTTGCAAGGTTGTTAGAGACCATATACTAATGCCATGTACCAAATTTTGGGGTCCGTTTATATGGGGGCTATACGTAAAAGTGGACCGATATGGCCCATTTGCAATACCATCCGACCTACATCAATAACAACTACTTGTGCCAAGTTTCAAGTCGATAACTCTTTTCGTTCGGAAGTTAGCGTGATTTCAACAGACGGACGGACGGACATGCTCAGATCGACTCAGAATTTCACCACGACCCAGAATATATATAATTTATGGGGTCTTAGAGCACTATTTCGATGTGTTACAAACGGAATGACAAAGTTAATATACTTCCATCCTATGGTGGAGGGTATAAAAATGCTCAAAAAATACGATCGAAACACGTCTATAACATGGTGACAGGTGATGAATGAATCGAGGATTTACGCTTACCAACACAAAAGTAATCAGCAGTCTACTGTATGGGTGTTTCAAGATTAGGCCAATCCAACAAATGTTGCTCGCGCACAAAGTACTTCTAAGAAAATGATCGCCCGTTTTTATACCCACCACCATTGAATCGTGACGGGGGTATAATAAGTTTGTCATTCCGTTTGTAACACATCGAAATATCGATTTCCGACTATATAAAGTATATATATTCTTGATCAGGGAGAAATTCTAAGACGATATAAGCATGTCCGTCTGTCCGTCCGTCCGTCTGCCCGTCTGTCTGTTGTAAGCATGCTACAGCCTTCAATAATGGCGCTATCGTCCTGAAATTTGGCACAGATTCGTCCTTTACAGGTCAAGTTCGAAGATGGGCTATATCGGTCCAAGTTTTGATATAGTCCCCATGGTTAGGTTAGGTTAGGTGGCAGCCCGATATTTCAGGCTCCCTTAGACTATTCAGTCCATTATGATACCACATTGGTGAACTTCTCTCTTATCACTGAGTGCTGCCAGATTCCATGTTAACCTCAATAACAAGGGACCTCCTTTTTATAGCCGAGTCCGAACGGCGTTCCACATTGCAGTGGCGGCTTAATTCTCCCTGCTGAAAAAGTTGTTCGCATCCCTAAATTGCGTTAAACATAGTCCCCATATAAACCGACCTCCCGATTTGGTGTCTTGGGCTTATAAAAAGCGTAGTTTTTATTCAATTTGCCTAAAATTGCAAATCTAGAGGTATTTTAGGACCATCAAATAGTGTACCGAAAATGGTGCCTATCGGTCCATGTTTTGGTATAGCCCCCATATGGACCGATTGTGCTTCTTGGGCGTCTAGAGAGTGTATTTTCTATCCGAATTGCCTGAAATTGAAAATCTAGAGGTATTTTAAGACCACAAATTGGTGTGTCAAAAATAGGGGGTATCGGTCCATATCTCTCGATTTTACTTCTTGGGCTTCTAGAATCCGTAGTTCTTACCCAATTTGCCTGAAATTGGAAATCTAGAGGTATTCAAAGAAAATAGAGAGATGTGCCGAAAATGGTGATTATCGGACCATGTTTCGATATAGCTCCCATATAGACCGATCTCCCGATTTTACTTCTTGGGCTTCTAGAATCCGTAGTTTTTATCCAATTTGGCTGAAATTGGAAATCTAGAGGTATTCTAGGACCATAAAGAGTGTGCCGAATATGTTGTGTATCGGTACAGTTTTTGATATATCCCCCTTATAAACCGGCCCTCCGATATGGGGTCTAGATTCTAGAACTACAATTAGATGTGCGGAATACTGAATACTGTGTGTATCCTTCCATGTTTTGGTATAGCCCACATTACACCGAACTCCCGATTTAACTCCTAGTTTTTATCCGATTTACCGCAAATTGAAAATATACTGGCATTTTAGGCCAATAACAAAGTGTATATGATTTAGTTTTATCGGTCCATTTGGTAAGGCCTCCATATAGACCGATTTCACTTATTGAGGGTATAGAAGGCGCACTGATCTGCTTGGGAAAATATCTGTCATCAAACCCTCCTGGAATTTTCTAAGGAAACTATTATATTTGATTCATGGTGATGGGTATTTAAGATTCGGCCCGACCGAACTTACTACTGTATATACTTGTTTTATGAAAAAATTGGACCCAATTGTGCCACTAGAACAACACAAAACTGTCAATTGTGAGCGGTACACGATCATTTGTTTGCCAGTTGTATTCCACGAAAGCAGGAAAACCAACCACTGAAGACGGATCACTCTTCACCACAACAATGCGAGCTCTCACACATCAGTTTAAAAAACTGCATTTTTGGGCACTAAGGGCTGACTTGGTACCGAATGCTTTTTTCTTATTCTCGTAACAACTAAACGTTTTTTCCTATAGAATGACCCATAACGAAGTCTTCGGTGGGTGGTAGCATTTGTATTCCTTGTGCACACTTGACTCATCTTCGATACACCTTCCTCATTTTATGCGTTTTAAGTTCCCTGGAAATTGGATAACATTCCTTTTTAAAGCTTTAAATAACATAGCTGGTCCGGCTACAAACTGAGACTTGGAGTGACCTTATTTTTTCGATATTCCTATAGTCTAGAGTTTTCATGAGTCTCTTCTTTGTGTCTGTATTATTCAAGTATCTTTTGATTTATTTTGAAGTGTATTTCTCATCCCGACAAAAGACAAAACGCTGCACATACAATAAAATAAATAATACTGCAGGGTTGTTGTTGCTGTTTCCATATATGTTGACAAATAATAGTCATTGATTTTTCGAAGAAAACCACACAAACATACATAAATCTAAATGATCTCTTACTCACATATACAGACACAAAGGTAAATCGCCCACTAAGCTATATTTATGATAAATGTGTATTAAACGTGAGGTAATTTAAATTGCAAGCCATAAAATAAATTGTAAGATAAGATCTGAATTTTGGTCAACGGAATTTATGACCCAAAAAACCAAATGTTGAATAAAAGAAAACGAAGGTGAAAATGTACAATGAAATCAACTTGAAATACATAATTTAAATTATAGATTTTTAATACTTTAAATACATTGAGAACTCTTAATACATTGCAAAAAAAAATATATATCTTAAGGTGAAATAATAAATAATGCAATAAATAATTTATTGGCCCAATTAAAAACAAGTATATAAAGGGTGATACGGTCAAAATTTGGTCAAAGGAAAACGCGTGTAAATCGGTGAAATCGTTTATTTAAAAAATCAAATTAAATTTCTTTTTCAGTTCAATTAGTATAAAATTCAGGAAAAATATTCAGTTAGGCTTTCGCTTTTCCAAATCCGAATTGCCGGGCCTCACGCTTGACACCTGCCATCAGATTTTGTACAGCCACCTTGTCCACCTTCTTCGCCGCAGAAAGCCAGTTTGCCTTGAACTGCTGCTCGTCCTTAGCAGTTTTTTTTTTTGTCTTCTTTAGGTTCCGCTTGACAATAGCCCAGTATTTCTCAATTGGGCGGAGCTCTGGCGTGTTGGGAGGGTTCTTGTCCTTGGGAACCACCTGCACGTTGTTGGCGGCGTACCACTCCATGGCCTTTTTACCGCAATGGCAAGATGCCAAATCCGGCCAAAACAGTACGGAACAACCGTGTTTCTTCAGGAAAGGCACCAGACGTTTATTCAAACACTCTTTCACGTAAATTTCTTTGTTGACAGTCCCGGAAGCTATGAAAATGCTGCTTTTCAAGCCACAGGTACAGATGGCTTGCCAAACCAGATATTTCTTTGCGAACTTTGACAGTTTTATGTGCTTGAAATTATCTGTTACCTTTCCCCTTCCTTTTGCCGTATAAAACTCTTGTCCCGGAAGCTGTTTGTAGTCGGCTTTGACGTAGGTTTCGTCGTCCATTACCACGCAGTCAAACTTCGTCAGCATCGTTGTGTACAGCCTCCGGGATCGCGCTTTGGCCGTCGTATTTTGTTTATCATCGCGATTTGGAGTCACTACCTTCTTGTAAGTCGATAGTCCGGCTCGTTTTATGGCTTGATGCACGGTTGTAGACGATACACCCAGCTTATTTGCGGCATCTCGGAGAGAGAGGTTAGGGTTTCGCTTGAAACTACCGGCAACTCTCTTTGTCGTCTCAGCGGCTTCCGGTTTTCGATTTCCCCCCGATCCAGACTTCCTGGCTGTCGACAAACGTTCCCTAAACACTTTAATTACATTTGCAATTAAAATTTTGATACGCTGCTCTTCTTGCTTGGACGGCATTTTGACAACTGAAGAGTGAATTCAAAAATCAAAATAGGAGCAACATTCTACACACACACACCTTCAAAATGAGTGGTGTTAAGTTTTTTTAAATTCAAAATTGAAAGAAATACGTCAAGTTTATATTGAAATTTTGACCGTATCACCCTTTAGCCGATCCCCAAAAAGAATCTACCATAATTTTATTACTATAGAAAATTTTGTAAAAATTTTATTACTATACAAAATTTTGTCAAGATTTTATTTCTATAGAAGATTTTATCAAAACTTTATTACTATACAAAATTTTGTCAAAATTTTATTTCTATAGAAAATTTTGTCAAGATTTTATTGCTATAGAAAATTTTGTCAAAATTTTATTTCTATAGTAAATTTTTGTCAAAATTTTATTGCTATAGAATATTTTGTCAAAATTTTATTTCTATAGAAAATTTTGTAAAAATTTTATTTCTATAGAAAATTTTGTCAAAATTTGATTGCTATAGAAAATTTTGTGAAACTTAATTATATACGTATTTAATCGGCCTTTTTTGTTTTGTTTAATATATACCCCGTGTGAACTAATTTACAATTGAGAAAACGGTGTTAAGAAGTTTTAAGATACCTTGCCAACGGCAAGTGTTACCGCAACCCATGTAATGCGATCGTGGATGACAGACTTTAGTACAAGTTAACATCTTTTAACTTCCTTGTTTTCAATATGTCGTTTCACTTGGTTGTTCGTAACCATTTCGCTTCGAGTCGATTGAACAAAAACAAGTGAGGCTCTGATAATTGTATTGAAAAGGTTCTATTTGGTATGTTTCGAAGATCAGAAAAAACTTTGTCTAAAGTGGGTATTTAAAGAGAGGGGATAACATTGATCTAGAAGAATAATTAAGAACTTATCATTGTACAAGCGAATTAAACTTATTTGTTGCTCGTAATAGCAAAGCAATTCCCATTTCGATTTAATTATATACTGTGAAGAAAACGGACTCTTATTTTTAACTGTAAAACGTGACTTTTAAGACTGCTAAAGCTTAAAATAAACTTTGAGCGAGCCACATAAGCATTTGTAACTTTTAATTAAATATTGGACCATAACATTAATTTATAAAATTTTTATACCCTCCACCATAGTGTCATTCCGTTTGTAACACATCGAAATATTGCTCTAAGACCCCAAAGTATATATATATATATATATATATATATATATATATATATATATATATATATATATATATATATATATATATATATATATATATATATATATATATATATATATATATATATATATATATATATATATATATATATATATATATATATATATATATATATATATATATATATATATATATATATATATATATATATATATATATATATATATATATATATATATATATATATATATATATATATATATATATATATATATATATATATATATATATATTCTGTGTCGTGATGAAATTCTGAGTCGATCTAAGCATGTCCTTCCGTCCGTCTGTTGAAATAACGCTAACTTCCGAACGAAACAAGCTATCGACTTGAAACTTGGCACAAGTAGTTGTTATTGATGTAAGTCGGATGGTATTGCAAATGGGCCATATCGGTCCACTTTTACGTATAGCCCCCATATAAACAGCCCCCAGATTTGGCTTGCGGAGTATCTAAGAGTAGCATGTTTCATCCGATCTGGCTGAAATTTGGTACATGGTGTAAGTATACGGTCTCCAGGAACCATGCAAAAATTGGTCCATATCGGTCCATAATTATATATAGCCCCAATATAAACCGATCTCCAAATTTGGTTTACGGATCCTCTAAGAGAAGCAAATTTCGTCCGATCCGGCTGAAATTTGGTACATGGTATACGTATATCGTCTCTAACAAACACGCAAGAATTGATCCATATCGGTCCATAATTATATATAGCCCCTATATAAACCGTTCCGCAGATTTGATCTCCGGAGCCTCTTGGAAGAGGAAAATTCATCCGATCCGGTTGAAATTTGGAACGTGGTATTAGCATATGGCTGCTAATAACCATGCCAAAATTGATCCATATCGGTCTATAGTTATATATATATATATATATAGCCGATCCCCAATCACACAAAAATTTGTCAATATCGGTTCGTAATCATGTTTGCCATTCGAGCCAAAAATAATCTACCAAAATTTTATTTCTATAGAAAATTTTGTGAACATTTTATTCCTATAGAAAATTTTGTCAAATTTTATTTTAATAGAAAATTTTGGCAAAATTTTATTTCTATAGAAAATTTTGTCAAAATTTTATTTATATAGAACATTTTGTCAAAATTTTATTTCTATAGAGAATGTTGTCAAAATTTTAATTCTCTTGAAAATGTTGTCCAAATTTTACTTCTATAGAAAATGTTGTCAAAATTTTATTTTGTAAAAATTTTATTTCTATAGAAAATTTCGTCAAACTTAATTATATACGTATTTAATCGGCCTTTTTTAGTTTAATATATACCACGTATGGACTACCTTGCAATTTATAAGACGGTGTTAGGAAGTATCAAGATACCTTGCCGTCGGCAAGTTTTACCGCAACCCAAGTAATTCGATTGTGGATGACAGTCTTCAGTAAAAGTTTCTACGCAATCCATGGTGGAAGGTACATAAGCTTCGGCCTGGCCGAACTTACGGCCGTATATACTTGTTGCTCTTGTGGCATACATTACATAGAACAGATATTTTAAAAACTTTATTAAAGGGAGCTTAATTTAAATTTTCATTGTCATCATTTAATTGTGAGATTCATAAAATGTTGTAAGTTTTTGTTTCTTTTTGACTGTCATTCTTTCGTTCATGGCAAATACAAAAACTGTATTATGCAAAAAATCTTATGGTACTACAGCCACATATGACAATTATGTTTTATGACCTAAAACTTTTTAATATAGAACAAGGATACAAGTACTTCACTGCACTTCCTTCCCTACGCCAGCATGAGACCAACTTGTCAGCAATGTTTCTTGTGAAGTTTTATTAACATTGTTTGCCTGTAAATGTAAGCAAAGGACCTAAGAACTTTAGAGTTTTTTATGACATATTCGTCATATTTTTTTACATTGTTACATTTATGTTATTTATAGCCATTTTCGAAAGGCTAATATCGTCAATTTCCATTCTTCTTCTCTTTTCGCCTCCCATGCAGTCATAAAAATGCATCATTTTCCATTGCAAAATAATATTCGAATTTAATGGTTTTATACTTACAATCATAATACTCAAATCGATCAGCTTCACTTGGATTATTGCTGCCCATAATTTTGCTGAAAACTTCAAAATGGATATACGTGAATAATATGAAATCGGATAAAGTAAAATGTTTGATATACGAGGGATGGATGAAGATGGATTTGTTGTTGCTGAAGAAATTTGTTGTTAGGGAAGTTTAGATTCAGTTAGAAACGGTCTACAAATACAAACTTAACTGGGTGTGTATTTCCCACTTCTTTCTCGATTTTTATACCCTGCGCCACACTGTGGAACAGGGTATTATAAGTTAGTGCATATGTTTGTAACACCCAGAAGGAGACGAGATAGACACATGGTGTCTTTGGCAATAATGCACAGGGTGGGTCCCTGAGTCGATGTAACCATGTCCGTCTGTCCGTCCGTCCGTCCGTCCGTCCGTCTGTCTGTGAACACATTTTTGTGATCAAAGTCTAGGTCGCAATTAAAGTCCAATCGCCTTCAAATTTGGCACATGTTCCTAATTTGGGTCAGAATAGAACCCTATTGATTTTGGAAGAAATCGGTTCAGATTTAGATATAGCTCCCATATATATATTTCGCCCGATATGCACTAATATGGACCCAGCAGCCAGAGTTGTATACCGATTTGCTTGAAACTGTGTACAAACATAACATTTAGTCGTATAGTCAAGTGTGCAAAATTTGATTAAAATCGGTTCAGATTTAGATATAGCTCCAATATATATCTTTCGCCCGACATGGACTAATATGGTCCTAAAAGCCAGAGTTTTGTCCCAATTTGGTTGAAATTTTGCACAGGGAGTAGATTTAGTATTATAGCTATGCGTGCCAAATTTGGTTGAAATCGATTCAGATTTAGATATAGCTCCCATATATATCTTTCGCCCGATATGGACTAATATGGTCCTAAAAGCCAGAGTTTTGTCCCAATTTGGTTAAAATTTTGCACAGGGAGTAGATTTAGCATTATAGCTATGCGTGCCAAATTTGGTTGAAATCGATTCAGATTTAGATATAGCTCCCATATATATCTTTCGCCCGATATGCACTTATATTGACCCAGAAGCCAGAGTTTTATCCCGATTAGCTTGAAATGTTGCACAAGGAGTACAATTGGTAGTATAGTCATTTGTGCCAAATTTGATTGAAATCGGTTCAGATTTAGATATAGCTTCCATATATATTTTTCGCCCGATATGGACTTATATGGCCCCAGAAGCCAGAGTTTTGGCCCAATTTGGTTGAAATTTTGCACTAGGAGTACAATTAGTAATATAGTCATGTGTGCCAAATTTGATTGAAGTCAGTTCAGATTTAGATATAGCTCCCATACACATGTTTTTCTGATTTCGACAAAAATTGTCAAAATACCAACATTTTCCTTGTTAAATCGCCACTGCTTAGTCGAAAAGTTGTAAAAACTTTTGTGAAGTTGCCTTAAAATTGCTTCAAATTTAAATGTTTCCCAGTGCATTAGCCAACTAAAATTTTGAGTCTATCAAATTCTGTCCAAATCGAGTGATATTTAAATGTATGTATTTGGGACAAACTTTTATATATAGCCCCCAACACATTTGACGGATGTGATATGGTATCGAAAATTTAGATCTACAAAGTGGTGCAGGGTATAATATAGTCGGCCTCGCCCGACTTTAGACTTTCCTTACTTGTTTTTTTTTTTAACTTTGTATAAGGTTACTTTATACCTGGATTCTCTCTCATATTTTAATATATTGCTGCAATGGTGGTGGTACACAGGATGGTTGATATGTTTTGCTACCAACATCAGATTGCTAAAATCTAAACTGTTCATCTGACAACTGACAGTTTTATTCCATTGACAGTTCATTTTATTATTTACAAGCTTAAAAAATCATTTGACCTATTGCTCTCAGAAATACAGTTATTCGTGATGCAATTCAAGCGTGATAATGTAATTGCAGGAAAACCACAAGTAGCTATAGTCAGAGCCCTCCACGATTTAAATACAAATAAATCTTTTATTTCTCGTACCATTGCTCGTTAAAGTAATATTGGCAGTATTGCAAAAATTATACAAAAAACCAGAAATGATCCGGTGTGCAGTGCAAAAAGTGGACGAAACAAGTAAATACGGAAATAAGCTCGGCCGGGCCGAATCTTAACTACCCACCACCACCATGAATCAAATAATCCAATTGTTTCTTTTGAAAACTCTCCGTCGAGTTACATGAGAATATATAGAATTTCTGGTGGATTTGATGACATGAAAAATCGGGAGATTTAAGACATGTCGACTATACCACACTAATTTACAGACCCAAAATACCTATATATGTAGAATTTTTAGGCAAATCGGATAAAAAATGTCCTATTTTTATACCCACCATAGAATGGTGATGGGTGTATAATAAGTTTGTCATTACGTTTGTAACACATCGAAATATCGATATCCGACTATACAAAGTATATATTCTTGATCGGGGAGAAATTGCAAGATGATATAAGCATGTCCGTCTATCTGTTGTAATCACGCTACAGTCTTCAATAAAGGAGCTATCGTCCTGAAATTTGGCACATAGTCGTCTTTTGTCTGCTCGCAGGCTAAGTTCGAAGATGCGCTATATCGGTCCAGATTTTGATATAGCTCTTATATAAACCGATCCCCCGATTTGGGGTCTTGGGCTTATAAAAACCGTAGTTTTTACCCAATTTGCCTGAAATTGGAAATCTACATGTATTTTAGGACCGTAAAGAGGTGTGCCGAAAATTGTGATTATCGGACCATGTTTTTATATAGCCCCCATATAGAGTGGTCTCCCGATTTTACTTCTTGGGCTGAAATTTGAAATCTAGAGGTATTTTCGGACCATAAAGAGGTGTGCCGAAAATGGTGATTATCGGACGATGTTTTTATATAGCCCCTATATAGAGCGGTCTCCCGATTTTACTTCTTGTGCTGAAATTTGAAATCTAGAGGTATTTTCGGACCATAAAGAGGTGTGCCGAAAATGGTGAGTATCGTTCCATGGTTTGATATAGCCTCCATATAGACCGATCTCCCGATTTCATTTCTTGGGCCACTAGCATCCATAGTTTTTTTACAATTTGCCCGAAATTTTAAATCTAGAGGTATTCTAGGACCATAAAGTGGTGTGCCGAATATGTTGAGTATCGATCCATCTTTTGGTATAGCCCCCATATAGACCGATCTTCCGATTATACTTCTTGGGCTTCTAGAATCCGCAGTTTTTATCGGTTTTGCCTGAAATTATAAATATAAAGGCATTCTATGACCATAAAGAGGTGTGCCAAATATATTGTGTATCGGTACAGTTTTCGATATAGCCCCCTTCATAAGCGTAGGAAGGCCTCTGGGGAGGGGGCTTAGACCCCTCCAGAAAAATTTTAGCCCCCCCCCACAATTTGAAAACCTATTTACGATTTTCCATTGTTTTTATATATCCAGCAAAATAGCGTTACCAAAAAAGTAGTGAAAATTTTATATTTGGATCCGGAAGTGGTGGAAAATTGGCGCAGAAGTTATGAATTTAACATGGGCTTGTCCTAGGACGGATGTCCACCATTTCAACAGCTGTTGCACTGAATTTGAATCACTTTTTAGGGTGTGATCTGAATTCAGTGTTTTGAATGTGAATTAAAAATGTGTGTGATAATTTTCCAAATAAAAAATTGTTATTTTTTTAATGTATTCTTACACAGAAACGTTTGACCTCGAACATTTCCAAAAATTATCGATATTTCTAGAATAGATTTGGCTGTTTTGCGGCAAAATGTTATTAATTTTTACCCTTTTTTAACGTATTTAACGTATTTAAAAAAAATACCCATTAAAAATATGAAAAAATGTTGTAGAAATTGAATTTAAAAATTTCCTGTATACACGGATGAAAAAGACTGTTTTTCATATGTTTGGCTATAAACATTATATGTTTGGAACACAAATTTTTAAACACAATATTTTTGAGTGCAAGCATATAATGTTCATAAACTAGCATAACATGTTTGGGACATATATGTTAATACGTTAGAACATATTATGTTTGGGACATAAAATGTTTGTAAATATAATATGCTTGAATGCAAACATATATTAATTTAGAAATAGCCTATAAACATATATGTGTTTAGTAGCTTGGAGCGCTATTTAACAGGGAGCGATATTGAATTAAGTTGGTGGTTGTTGCTTGTTATTACAAAATTAACATTTTATTTTTCCTAGGGCAATTGATCAGCTACTTCTTTGATCCTTACAAACTGTGTGGTCCGCTGTTCGAATCCCCGTCCGGCAAAAGGTAAAATTAAAATAAAAAAAAAATCATAAAATTGAATAATTTCTTCTACAATGTTTGTATTACAGAAAAAGGTGGTAAGAACTAAAAAATCTCGTGGAAGTGAGAAAGATGTCGGGAAATATACAATTGAGCAGAAACAAAATTTTGAGCATTCAGGTCGAAAACCTATGTTGTTAGCACCTATATTACCTGTTTATTTTCATAATTCATTATGATTGTAAATATATAAATAAATAAATAAAATTTTGAGCACAATATTGTTCGGGAGAATTTTTTTAAGCATATAATATTTTTGGGTGCAAAATGCTTCCAAACATATTATATGGTCACATAATAACATATTGTTTTTTGGAAGACAACATTATTGAATTTGGATGCAAAAATACAAAATGTTTGGAACTTAGACTACCCAAACATATATTGTTTAGACCAATATGCTTTCAAACATATTATATATTGGTAGAGATCAAACATATAAATGTTTGGGCAATACCCAAAAATGTATATGCTTGAAGCCTAATATGTTTGGGAGTATATGTTACAGAAGCGATTTTTTGTGAGGGTGTAGCTAAAACAATAACCATCTTAAAGAGGACATTTTTGTGCTTTTACCGTAAAGTTGTGTTTTTAGAACAACTTCCATTCTTTTTTGCTGGGCAAAAATAATGGAACTATTAGTTGCTTTATTATCAATTCATTGTCTAGTTATGTTGAAGTCTGACTTTTTATTCATTTTTATAAAATAAAATATTAACCCTCTAATGACCCAATTTTTTGCCACAAGAAAAATTTATACGGTAAAGTTCAGTATATGCTGAAAAAAAAGCCTCTTGAACAGTTTTAACGAAATTTTCTTTTTTCTAGGAAAATTGTCTAGCTACGCTAATGGCCCCCTTATAAACCGGGACTTCCGAATAAAACAAACTATCGACTTGAAACTTGGCACAAGTAGTTGTTATTGATGTAGGTCGGATGGTATTGCAAATGGGCCATATCGGTCCACATTTACGTATAGTCCCCATATAAACGGACCCCCAAATTTGGCTTGCGAGGCCTCTAAGCATTAGCGTAGATAGACAATTTTCCTAGGGGGGCTATAGCCCCCCAAGAAAAAAATTAATAGACTGAACTTCAGTTCGATTCATGTTTTATTTTATAAAAATTAATAAAAAATCAGACTTCAATATAATTCGACAATTAATTTATAAAAAAGGAACTAAAAGTAGTTCCACACTTTTTCCCAGCAAAAAAAATTTTTGTGTTGTGTTTCTAAAGGCACAACTCTAAAAGCACTTCCAAAAATGTCTTCACAAAGAAGTTAATTATTTTAAATACGCAGGAAGTTGTTTTGATTCAATTTTTTATAACTCATTTTTTCTTTAATGGCTATTTTTTTTTGTTTTTAATGGGTTGTTGTTGTTGTAACAGTTTATTGTGATTTCATCCATTTTTATGTTATACGCTTTGGTATTCAGCTTATGGCCAGATCGAGGAACTCTGCGACGTGTTGTGTTTTTAATGGGCAATTTTTTTGTAATGGATTAAAAAAGAGTAAAAGTTTAAAAATGGTACAAATTTTTCAAATTTTGCAGCAAAAATGCTAATCCATTCTAGAAAATTTTAATATTTTAATAATTTTTAAAAATATTCGATAAACAAGCTTTATAATGCATTAAAAATCATAAAAACTTTTATTCGGGAAAATATCACAAAATTCACCTTATAGTAAAGAAACCAACCTACAATTTAGAAGACAATGTTAAGAAATAAAATCGGCAACTTCTACCACAATGCAAAGTCGTAAATAGGTTTTCAAATTCTGGGGGGGGGGGCTAAAATTTTTCTGGGGGGGGTCTAAGCCCCCTCCCCAGAGGCCTTCCTACGCTTATGCCTCTAAGAGAAGCAAATTTCATCCGATCCGGCTGAAATTTGGTACATGGTGTTAGTATATGGTATCTAATAACCATGCAAAAATTGGTCCACATCGGTCCATAATTATATATAGGCCCCATATAAACCGATCCCCCGATTTGGCCTGCGAGGCCTCTAAGAGAAGCAAATTTCATCCGATCCGGCTGAAAGATGGTACCTGGTGTTAATATATGGCCTCAAATACCCATGCAAAAATTGGTCGAAATCGGTCAATAATTATATATAGCCCCCATATAAACCGATCCCCAGATTTGACCTCCGGAGCCCCTTGGAAGAGCAAAATTCATCCGATTCGGTTGAAATTTGGTACGTTGTTAGTATATGGTATCCAACAACCATGCAGGAATTGGTTCATATCAGTCCATAGTTATATATAGCCCTCATATAAACCGATCCCCAGATTTGACCTCTGGTGCCTTTTGGAGAAGCAAAATTCATCCGATCTGCTTGAAATTTGGTACGTGGTGATCGTATATGATATTTAATAACCATGCCAAAAGTGGGCCATATCAGTCCATAATCGTATATACCGACATATAAACCGATCCCGATATTTGGTTTTGGAGCCTCTTGGAGGAGCAAATTTCATCCGAGTGAGTTGAAATTTGGTACATTGTGCTAGTATATGGTCGTTAACAACCATGCCTAACTAGGTCCATATCGGTCCAGAGTTATAGATATCTCTCAGATAAATCGATTTCCAATCACACAAAAATTGGTCCATATCAAGTTCAAAATTGTATATACACGCAAAGAAAAAAAACGTTTGGAAAACGTGTACCGAAAACGTTTTTCTTTTGTTAGAGTTTTTTGAATTGCTTCGAAAATTTTAAACTTTTATCACCAAAAAAAATTCGTTTGTTACAAAATTTTTATTTTTTCAATAAAAAAAGTTATTTTTGAAACAACAACACAGTCCATTTCGTTTATATCAAACACTGTTCTTTTCCGACTTTAGGTCTTTAATAAGACACAGTTTACAGTTCAAAATTTAATATACTACAATGTAATGTTGAACATTTTTTCGGAATCTTCCGAACATATCTGGAATATATGTAAAACAAAAAAACATCTTTGGTCGAAGCGGGGATCGAACCCACGACCCTTGGCATGCAAGTCGGACGTAGCAACCACTGCTCCACGGTGCCAAACTAAATGTTTGTTTCTGTTAAATAAACTTTGTTTATTCGGTTCGTGGGCGCCGCAAGCTATGCTATATAAATATAACTTATATGGATATTTATCTATTGATGACCATAACAGGTACATAGCTCAGTGGTTAGTGTGTTGGCTTACAAAGTGCATGGTCCGCGGTTCGATTCTCCGTCCAGGCGAAAGGTACAAAAATTTAAAAAATTTATAAAATCGTATAATTTCTTCTACATTGTTGGTATTACAGAAAAAGGTGCTAAGAACTAAAAAACTTAGTGGAAGTGAGAAAGATGTGAGGGAAAATGCAATTAGCCAGAAAAATTTTTTTTTGAGTTAGTCTTTATGAAATTGTTTTTACATCCTGGAAAAGAATAAACGTTTATCACAAAAAGTATATACTTTTCTTCCAAATGTACTTCCTTTCAACGAAAAGCAAATGAGAAACGAACTTTGTTTGTCTAAAATTTCGTTTGGGAGGAAAGAATTATTTTTTTGCGTGTAGCCCCCATATAAGCGACCCCCATATTTCAATTCTGGCTCTCTACGTACCGTGCAAAAAGTCCATATCGATTCGTAATTATTTGTAGACTTAACTATATATAACTTTTTTTTCTAATTATACCATGTATGGACTAACTCACAATTTAGAAAACGATGTTAAGAAGTTTTAAGATACCACAACCCAAGTAAATCGATTGTGGATGACAGTCTTTCGTAGAAGTTTCTAAGATTAGGCCTGGCCGAACTTACGGCCGTATATACTTGTTTATTTTTCAATTAATTTCGAAAATATTGCACTTTGTGTTAGAATCTAAATTGCCACAATATTTCAAAATCACCTTATATCGATTGTTATCAAAATTGTCCATAGAACCAATTTGCAAATTAAGGTCACTAAGCAAAATGTTTACATAATTTTCCTTTGTTATAAAATTTTATGAGCCCACTAAAACCACTGAACCACCACTGAAAAAAAAAAGAAAATTGATTTTAAACATTTTCTTCATTCACCCTACAACCATCCCTCGTAAGGATATTATTGAATCTTCTATTCTTTGCAAGCAATACTTACAGTTAATACAACACCGACGTAAACGCAATAAACACGAAGCTGAACGTGTCAAACTTTGTGAATAGGTATCGTGCTGCTCTTGATTCTGATGATGATTCTGCTGCTGCTGATGATGATGATGATGGTTATTCTGGTGTTGCTGTGAAATACAAATTATAGGTGGACGTTCCGATAATGGTATCGCAATGTAATTCGTACTCGTTGGAGTTGCTGTTGACAAACTGTTATTATCGCTATCCACAAATATGGTGGAGGCGGCAACAGTTGTTACTTCAGATGTGATTGGATGATGGTGAATGGCTATGGAAGTATGATGGTGCAATTGTTGATGTTGCTGTTGTTCCAAGTTATCAATTGCAATGTGATTGTTGTTATTGTTAGTGTTATTGTTGAGACTACTGTTACTATTGTCGTTATTTAGGTTATCGGATAATGTGGTGGTATTGGAACTTGGAGTGGAAACAACGATTTTTGGATTAGAATTATCGTTTGTGGGATTGGAGTATATGTCTTTATTGTTGTTGGCGATGGTTGGTTGATCTGAAAGTGTAAAAAAAGAATTGGTAAGCTTAAGTTAAATCTTTTATATTTTTTATTGGTAAACCGTAGGTGTCCCTTAATGGGAAATAGGAAATGGTAAACGAGACAACTATAAATTTTAAAATATTTAATATTAAGATGTTGGCTAAGCATTTCCAAAAAAAATCCATTAAAAGCAACTAAAAATATAGTGATATAGATATAATCCTTGGATCGTTTGTCAAAAATTCGTATTTATTTGCTCTTGAAGAAAATACTTCACATTAAAGGGGAATTCCTAAAATAAAACTATTATTCTCACACAGTTGATTTCATTTATATCAAGCCCTGTTCCTTTCTGAATAAGTAGATAGGTGGGCTGTATGGCTTACAAGGCGACTTATAAGATGGTCCTTCCTGCAAAATGTAAACATTTAAAAATAATTTATGAAATCTGATATTTATGTTACATGTTTATTCATTGTATTACAGAAGAGATAACGCTGAGAGCTGAATAAATCATGGGGAAGTGAGAGAGATATAGAGAAGATGCAAATAGCCTGAAAATTAAAAAAAAAAAAAAAACAAACAAGTATATATAGCCGTAAGTTCGGCCAGGCCGAAGCTTATGTACCCTCCACCATGGATTGCGTAGAAACTTCTACTGAAGACTGTCATCCACAATCGAATTACTTGGGTTGCGGTAACAATTGCCGATCGCAAGGTATCTTAAAACTTCCTAACACCGTAATATATACCACATAGTCCATACGTGGTATATATTAAACTAAAAAGGCAGATTAAATATGTATATAATTAAGTTTAAAGTTTCTATAGAAATAAAATTTTGAAAAAATAAAATTTTGACAACATTTTCTACTTCTAGTAAAATTTGGAAAAAATTTTCTATAGAAATAAAATTTGGAAAAAATTTTCTATAGAAATAAAATTTGGATAAAATTTTCTATAGAAATAAAATTCTGACAAAATTTTCTATAGAAATAAAATTTTGACAAAATTTTCTATAGAAATAAAATTTTGACAAAATTTTCTATAGAAATAAAATTTTGACAAAATGTTCTAAAGAAATAAAATTTTGACAAAATTTTCTATAGAAATAAAATTTTGACAAAATTTTCTATAGAAATAACATTTTGACAATGTTTTCTATAAAAATAAAAATTTTGTAGATTATTTTTGGCTCGAGCGACAACCATGCTTATGAACCGATAAGGACAAATTTTTGTGTGATTGGGGATCGCCTATATATAACTATAGACCGATATGGACCAATTTTGGCATGGTTATTAGCGGCCTTATACTAACACCACGTTGCAAATTTCAACCGGATCGGATGAATTTTGCTCTTCTAAGAGGCTCCGGAGATCAAATCTGGAGAACGGTTTATATGGGGGCTATATATAATTATGGACCGATATGGACCAATTCGTGCGTGTTTGTTGGAGACCACATTCTAACAACACGTTCCAAATTTCAACCGGATCGTATGGCTTTTGCTCCTCTAAGAGGCTCTGGAGGTCAAATCTGGGGATCGGTTTATATGGGGGCTAATATAATTATGGGCCGATGTGGACCAATTTTTGCATGGTCATTAGAGAACATATAGCAACACCATGCACCAAATTTCAGCCGGATCGGATGAAATTTGTTCTCTTAGAGGCTCCGCAAGCCAAATCTGGGGATCGGTTTATATTGGGGCTATATATAATTATTGACCGATGTGGACCAATTTTTGCATGGTTGTTAGAGACCATATACTTACACCATGTACCAAATTTCAGCCGGATCGGATGGTAATTATGGACCGATATGGACCAATTTCTGCATGGTTGTTAGAGACCATATACTAACACCATGTACCAAATTTCAGCCGGATCGGATGACATTTGCTTCGCTTAGAGAAATCGCAAGCCAAATTTGGGGGTCCGTTTATGTGGGGGCTATACGTAAAAGTGGACCTATATGGACCATGGTTATATCGTCTTAGAATATCGATATACATTTTTATACCCTCCACCATAGGATGGGAGTACATTAGCTTTGTCATTCCGTTTGTAACACATCGAGATATTGCCCTAAGACCCCATAAAGTATATATATTCTGGGTCATGGTGAAGTCCTGAGTCGATCTGAGCATGTCCATTCGTCCGTCCGTCTGTTGAAATCACGCTTACATCCGAACGAAACAAGCTATCGACTTGAAACTTGACACAAGTAGTTGTTATTGATGTAGGTCGGGTGGTATTGCAAATGGGCTATATCGGTCCACTTTTACGTATAGCCCCCATATAAACGGACCCCCAAATTTGGCTTGTGATTGCTCTAAGAGAAGCAAATTTCATCCGATCCGGCTGAAATTTGGTACATCGTGTTAGTATATGGTCTCTAATAACCATGCAATAATTGGTCCATATCGGTCCATAATTACATATATCACCCATATAAACCGATCCTCCGATTTGGTTTACGAAGCCTCTAAGAGAACCAAATTTCATCCGATCCGGCTGAAATTTGGTACATGGTGTTAGTATATGGTCTCTAACAACCATGCAAAAATTTGTCAATATCGGTCCATAGTTACATATAGCCCCCATATAAATCGATCCCCCGATTTGGCTTGCGGAGACTCTAAGAGAACCAAATTTCATCTGATCCGGCTGAAATTTGGTACATGGTGTTGGTATATGTTCTCTAATGAGCATGCACAAATTGGTCCACATCGGCCCATAATTATACATAGCCCCCTATAAACCAATCTCTAGATTTGGTTTCGGAGCCTCTTGGAGGAGCAAATTTCATCCGAGTCAGTTGAAATTTGGTACATTGTACTAGTATATGGCCGTTAACAACCATGCCTAACTAGGTTCATATTGGTCTATAGTTATATATAGCCCTCAGATAAATCGATCCCCAATTACAAAAAAAAATTGGTCCATATCAAGTTCATAATTGTATATAGCCCCCATATAAGCGACCCCCATATTTCAATTCTGGCTCTCTACGTACCGTGCAAAAGTCCATATCGATTCGTAATTGTTTGCAGACTTACCTATACATACTGTTTTTGTCTAATATATACCCCTAATGTATACCACGTATGGACTAACTCACAATTGAGAAAATAATGTTAAGAAGTTTTAAGATACCACAACACAAATAATTCAATTGTGGATGACAGTCTTTTGTAGAAGTTTCAACGCAATTTGTGGTGGAGGGTACATAAGATTCGGCCTGGCCGAACTTGCGACTGTATATACTTGTTCTTGTATGAGTCGGTGTGATTTCGTGAGTTATAGTTAAAAAGTACATCTGGACATTAAATTTTCCTGGTTTTAACAACTCCTTGTGTAAATCTCAAAATGTGAAGTATAATTTAGTTAAATTTTCGAACAACATAGTTCATTCTTGCTATTAAACAGTTTTCTGTGTAGAATAAAAATTACGGTGTGTACAACTCTTAGCGTTTATACAAAAACATGAAACGATATACAACAAATTTGACACACCTATTTGTGGTACAAAAAGTCCAGTAGATTTTCAAATTCATTCAATTCGGATAAAAATTGCGGCGAGTGGAACCTCTGAAAGTCAAATTGGGAGCTCGAACTATATGCTGGTTATTCCAAAACATGGCCCGGTATGTCTAAATGGAGGCTATATGAAAGCCTGGAGCGACATCTTCGTACTAGGCCTGCCTACATACCAAATACGAGTGTGAGCCAAATTTCAGGCCGAAAGCGCCATTATTGAAGACAGTAATACGGACATGGTTTTATCGTCTTGGAATATATCCCTCGATATACATTTTTTTAACAATCTCCCTTTTAGTCAATTACTTAAAAATGTATTTTTCGAATTCTCTATCCCTATTTACCCTTTCCATTTGTACAATTTTATTGAAATACTACTCCGCAGGCAATCACTTTATCCGCATATTTATACCTTAATTTAAATACAATGGTTTTGTAGATTTACAATAAATCTGATTAATATTTGCATATTGATTTCCAATGCAATCATTATTAATGTAAGTTTTATGAACACATGTATAATACATAATAAAATCCACAATAAAAACAAACGCATTGTGTACTCGTACCAAAAAAACGAGAGAGATTTCGTTTTTTGAATTAAGCAAAAATTAATTTATTGCATGTAAACACTCATGTTTATGTTTAAACAATAAAAATTGTAATATAGGATTTCCAATATTTGAAAAGATATACGGTAAACTTTTTTGTGGCTGTCATTTTCATGTGGCAGTCAAAGAAAAAAAAAAAAACATACATATACTAAGTCCATAGCCTGACATCAAGGGCAGTAAAATCAATTTCTCCCATTACGTTGAAGCATTGATGGTAGTCAATGGCAATGACAACCCAATTTCTTGCAGGTTTACGTTATTTTTATATTTACCATGATAGGATGGTATGGTTTTCATTCCGTTTGTAATACATCAAAATATTGGTTACGGACTATATAAAGTGTACATAGTGTGGCTGATCTGTATTTCAACCAACTTCATGTTGCTACCATTTTGTAAGCCATTCGCCTGACAGCTGATAAATTTATTCTAGTGACAATTCATTTTATTGTTTATAAGCTTACAAAAATATTTGGATATATTGGACTCAGAAATAAAGTTATTTGACATGATGGTGGCTTTATTTAAGACCGGTAAACCACAACCTAGCAAAAAAACTTTGGAAGTTCTTCCAAAAGCACAACTTTAAAAGCACTTCCCAATGATGTTCGTTATTTTAACTACACAGGAAGTTTTTTTCATTAAATTTTTTATAACATGCTTTTTCATATTTTAAATGGGTAAATTGAATTTTTCTTTTATTTCAAAACCAATATGAAATAAAAAAAGTTAAAATTACATTTTAAGAATTCATAAGATAGTACAAATTATTTAAATTTTGTCGAAAAAAATGCTAAATCCAGTCTGAAACAAGTATATACGGCCGTAAGTTCGGCCAGGCCGAAGCTTATGTACCCTCCATCATGGATTGCGTAGAAACTTCTTCTAAACACTGCCATCTACAATCGAATTACTTAAGTTGCGGTAACGCTTGCCGATGTCAAGGTATGTTAAAACCTTCTAACACCATCTTCTAAATTGTATGTAAGTCCATACGTGGTATCAAAAAAGATCGATCCAATACGTATATAATTCAGTCTGACAAAGTAGACATAAAATTTGGAAAATTTTCTACAGAAAGAAAATATTAAAAAATTTTCTATGGAAATAAAATTTTCACAAAATTTTCTATAGAAATAAAATCTTGGTCGATTATTTTTGGCTCGAGTGGCAACTATGATTATGAACCGAATAAAATTTGAACAAAATTTTCTATAGAAATAAAATTTTGACAAAATTTTCTATAGAAATAAAATTTTGACAATGATGAAAATTTTATTATGAACCGAATAAAATTTTAACAAAATTTTCTCTAGAAATAAAATTTTGACAACATTTTCTATAGAAATAAAATTTTGGTAGATTATTTTTGGCTCTAGTGGCAACCATGATTATGAACCGATATGGACCAATTTTTGTGTGATTGGACCAATTTTGGTATGGTTGTTAGCGACCATATACTAACACCACGTTCCTACTTTGAACCGGTTCGGATGAATTTTGCTCCTCCAAGAGGCTCCGGAGGTCAAATCTGGAGAACGTTTTATATGGGGGCTATATATAATTATGGACCGATATGGACCATGTTCCAAATTACAACCGGATTGGATGAAATTTGCTTCTCTTGGAGACTTCGCAAGCCAAATCTGGGGATCGATTTATATGGGGGCTATATATAATTATGAACCGATGTGGACCAATTTTTGCACGGTTGTTAGAGACCATATACCAATATCATGTACCAAATTTCAGGCGGATCGGATAAAATTTGCTTCTCTTTGAGGCTCCGCAAGCCAAATCTTGGGATCGGTTTATATGGGGGCTATATATAATTATGGACCGATGTGGAACAATTTTTGCACGGTTGTTAGAGACCATATACCAACATCATGTACCAAATTTCAGCCGGATCGGATGAAATTTGCTTCTCTTTGAGGCTCCGCAAGCCAAAATCTGGGGATCGGTTTATATGGGGGCTATATATAATTATGGACCGATGTGAACCAATTTTTGCGTGGTTGTTAAAGACCATATACCAACACCATATACCAAATTTCAGCCGGATCGGATGAAATAGGCTTCTGTTAGAGGCTCCACAAGCCAAATCTGGGGATCGGTTTATATGGGGGCTGTATATAATAATGGACCGATGTGGACCAATTTTGGCATGGGTGTTAGAGACCATATACCAACACCATATACCAAATTTCAGCCGGATCGGATGAAATATGCTTCTTTTAGAGGCTCCACAAGCCAAATCTGACGGTTCCTTTATATGGGGGCTATACGTAAAAGTGGACCGATATGGCCCATTTTCAATACCGTTCGACCTACATCGATAACAACTACTTGTGCCAAGTTTCAAGTCGATAGCTTGTTTCGTTCGGAAGTTAGCGTGATTTCAACAGACGGACGGACAGCCGGACAGACGGACGGACGGACGGACATGCTTAGATCGACTCAGAATTTCACCACGACCCAGAATATATATACTTTATGGGGTCTTAGAGCAATTTTTCGATGTGTTACAAACGGAATGACAAAGTTAATATACCCCCATCCTATGATGGAGGGTATAAAAATTGTGAATTTTTGAAAATATTTGAGGTCAAAAAAATTGTTTATTTGACAAAATATCAAAGAATTTTTTTAATTTACATCCAAAACATTGAATTCGGATCATACATAAAAAAGTGATCCAAATTCAGAGCACCGGCTGTTGAATATGGTCAGTTACCGAATTTGGTTTTCTTCAATGCGAAGTCATTCTAAATTGAGCAGCTTGATGACGATTTACTTCCCAAAGAGGTCAGTTGAAAATTTACAGAATATGGTCTGTTACCGAATTTGATTTTCTTCAATGAGAAGCCATTCCAAATTGAGCAGCATGAGGCGGATTTACTTCCCAAAGAGGTCAGTTGAAAATTTACATCTTCGATTGGCCATCAGAACTCGAGCGCCGCAGATGATAATGGAGTAGGCCGTTAGTAGCTTTCTACTCTTATTTATCAATCGTGGGGATGATATAAATAATTTTTGGTAAATGTCCTGAAGACAGTGTGACTTCTATTCTCCCAAGAAATTAACTCGAAAAACCAGTGCTATGTAAAACTCTTACCGATATAATCCAAAATTGGCCTAAAGAGTTATGGACATAAAGCACTCAATGCGCCTGCTATACCCTCAAGAAGTGAGATCGGTCTATATCGATGCCTTACATTATGGACCGATAAAAATAAATGCGATACAGATTTTTGAGGGTCTAAAATACCAGTATAATTACATTTTCGGGCAAAGTGGATAAAAACTACAGATTCTAGCAGTCCAAGAAATAAATTCGGAAGGTAGGTCTATATGGTCTATATATACTCACAATTTTCGACACACCTTTTAAAGTTCCTCAAATACCTATAGAATTCCAATTTCAGGCAAATTGAGTAAAAACTACGAATTCTAGAAGCCTAAGAAGTAAAATCGGGAGATCAGTCTATATAGGGGCTCTTTATGGTCCTAAAATACCTCTAGATTTATAATTTCTGGCAAATTGGATAAAAACTCCGATTATAAAAAACCCAAGAAGTAAATGTTGGAGATCGGTTAATGTTGGGGGCTACACCAAATCATGGACCGATACACAACATTTTCTGCGCACCTATTTGTGGTTATAAAATACCTCTGTATTTAAAATTTCAAGCAAATGGGATTGTAAATACAGTTTCTAGACACCCAAGAAGTAAACTTGGGAGATCGGTCTAAAGGGTGATATGGTCAAAATTTGGTCAAGTGTAAACGTGTGTAAATCGGTGAAATCGTTTATTTAAAAAATCAAATTAAATTTCTTTTTCAAGTTCAATTAGTATAAAATTCAGGAAAAATATTCAGTTAGGCTTTCGCTTTTCCAAATCCGAATTGCCGGGCCTCACGCTTGACACCTGCCATCAGATTTTGTACAGCCACCTTGTCCACCTTCTTCGCCACAGAAAGCCAGTTTGCCTTGAACTGCTGCTCGTCCTTAGCAGTTTTTTTGGTCTTCTTTAGGTTCCGCTTGACAATAGCCCAGTATTTCTCAATTGGGCGGAGCTCTGGCGTGTTGGGAGGGTTCTTGTCCTTGGGAACCACCTGCACGTTGTTGGTGGCGTACCAATCCATGGCCTTTTTACCGTAATGGCAAGATGCCAAATCCGGCCAAAACAGTACGGAACAACCGTGTTTCTTCAGGAAAGGCAGCAGACGTTTATTCAAACACTCTCACGTAAATTTCTTGGTTGACAGTCCCGAAAGCTATGAAAATGCTACTTTTCAAGCCACAGATACAGATGGCTTGCCAAACCAGATATTTCTTTGCGAACTTTGACAGTTTTATGAAAATATATGCTACATTTCCCCTTCCTTTTGCCGTATAAAACTCCTGTCCCGGAAGCTGCTTGTAGTCGGCTTTGACGTAGGTTTCGTCGTCCATTACCCCGCAGTCAAACTTCGTGTACAGCCGCCGGGATCGCGCTTTGGCCGTCGTATTTTGTTTATCATCGCGATTTGGAGTCACTACCTTCTTGTAAGTCGATAGTCCGGCTCGTTTTTTGGCTCGATGCACGGTTGTAAACGATACACCCAGCTTATTTGCGGCATCTCGGAGAGAGAGGTTAGGGTTTCGCTTGAAACTACCGGCAACTCTCTTTGTCGTCTCAGCGGCTTCCGGTTTTCGATTTCCCCCCGATCCAGACTCTTGGCTGTCTACAAAGGTTCCCCAAACACTTTCGTTACATTTGTAACGGTTGATTTGGCAACTTTTAGCGATTTTGCCAGCTTTGCGTGCGAGTAGCTCGGATTTTCGCGATGCGCGAGCAAAATTTTGATACGCTGCTCTTCTTGCTTGGACGGCATTTTGACAACTGAAGAGTGAATTCCAAAGTCAAAAAAGGAGCAACATTCTACACACACACACCTTCAAAATGAGGGGTGTTCAGGTTTTTTAAATGCAAAATTGAAAGAGAGAAAAATACAAAAAAAACGCGGAAAAATATCAGCTATAGTTCTTGTATGAAAGTCTATTTACCAGAAACATACAGTAAAAAAAATTGTTCCACAAATTTCGTATTTTTCGTTTATTGTTAAAAAAAAATTATAAAAATGCATTTTAGTGCTCACCAGTATGGGAAATATTTATAGCTTATTTAGATTAAAGCCTCTTCTTAAAAAAAAAAAAAAACATCGAGCAATAAAAATCGAAACTAAGAGTTTTTTGTCGTTTTCGAATGTCCTCGTAAGTGGACATCGGTATTCAATGGGTTAAGCTTTGTTTAACAATTTAACAAAGACTAGGCAAAAAAAATATTTTTAAATTTTATGGCTTATAATATCTTCCCTCATATCGTTCTCAATTCCAAGTGGTTTATTAAGTTCTCAACACATATGTTCAGTAACACAAACAATGCATTGTAGAAGAAATTATTCGAATTTAACCATTTTTCAAAATTTACAATTCGTCTAGACGAAGAGTCGAACCTCGCAAATGAGCAAACAAACTACCCACTGGGCTCATATATCCATCAACATATAAAGATCCCTATAGTGAGCATTGTACAAGCAACACATACAGTCAAGCAGTTCTATTTGTAGGCCACATTGTTGGACACATACAAACCGACATAAAGAAACTTTGTTTAAAGAAAACAATGGTTGAGTCTGTCCCTTTTATATAACAGGTTGGCAGATAAGTCCCCGGTCTAACAAAGAAAAACACATTTTTTTGTCAAAATTCGTTTTTATTATTCAACATAGTTCCCTTCAAGAGCGATACAATGATTATAACGACCTTCCAATTTTTGATACCATTTTGGTAGTACTACTTCGGTTTTGTCTCAAAATAGGCCTCAGTTTCGACGATAACCTCTTCATTGCAGCCAAATTTTTTTCGCTGCGAGCATCCTTTTGAGGACTGAGAACAAGAAAAAGTAGCTGGGGGCCAGATCTGGAGAATACGGTGGGTGGGGAAGCAATTCGAAGCCCAATTCATGAATTTTTGCCATTGTTCTCAATGACTTGTGTCACGGTGCGTTGTCTTGGTGGAACAACACTTTATCATTCTTCATATGGGGCCGTTTTGCCGCGATTTCGACCTTCAAAGGCTCCAATAACGCCATATAATAGTCACTGTTGATGGTTTTTCCCTTTTCAAGATAAGCGATAAAAATTGTTCCATGCGCATCCCAAAAAACAGAGGCCATTTCTTTGCCAGCGGACTTTTGAGTCTGTTCACGCTTCGGAGACGGTTCACTGGTCGCTGTCCACTCAGCCGACTGTCGATTGGACTCAGGAGTGTAGTGATGGAGCCATGTTTCATCCATTGTCACATATCGACGGAAAAACTCGGGTGTATTACGAGTTAACAGCTGCAAACACCGCTCAGAATCATCAACACGTTGTTGTTTTTGGTCAAATGTGAGCTCGCGCGGCACCTATTTTGCACAGAGCTTCCGCATACCCAAATATTGATGTATGATATGACCAACGCGTTCCTATGGTATCTTTACGGACTATGCTATCTCGATCAACTTCATTTTATGGCCATTCAAAATCATTTTGTGGATTTTTTTGATGTTTTCGTCGGTAACCACCTCTTTCGGGCGTCCTCCGTGCTCATTTCACCACGTTTGAATTTTGCATAACAATCAATTATTGTTGATTTCCCTGGGACAGAGTCCGGAAACCCATTATCAAGCCAAGTTTTTGACTCCACCGTATTTTTTCCCTTCAGAAAACAGTATTTTATCAAAACACGAAATTCCTTTTTTCCATTTTTTCACAATAACAAAAGTTGTTTCACAAAAGACGATCTATCTCACAAACTAATTGACTTACAGCGACGCTATCTATGTGTCAGACCGGGGACTTATCAGCCAACCTGTTAAATGCTGTCTGATAGTGGATATAAAATATCACGCGTCCTAGATATGTAAACCTGATATCTGATATGTACGGCAATTAAATCTATTTTTGTCGACCAGTTATTCATAACCTTGCTATACCCAAATTGAGTAATCCGGAATAAATAAATCGGAATAATTCATCATATATTAATTCAGTGGGACGATCTAACGATCTCAGACGATCTAACGATATTTGTCTGTTTGATTTCAATAATGGAATTTCATCTATTGCATTTCATTTCATTGAACCCAAAAGTTCTTCGCAACTTCCAGCTGAGAAACTTTTTTTTTTTTGCAGGAAAAACTTTACACCATTCCAAATTTTTATTTTAATGAAATGCGAGAGGACCTTCACAAAATTCCACATAAATTTGCCAACATTGCGTTGCATCTTTTCAACTACATATGAGTTTATCTGTAAACATAAAAAAAATATATTTACGAATGTGGGAACATGAGAAAAATATAATAAAACATTACTTGAAAAGAAAAACAAAAATTTTGCATTCACCAAAAAAACAAAAACTTATAAAAAATTTCACTCAACCATGTGCAAACAAACGCCCTTGTGTCAGGGACATGGATGCCTGGTGAGATGCCTGTTTTTCTGGTGTTTTGTGGGTTTCCAATGTCGGCATTGTTTACTTTTGGCTTATGGCCAAACGATATTACAACGACGACACTATCAGGCATAGAGCAAGGTGGTGGTCATTGGTGTCATTTCCCATTGATGAAGTGCACCCCCACTACCACAATAATAACACAAATGCATTTATATGGAAATAAAAGAAATTATTGCAATAAATTTTACATATTTAACAAAAATTCTCAATGGTTGTACAGGAAAAAGAAAATTATTTTCCATGTGTTATGGTTTCATATTCAATGGTCAAGTTGATACGTATGTAATATCATTGATCATTGAGGGCTAAGGGTATTTTTTCCATTGTATTAATGTGGAGATCAATTTTATTTATTTATTAATTTATAGGAACTTAACAAAAGAAGAATTAGTGCTAGGTACAATTTGGATGAGATATAGTAATTAATTGAATAAATAATTAAATTAAGAACAAGTATATACGGCCGTAAGTTCGGCCAGGCCGAATCTAATGTACCCTCCACCATAGATTGCGTAGACACTTCTACTGAAAACTGTCATCCACAATCGAATTAATTGGGTTGTGGTATCTTCAAAATTCTTAACATCGTTCTCTAAATTGTGAGTTAGTCCATAAGTGGTATATATTAGACAAAAAAGGCATGTAAAGGTAAGTCTACAAACAACTACGAATCGATATGGACTTTTGCACGGTACGTAGAGAGCCAGAATTGAAATATGCGGGTAGCTTATATGGGTGCTATATACAATTATGAATTTGATATGGACCAATTTTTGTGTGATTGGGTATAGATTTATCTGAGGGCTATATATAACTACAGACCAATATGGACCTAGTTATGCATGGTTATTAACGGCCATATACTAGCACAATGTACCAAATTTCATCTGACTCGGATGAAATTTGCTCCTCCAAGTGGCTCCATAACCAAATATCGGGATCGGTTTATATGGGGGGGGGGGCTATATATGATTATGGACTGATATGGACCACTTTTGGCATGGTTGTTAAATATCATATACTACCACCACGTAGCAAATTTCAACCAGATCGGATGAATTTTGCTTCTCCAAAAGTCACCGGAGGCCAAATCTTGGGATCGGTTTATATGGGAGCTATACATAATTATGGACTGATAGGAACCAATTCCTGCATGGTTATTGGATACCATATACTAACATCACGTACCAAATTTCAACCGAATCGGATGAATTTTGCTCTTCCAAGGGGCTCCGGAGGTCAAATATGGGGATCGGTTTATATGGGGCCTATATATAATTATGGACCGATTTCGACCAATTTTTGCATGGGTGTTTGAAGCCATATATTAAAACCACGTACCAAATTTTAACTAAATCAGATGAATTTTGATCTTCCAAGAGGGTCCGGAGGTTAAATCTGGTGATCGGTTTATATGGGGGCTATATATAATTAAGGACCGATGTGGACCAATTTTTGCATAGTTGTTAGAGACATTATACCAACACCGTGTACCAAATTTCAACCGAATCGGATGAATTTTGCTCTTCCAAGGGGCTCCGGAGGTCAAATCTGGGGATCGATTTATATGGGGGCTATATATAATTATGGACCGATGTGGACCAATTTTTGCATGGTTGTTAGAGACCATATAACAACACCATGTACCAAATTTCAGCCAGATCGGATGAAATTTGCTTCTCTTAGAGGCTCGGCAAGCCAAATCGTGGGATCGGATTATATGGGGGCTATATATAATTATGGACCGATGTGGACCAATTTTTACATGAATGTTAGAGACCATATACTAACACCATGTACCAAATTTCAGCCGGATCGGATGAAATTTACTTCTCTTAGAGGATCGGCAAACCAAATTTGGGGGTCCGTTTATATGCGTAAAAGTGGACCGATATGGCCCATTTGAAATACCATCCGACCTAGGTTAAAGTGGCAGCCCGATTAAGATTTAGGCTCACTTAGACTATTCAGTCCATTGTGACCATCCGACCTACATCAATAACAACTACTTGTGCCAAGTTTCAAGTCGATAGCTTGTTTCTTTCGGAAGTTAGCGTGATTTCAACAGACGCACGGACTGACGGACATGCTTATATCGACTCAGAATTTCACCACGACCCAGACTATATATACTTTATGGGGTCTTAGAGCAATATTTCGATGTGTTACAAACGGAATAACGGAGTTAGCCCTCTAATGCCCCAATTTTTTTGCCATCTGATTAAATTTTCAATGTTAACGACACAAAAGCTAGAGAACTAAGCAAGAAAAATGTATACCATAAAATTCAGCATATGCTGTAAAGCCTCTTGAATAGTTTTCTTTTTATTTTGCCTATTTTTGTTGTCTTAAGGTGTGTTTTACTAAAAGCTTCATTATTAAATGAGGCTTGGCCATTAGAGGGTTCATATATACCCAACCTATGGTGGAGTGTATAAAAATATTTGAAATTTTCGAAGAACTTCAAACAACTCTTACATAAAGAAACAACGTTTTCGATACACGTTTCCCAAACGTTGTTTTTATTTTCGTGTAGGCACTTTAACATGAGTTTGTCATTGACGGGATAAATTTACACTTTTGGACTCGACGCGAACTCATCCCAAAACAATTTTTAAAACCTTATATGAACCTGTTTCATTTCGACCTTCCGAATAGCACCATAAAGAAAAAAACTTTTGGAATATATTGAACAACAGAATATTCTAATAATTATATTTCAGTAAATGTGTAAATCTAATAATATTTTAATATTAAAAGAGTATAAAAATTAAAAAACAAAAATTTGGAAAATTTGGAAAATTAAAAAATTGAAAAATTGTGATAGGGTTTAGTATAGCTGGCAATTTGAACCAATTTCAAAAGAAATGTTGTTCTTTCGTGTAGTTGTACTATCTCCATAACTTATGAGTTTACCTACTATCAATTGGCTTAAATTTTTAAAAAGATTTTTCTCCTCTATCATATTTATAAATAACAATAATAAACAAATATGTTTACCAAAGTCAACAAGAAAATCGAACCAAAAAACACAAATAATAAAAGTCTTAATAGCTAAATGAAAGAAGCTATCTATTCAATCAATTCATTTCACTTCAATCATTATGATGTCTGTCAGATGGATGATAGGTTGATATCATAACGTCGTAAGCCATTGTCTTCCCGACAGCCGAATGCTATTGCCAACAATGCATAAATGCTAATACCTTCCGCCCAAACCCCGTCATCTGATACAATTCAAATACGAATGTGAATATATGAATATTTGATGATTTCCTTTTGCATCTTATCAATGCTAATCGGATTTGACCCAATTCTTTGACATTTGATTGGCTTATCTATTTTTTGTGTTTGGTTCATAAATCTTCTATTCGCATTTCTCACAATGTTTGGTTCGAGGATAAACACAAACATAGAAATAGGATAAGTCACTATGTGATAGATTTTCAAGGAAACAGGTATTAGGTTAAAGTATTACTTGGTAATGCAAAAGAAAAAGGAGGACTCGACTTATCACATATATTGAAATATGGTACAGAGGTCGTGTAAACAAAATTCCATGTGCATGAAATACTAACACAATGTTTTATACTTTATTATTTTTTCCGTGGATAACTATCGCAAAAATAATTCGTTCTTTCAGTTCAGTAACAAGAGAAAATTGATAGCCAATAATTCTTCAAAACAGTTTTTACTCGGCTTAGTAACTCGGCTATGATCATATTATATTTCCCAAGATGAAATGTTTGTCATAGCCTCTCCGGATTAATATATCTTGTCTCTCTGGTGAACCGACATAAACATAACTCCATCCAAAAAAATGTTTTTGTTGAAGAATATTATCCGCAAGGTAATCATTAATATCTCCCTCGCTCTATTCACATGCACTCAAGGCCGTATTCAGGGGGGGGATGAGGGGGATCAAACCCCCCCCGAAATGAATGAATATTTTTATATAAATAAATATATATTTTTAGCTGCATAGAAAAATCTTATCGAAGATGTTGAAGAAAAGCTGGAGGTTTTATTTTGAAAAACGCTTACCTATAAAACTTGCACAAATCATAGAATATTAGTTGAAAAACCCGTCAAACGACGGTCGAAAAAAAAAATAACTTGTTTTTGTTCTCGCGCCACAAATTTCATTTTTGGAAAATTCATTTCTGCTTTTTATGTGTGTTTGTTGTTCTTCTTGTGAACATGACTTACTATGTTTGGCCATAGCAACAACAACGAAACAGCCAAACACACATGTGTAAATGAAATGGCGCAAAACCTGCGAAAAGAACCTGCATAATTCAGCGATGGAAGCAATAAAGAGATATTTCCAAACGTGCACATTCTTTTAAAAATTTTGGTCACTTTGTCAGTTACTCAGGGATGGAAAATACAATTTTTAAGGAAGTACAAAAATGGTATTTTTTGAGCGGAAAGGTAATTTTACTAAATTTCAACAAAAATTTCACTGGAAAATTATTGTCAAGAGACTGAATTTTAAAGAAAATAAAATTTTGACAAAATTTTCTATATAAATAAAATTTTGCAAAAATGTTCTATAGAAAAAAAATTTTGCAAATTTTTTTCTATAGAAATAAAATTTTGCAAAAATTTCCTATAGAAATAAAATTTTTACAAAATTTTCAATTGAAATAAAATTTTGACAAAATTTTCTATAAAAATAAAATTTTGCAAAGATTCTATATAGAAATAAAATTTTGACATTTTCTACCGAAATAAAAAATCGATTGACTATGTCTTTTACAAAATCGAGATTTTCTACCCATGTCTGTTTTGCCATATTTGTAAAAGACTATTAGCAAATAAGGTTGATAAAGACTTTCTCAAAATATTAAAATATTTTGTCAAAGCTATTGTACCATAAATCTGATATCGACTCAAAAATGTATACACAAAAGGTACTAAATCATTCGCGGGGGTATCACGGTACTGACCGGGGTGAAAACGTTTTGAAAAAAGTACTATAGTACTGCATTTTCAATCCCTGCAGTTACGACGTGCTCATCCGAACGTTCATTTTCAACAATGAAGAGATTAAAGACGTATCTTAGAAATTCGACTAGCGAGAGTAGACTCAAAGGATTGGCATCAATGTCGGTTCATCGCCGAATAAATGTGCCGACTGAAGAAGTCATTGATTTATTTGCTGCCCAAAAAGCCCGTCGGCTCAATTTAATATTATAAAACAAGTAAGGAAAGTCTAAAGTCGGGCGGTGCCGACTATATTATACCCTGCACCACTTTGTAGATCTAAATTTTCGATATCATATCCGTCAAATGTGTTGGGGGCTATAAATAAAGGTTAGGTTAGGTGGCAGCCCGATGTATCAGGCTCACTTAGACTATTCAGTCCATTGTGATACCTCATTGGTGAACTTCTCTCTTATCACTGAGTGCTGCTCGATTCCATGTTAAGCTCAATGACAAGGGACCTCCTTTTTATAGCCGAGTCCGAGCGGCGTTCCACATTGCAGTGAAACCACTTAGAAAAGCTTTGAAACCCTCAGAAATGTCACTAGCATTACTGAGGTGGGATAATCCACCGCTGAAAAAGTTTTTTGGTGTCGAAGTAGAAATCGAACCCACGAACTTGTGTATGCAAGGCGGGCATACCCAAGGTCGTGGGTTGCACAACGGTGGGAGCCACCGTGGTGCAATGGTAAGCTGTGGCTACAAATAAAGGTTTGTCCCAAATACATACATTTAAATATCACTCGATCTGGACAGAATTTGAAAGACTTCTACAAAATCTATAGACTCAACATTTAAGTCGCTAGGGTTGAACACAATGTTAGTAAAAACCAGTAAGGAAAGTCTAAAGTCGGGCTGGGCCGACTATATTATACCCTGCACCACTTTGTAGATCTAAATTTTCGATACCATATCACATCCGTCAAATGTGTTTGGGGCTATATATAAAGGTTTGTCCCAAATACATACATTTAAATATCACTCGATCTGGAAGAATTTGATAGACTTCTACAAAATCTATAGACTCAAAATTTAAGTCGGCTAATGCACTAGGGTGGAACACAATGTTAGTAAAAAATAAATATGGGGAACATTTAAATCTGAAGCAATTTTAAGGAAACTTTGCAAAAGTGTATTTATGATTTATCGCTCGATATATATGTATTAGAAGTTTAGGAAAATTAGAGTCATTTTTACAACTTTGCGACTAAGCAGTGGCGATTTTACAAGGAAATTGTTGGTATTTTGACCATTTTTGTCGAAATCAGAAAAACATATATATGGGAGCTATATCTAAATCTGGACCGATTTCAACCAAATTTGGCACGCATAGCAACAATGCTAATTATACTCTCTGTGCAAAATTTCAACTAAATCGGAGTTAAAAATTGGCCTCTGTGGCCATATGAGTGTAAATCGGGCGAAAGCTATATATGGGAGATATATCTAAATCTAAACCGATTTCAACCAAATTTGGCACGCATAGCTGCAATGCTAATTCTACTCCCTGTGCAAAATTTCAACTAAATCGGAGCAAAAAATTGGCCTCTGTGGTCATATGAGTATAAATCGGGCGAAAGCTATATATGGGAGATATATCCAAATCTGAACCGATTTCAACCAAATTTGGCACGCATAGTTTCAATGCTAATTGTACTCCCTGTGCAAAATTTCAACTAAATCGGAGTTAAAAATTGGCCTCTGTGGTCATATGAGTGTAAATCGGGCGAAAGCTATATATGAGAGCTATATCTAAATCTGAACCGATTTGGCTGGTATTTTGCAAGTTTTTCGAGACCCATAAAATATTCGGATGTACGGAATTTGAGGAAGATCGGTTGATATACACGCCAATTATGACCAGATCGGCGAAAAATATATATGGCAGCTATATCTAAATCTGAACCGATTTTTTCCAAAATCAATAGGGATCGTCTTTGAGCCGAAACAGGACCCTATACCAAATTTTAGGACAATCGGACTAAAACTGCGAGCTGTACTTTGCACACAAAAATACATCAACAGACAGACAGACAGACAGACAGACGGACAGACAGACAGACGGACATCGCTAAATCGACTCAGAATTTAATTCTAAGCCGATCCGTATACTAAAAGGTTGGTCTATGATTACTCCTTCTTGGCGTTACATACAAATGCACAAACTTATTATACCCTGTACCACAGTAGTGGTGAAGGGTATAAATATGGGAAACATTTAAATCTGAAGCAATTTTAAGGAAACTTCGCAAAAGTTTATTTATGATTTATCGCTCGATATATATGTATTAGAATTTTAGGAAAATTAGAGTCATTTTTACAACTTTTCGACTAAGCAGTGGCGATTTAACAAGGAAAATGATGGTATTTTGACCATTTTTGTCGAAATCAGAAAAACATATATATGGGAGCTATATCTAAATCTGGACCGATTTCAATCAAATTTGGCACACATGACGTTATTACTAATTGTACTCCTAGTGCAAAATTTCAACCAAATTGGGCCAAAACTCTGGCTTCTGGGGCCATATAAGTCCATATATATGGAAGCTATATCTAAATCTGAACCGATTTCAATCAAATTTGGCACGCATAGCTACAATGCTAAATCTACTCCCTGTGCAAAATTTCAACCAAATTGGGACAAAACTCTGGCTTTTAGGACCATATTAGTCCATATCGGGAGAAAGATATATATGGGAGCTATATCTAAATCTGAACCGATTTGGCTGATATTTTGCAAGATTTTTGAGATTCATAAAATATTTGGATGTACGGTATTTCAAGAAAATCGGTTGATAAACACGCTAACTATGACCACATCGGGGATAAATATATATGGCAGCTATATCTAAATCTGAACCGATTTTTTCCAAAACCAATAGCGATTGTCTCTGTCCCAAGAAACGGCCCTCTGCCAAATTTGAGGACGATCGGACTTAAATTGCGAGCTGTATTTTGTGCACAAAATTACATATACAGACAGACGGACAGACAGACAGACAGACAGACAGACAGACAGACAGACAGACGGACATCGCTAAATCGACTCAGAATTTAATTCTAAGCCGATCGGTATACTGAAGGGTATAAATATTGTATACATACCTATGCATAAATAAAATTTTCTACACATGAGATTATATGAATATTTTTTTTTAAGTTGAACCCCCCCCCCGAATTAAAATCCTGGCTACGGCCTTGCATGCACTAACTTCTAATAATTAGGAAAAACAAAATTCTGGATACAGATATGGGAGACTGAAGTCTGTGGATTGTAATAAAGGCTTCTGGGTTCAACATTATTGGCGTGAATGCTAATTATGGTGGGATCAGTATTAGTATGAGAAGAATGGTCAAGACGATGAAGAGAAATCAACTATGAGAAATTGCAATCGTACACTACTATGAAGTAGACTAAGCAAGGATATGAAGAGAATATAACTATGAGGTATCGTAGTACGCCAGTATTGGTGTCCAACTCTTTAGACTAACCTACTCACAAAACAGATGAATGTAGAAGAAAATTTTATAATTTATAATATTATTATAAATATTTAATTGCTACCTTTTCTACGGAAGGAGAATCGTACCACGGAACATACGTTTAATAAGCACTATGCACTCGATCATGTAGCTTATATTATCATCAACACGCAACTATCGATATCAAGTGTGTAATGCACACACAAGCTCATTTAAAGAAACTTCATTTAAAGAATATAAACAGCAATTATTAATGCGGGATGGACAGAAGTACAGAATACACGAATCAGATGATGCTTAAATTATATTCATGTTCTAACCTCATTTCATAGATTTCATTTTCATTATGTGTGATTTGCCTAGAGTGTAAATAACGTTCTTTTTATATCCTCCACTATAGGATGGGGGTATATTAACTTTGTCATTCCGTTTGTAACATATCGTAATATTGCTCTAAGACCCCATAAAGTATATATATTCTGGGTCGTGGTGAAATTCTGAGTCAATCTAAGCATGTCCGTCCGTCCGTCTGTTGAAATCACGCTAACTTCCGAATGAAACAAGCTATCGACTTGAAACTTGGCACAAGTAATTGTTATTGATGTGGGTCGGATGGTATTGCAAATGGGCCCTATCGGTTCACTTTTACGTATAGCCCCCATATAAAAGGACCCCCAGATTTAGCTTGCGGAGCCTCTAAGCTTAAGAAGCATATTTCATTCGATCTGGCTGAAATTTGGTACATGATGTTGGTATATGGTCTCTAACAACCATGCAAAAATTGGTCCATATAGGTCCATAATTATAAAGGGTGATTTGTTAAGAGCTTGATAACTTTTTTTTTAAAAAAAACGCATAAAATTTGCAAAATCTCATCGGTTCTTTATTTGAAACGTTAGATTGGTCCATGACATTTACTTTTTGAAGATAATTTCATTTAAATGTTGACCGCGGCTGCGTCTTAGGTGTTCCATTCGGAAAGTCCAATTTTGGGCAACTTTTTCGATCATTTCGGCCGGAATAGCCCGAATTTCTTCGGAAATGTTGTCTTCCAAAGCTGGAATAGTTGCTGGCTTATTTCTGTAGACTTTAGACTTGACGTAGCCCCACAAAAAATAGTCTAAAGGCGTCAAATCGCATGATCTTGGTGGCCAACTTACCGGTCCATTTCTTGAGATGAATTGTTCTCCGAAGTTTTCCCTCAAAATGGCCATAGAATCGCGAGCTGTGTGGCATGTAGCGCCATCTTGTTGAAACCACATGTCAACCAAGTTCAGTTCTTCCATTTTTGGCAACAAAAAGTTTGTTAGCATCGAACGATAGCGATCGCCATTCACCGTAACGTTGCGTCCAACAGCATCTTTGAAAAAATACGGTCCAATGATTCCACCAGCGTACAAACCACACCAAACAGTGCATTTTTCGGGATGCATGGGCAGTTCTTGAACGGCTTCTGGTTGCTCTTCACTCCAAATGCGGCAATTTTGCTTATTTACGTAGCCATTCAACCAGAAATGAGCCTCATCGCTGAACAAAATTTGTCGATAAAAAAGCGGATTTTCTGCCACTGATTTTGGTAATAAAATTCAATGATTTGCAAGCGTTGCTCGTTAGTAAGTCTATTCATGATGAAATGTCAAAGCATACTGAGCATCTTTCTCTTTGACACCATGTCTGAAATCCCACGTGATCTGTCAAATACTAATGCATGAAAATCCTAACCTCAAAAGAATCACCCTTTATATAGCCCCCATATAAACCGATCCCCAGATTTGAACTCCGGAGCCTCTTGGAGGAGCATATTTCATCCGATCCAGTTGAAATTTGGTACGTGGTGTCAGTATATGGTATCTAACAACCGTGCAAAAATTGGTCCATATAGGTCCATAATTATATATAGCCCCCATATAAACCGATCCCCAGATTTGAACTCCGGAGCCTCTTGGAGGAGCATATTTCATCCGATCCAGTTGAAATTTGGAACGTGGTGTCAGTATATGGTATCTAACAACCATGCAAAAATTGGTCCATATCGGTCCATAATTATATATAGCCCCCATATAAAACGATCCCCAGATTTGACCTCCGGAGCCTCTTGGAGGAGGACAATTTATCCCATTCAGTTGAAATTTGGTACATTGTATATGACCGCTAACAGCCATGCAAAAATTGGTCCATATCGGTCTATAGTTATATATAGACGATCGCCCATCACACAAAAAATTTGTCTATATCGCCAAAAATAATCTACCAAAATTTTATTTCTATAGAAAAATGTTTATACCCTCCACCATAGGATGGGGGGTATATTAACTTTGTCATTCCGTTTGTAACACATCGAAATATTGCTCTAAGACCCCATAAAGTATATATATTCTGGGTCGTGGTGAAATTCTGAGTCAATCTGAGCATGTCCGTCCGTCTGTTGAAATCACGCTAACTTCAGAACGAAACAAGCTATCGACTTGAAACTTGGCTCAAGTAGTTGTTATTGATGTAGGTCGGACGGTATTGCAAATGGGCCATATCGGTCCACTTTTACGTATAGCCCCCATATAAACGGACCCCCAAATTTGGCTTGCAGAGCCTATAAGAGAAGCATATTTCATCCGATCTGGCTAAAATTTGGTACATGGTCTTGGTATATGGTCTCTAACACCCATGCAAAAATTGGTCCACATCGGTACATAATTATATATAGCACCCATATAAACCGATCCCCGATTTGGCTTGGGGAGCCTCAAACATAAGCAAATTTCATCCGATCCGGCTTAAATTTGGCACATGGCGTTGGTATATGGTCTCTAACAACCATGCAAAAATTGGTCCATATCGGTTCATTATTATATATAGCCCCCATATAAACCAATCCCCAGATTTGAACTCCGGAGCCTCTTAGAGGAGAAAAATTAATCCGATCCGGTTGAAATTTGGTATGTGGTGTTAGTATATGGTCTCTAACAACCATGCAAAAATTGGTCCATATCGGTCCATAATTATATATAGCCCCCATATACAATTTAGAAAATTTTGTCAAAATTTTATTTCTATAGAAAATTTTGTAAAATTTAATTTCTATAAAAAATTTTGTCAAAACTTTATTTCTATAGAAAATTTTGTCAAAATTTTATTTCTATAGAAAATTTTGTGAAAATTTTATTTCTATAGAAAATTTTGTGAAAATTTTATTTCTATAGAAAATTTTGTTAAAATTTTATTTCTATAGAAAATTTTGTCAAACTGAATTATATACGTATTTAATCGATCTTTTTTGATTTAATATATACTATGTATGGACTTACATACAATTTAGAAGACTGTGTTAAGAAGTTTTAAGATACCTTGCCATCGGCTAGTGTTACCGCAACCCAAGTAATTGGACTGTGGATGACAGTCTGTAGTAGAAGCTTCTACGCAATCCATTGCGTGATAAACGACCACAACATTTGGAAAGTCACAGCAAGGTGATTTTGAAGCATGATATAGGTCGGCCAGATGTTGCAAAACTTGTAAAAACGTATTTGGAAAGTCCAAAATCGATTGATTTGCCAAAATATTTCTCAGAATAAATTCTACATATTGTACTTACTATTCTAAATATAGCACTTAGAATTACAAACCGTCGATATAGATAGGTTTGGGGAGCCACAATGGTTCAATGGTTAGCATGCCCGACTTGCATACACACACCCTCAAAAAAAAAAAAAAATCGCTTCTGTAACATATACCCCAAACACATTTTGCTTCAAGCATAAATATTTTCAGGATTGGTCCAAACAAAATATAGTTTGTATTGTTCAAACATATTATGTTTCACCTTAGGGCATACACTGGTAGTAAAAAACTTTAATCAAATTTTCTTTGTCTGGATATATTTTTAAGGCGCCAATTGGTTACTTCCATTATTTTACTTGCAGCATACTCTTGGTCTCTCTTTCTAAACACATATAAGTTATGTTTATAGGCTATTTTCAAATTAATATATGTTTGCATCTAAGCATATTATATTTACAAACATTTTATGTCCCAAGCATAATATGTTCTAAGATATTAACATATATGTCCCAAACATGTTATGCTAGTTTATGAACATTATATGCTTGCACTTAAAAATATTGTGTTAAAAAATTTTAGTTCCAAACACATAATTTTTACACCCAAACATAAGAAAAACAATCTTTTCGTCCGTGCAGGGTGGGGGGTTCAAACTCAGTTTCGACCAAACACCAACAAGATTTTCAGCGGTGGATTATCCCACCGCAGTAATGCCGGTGACATTTCTGAGTGTTTGACAGCTTCCCTAAGTGGTTTCACTGTTGAACGTCCTTCGGACTTGCCTATAAAAAGGAGGTCCCTTGTCATTGAGCCTAACATAGAATAGGGCAGCACTCAGTGATAAGAGAAAAGTTCACCACTGTGATATCACAATGGACTGAATAGTCTAAGTGTGCCTGAAATATCGGGCTGCCACTATACCTAACCTAACCTAACCTAGGTTGACTGACTTTGATTAGTGCTACATAGTCATTTGTTCTTCAGAATAGTACATCATTTGATGTAAACGTATTTGACTGTAGTGTTAGAATAAACTCTCCTCCAATATTTTTCAATGTTACCAAAATAAACAAATTTCTATTCCGTGGCAAATTATTTTTGAAATATTACCAAAAGATTTGTTTAATGTTTTGTTTCAGGTTATGGGAGAAATCGTTAAAAGATTAATTACAATATTTTCTGCCTAAAGCAATACTACACTGAAAGAAGAGTTTTCTTTTCTGAAGAACGAAATTTTTGTCAAGCAAAGTTTTCTTTTGACGCTAATTAATTTTCTTTAACGGCAAATGAAAAGAATTAGAGACAATCGTTGAATCGCGTATCATAAATTTGGTTTTTTTTTTTACCTAAAAGAAAATACTGTATAAAAAAGGGAATTTTGTTTGTCTACAATTTCGTTTCTAAGGAAATTATTTTTTTCATTGGATGTAATAATAGTATTTGTATAACATCAGCCAAAAATTATGAAATAAAAATCACATATGCATATTTTTACATTGTATTAGATTTGACTAATAAATTCACTATATTTTGTTCTCGTTAAACGTCATCATAACGATGTGATTTATGAGTGTGAGCACCATTTGATGATAATAAAATTACTTTATTTTAAAAATGTCTATACTAATTGAGAAAAAAGACTATGGCTATGAAAAATATAATGCCACAGAAGCTTAATTGGTATGTATCGCATTGTACTGTATTTAGGGAATATCTGTGAAACGTATATGAATTCCCAGAAAAAAAGCGTAGCCAAAAAACTATTGAAAATGTTCTTTTTGGATCCGGAAGTAGTGCAAAATTGGCGCAGAAGCGATGAGTTTACCATGGGCTTGTCATAGGACGGATGTCCACCATTTCAACAGCCGTTGCACTGAATATGCATCGCTTCTTAAGGTGTGATCCGAATTCAGTGTTTTGGATGTGATTTGAAAAATTTTGTGACATTTCAAGAAATAAACACTTTTTAAAATGTTTTATGATTTTTAATGCATTCTAACGCTTGTCTGAAACCCTTGACTTCATATATTTTCAAAAATGCGCAATTTTTCCAGAATAGATTTAGCAATTTTTTCGACAAAATTTAAATATTATTTATTTATTGTTTATTTTAATCATACAGTAAATGTATGATAAAAAAGAAAAGGGAAAAGTAGCATTGGCTGCTAAGGCCATCAGCTAAAATTTAAATAATTTGCACCATTTTATTACTTACTATGTTTATAACCTATTTAAAACAAAAAAAAGTTAAAACTACTTTTTAACAAGTATATATGGCCGTAAGTTCGGCCAGGCCGAATCTTATGTACCCTCCACCATGAATTGCGTAGAAACTTCTACGAAAGACTGTCATCCATAATGGAATTACTTGGGTTAAAGGGTGATACGGTCAAAATTTGGTCAAGGAAAAACGCGTGTAAATCGGTGAAATCGTTTATTTAAAAAATCAAATTAAATTTCTTTTTCAAGTTCAATTAGTATAAAATTCAGGAAAAATATTCAGTTAGGCTTTCGCTTTTCCAAATCCGAATTGCCGGGCCTCACGCTTGACACCTGCCATCAGATTTTGTACAGCCACCTTGTCCACCTTCTCCGCCGCAGAAAGCCAGTTTGCCTTGAACTGCTGCTCGTCCTTAGCAGTTTTTTTGGTCTTCTTTAGGTTCCGCTTGACAATAGCCCAGTATTTCTCAATTGGGCGGAGCTCTGGCGTGTTGGGAGGGTTCTTGTCCTTGGGAACCACCTGCACGTTGTTGGCGGCGTACCACTCCATGGCCTTTTTACCGTAATGCCAAGATGCCAAATCCCTCCAAAACAGTACGGAACAACCGTGTTTCTTCAGGAAAGGCAGCAGACGTTTATTCAAACACTCTTTCACGTAAATTTCTTGGTTGACAGTCCCGGAAGCTATGAAAATGCTGCTTTACAAGCCACCGGTACAGATGGCTTGCCAAACCAGATATTTCTTTGCGAACTTTGACAGTTTTATGTGCTTGAAAATATCTGCTACCTTCCCCCTTCCTTTTGCCGTATAAAACTCCTGTCCCGGAAGCTGCTTGTAGTCGGCTTTGACGTAGGTTTCGTCGTCCATTACCACGCAGTCAAACTTCGTCAGCATCGTAGTGTACAGCCTCCGGGATCGCGCTTTGGCCGTCGTATTTTGTTTATCATCGCGATTTGGAGTCACTACCTTCTTGTGCGTCGATAGTCCGGCTCGTTTTTTGGCTCGATGCACGGCTGTAGACGATACACCCAGCTTATTTGCGGCATCTCGGAGAGAGAGGTTAGGGTTTCGCTTGAAACTACCGGCAACTCTCTTTGTCGTCTCAGCGGCTTTCGGTTTTCGATTTCCCCCCTATCCAGACTTCCTGGCTATCGACAAATGTTCCCCAAACACTTTAATTACATTTGTAACGGTTGAGTTGGCAACTTTTAGCGATTTTGCCAGCTTCGCATGCGAGTAGCTCGGATTTTCGCGATGCGCGAGCAAAATTTTGATACGCTGCTCTTCTTGCTTTGACGGCATTGTGACAACTGAAGAGTGAATTCCAAAATCAAAATAGGAGCAACATTCTACACACACACACCTTCAAAATGAGGGTTGTTCAGGTTTTTTAAATGCAAAATTGAAAGAAATACGTCAAGTTTATATTGACCAAATTTTGACCGTATCACCCTTTATGGTATCTTAAAACTTCTTAACATCGTTTTCTAAATTGTGAGTTAGTCCAGACGTGGTATATATTAGACAAAAAGTTGTGTATAGGTAAGTCTACAAATAATTACGAATCGATATGGACTTTTTGCACGGTACGTAGAGAGCCAGAATTGAAATATGGGGGTCGCTTATATGGGGGCTATATACAATTATGAACTTGATATGAACCAATTTTGGTGTGATTGGGGATCGATTTATCTGAGGGCTATATATAACTATAGACCGATATGGACCTAGTTAGGCATGGTTGTTAACGGCCATATACTAGCACAATGTATCAAATTTCAACTGACTCGGATGAAATTTGCTCCTCCAAGAGGCTCCAAAACCAAATCTCGGGATCGGTTTATATGGTGGCTATATATGATTATGGACTGATATGGAGCACTTTTGGCATAGTTGTCAAATATCATATACTACCACCACGTACTAAATTTCAACCAGATCGGATGAATCTTTCTTCTCCAAAATGCACAGGAGGTCAAATCTGGGGATCGGTTTATATGGGAGCTATATATAATTATGGACTGTTAGGAACCAATTCCTGCATGGTTGTTGGATACCATATACTAACTTCACGTACCAAATTTCAACCGAATGGGAAGAATTTTGGTCTTCCAAGGGGCTCCGGAGGTCAGATCTGAAGATCGGTTTATATGGGGCCTATATATAATTATAGACCGATGTGGATCAATTTTTGCATGGTCACTAGGGACCATATACTAACATCATGTACCAAATTTCAAATCGGATGAGACTTGCTTCTCTTAGAGGCTCCGCAAGTCAAATCGAGGGATCAGCTTATATAAGGGCTATATAAAATTATGAACCAATGGGGGAAAAAAATTTGCTTCCTAGAATCAGGTACACAAAACCCAAATTTTAATGAGAATTGTGTCTTAAAATATCCTTAGGTATAAGAGTCACAAATCTATGTTAATTTGATATCAACATGGAATTTTGCTGTTTACAACCTGTTAATGGATATAATGCTGTCAGACTATTATATTTTTTATTTATCTCCTACATAGATATATGACAATTATTTTGACCCACATTTTGTTTTGTAAAATTCTTAAAAAATGACAATTTTTAATAGCTGGATCTAGAAAATTGTCAGTGTCAAATACGAATCATTTCAATATCTGAACTAGCCTAGACATAAATCGGAAGTGGTCGCTTTCACTCCAAATCAATGAATACTTAAGAAGATACAAATAAATCATCAATGGTATATAATATCAGGTGTGTCCTGTCTCATTTGTAAATTCCTCATTTTTTACTGATGATGTCCATTATCCTTTTCCATAAAATATTGTTATTTTCGTTAAACCAATTTTTTTTCAAAACATAATTGTATATGTATGGTAAGCAATCCCAATTTCCCCATTATATTTTCAATTGTAATTGTTCTGTTAATCAGAATTCAGAAGCAGAATTGTTATTTTCTCCAAAAGTTTATAGCAACGCATGTTTTCTTTCATGTCGATACAATTGCACTTTTTTTGTTTATAATTTATTTACAAAATAATTTCATGTGGTGTGAAATGATTTTATTGCGTTTTCTCCTGCTGTTTTTTATGGTTGATTTTTTGTTCCCTTCAATAAAGAGGAGAAAATTTTTAAGATTTAAATTATTCCAACATCAAAGAATTAATTAATTTTATTAAAAAATTTTATGATTTAGTCATTATTGTAAATTAAAATTAACGAGTATTTGGGAAATACGCATAAAATAAATCACAAAATACGAAAATACGGAGGTATTATAAATTCAAGATTGCTGGTCAAAATTGCTTTCTAGATAAACAAACAAGTATATGCGGCCGTTAGTTCGGCCTGTCCGAATCTTATGTACCCTCCACCATGGATTGTGTCGAAACTTCTACTAAAGACTTTCATTCACAATCGAATTACTTGGGTTGCGGTAACACTTGCCGATGGCAAGGTATCTTAAAATTTCGTACATATATAATTCAGTTTGACAAATTTTTCTATAGAAATAAAATTTTGACAAAATTTTCTATAGATATAAAATTTTAACAAAACTTTCTATATCAATAAAATTTTGACAAAATTTTGTGTCGTACTCTTAATACAATTTTGACAAAATTTTCAATAGTAATAAAATTTTGACAAAATTTTTTATAGAAATAAAATTTTGGATGATTATTATTTTTGGGGACCGGCTATAAATAACTATAGACCGATATGGACCAATTTTGGCGTGCTTGTTAGCGGCCATATACTAGCGCAATGTACCAAATTTCACCACGTACCAAATTTCAACCGGATCGGATGAATTTTGCTCCTCCAGGAGCTACAGAGGTCAAATATGGAGATCAGTTTAAATGGGGGTTATATATAATTAAGACCGGTATGGACCAATTTTTGCATGGTTGTTAGAGACCATATACTAACACCACGAACCAAATTTCAACCGGATCAGGTGAATTTTGCTCATCCATGAGGCTACGGAGGTCAAATCTGGGGATCGGTTTATATGGGGGCTATATACAATTATGGACCTATGTCGACCAATTTTTGCATGGTTGTTAGATACCACATATTAACACCATGTACCAAACTTAAGCCGGATCGGATGAAATTTCCTTCTCTTAGAGGCTCCGCAAGCCAAATCTGGGGATCGGTTTATAAGGGGGCTATATACAATTATGGACGGATGTCGACCAATTTTTGCATGGTTGTTAGATACTATATAGTAATACCACGTACCAAATTTCAGTCGGATCGGATGAAATTTGCTTCTCTTAGAGGCTCCGCCAGCCAAATCTGGGAATCGGTTTATATGGGGGCTATATATAGTTATGGACCGATATGGACCAATTTTTGCGTGGTTGTAAGAGACCATATACTAACACCATGTACCAAATTTCAACCGGATCGGATGAATTTTGCTCATCCAGGAGGCTCCGCAAGCCAAATCTGAGCGTCGGTTTATATGTGGGGGCTATACGTAAAAGTGGTCCGATATGGCCCATTTGCAATACCATCCGACCTACATCAACAACAACTACTTGTGCCAAGTTTGAAGTCGATAGCTTGTTTCGTTCGGAAGTTAGCGTGATTTCAAAAAATAATATTCAAATATCGGTATATGTATTAAAACGTATTGGACACTTAATAACCCCTTATTTGCGAATTGAAAATACCTCTAGATTTCTAATTTAACGAAAATAAATATTGCTGTGTCTAGATCCTCAAGAAACTATATCGGGGATTACTGTACAATGAAAACTGGACTGATATACGAGGGCGGTTCGGAAACTTTTTAGCCTATCAATGAAAGAGAATAGTTAGTTTTTCAAAAATATTTTTATTTTTCAGTATAATCTCCTGAAACTTCAATACACTTAGTCCAACGCTTTTCTAGCAATTATATCCATTGATTAAAATAGTTTCCCTCAAGGGCTTCAAAATAGTGGTATACAACTGTAATAAGGAAAATATGGGGATCGGATTTTATGTGGGCTATATATGTAATTTTGAGCCGATGGAGCAATTTTTTCATGGTTGTTAAAGGGTATATACCAACATGATGTACCCATTTCATTACTTCTTCGGTTTTGCCTCAAAATAGGCCTCAGTTTCGGCGATCACCTCTTCATCGGATCCAAATTTTTTCCCTGCGAGCATCCTTTTGAGGTCTGAGAACAAAAAAGTCGCTGGGGCCAGATCTGGAGAATACGGTGGGTGGGGAAGCAATTCGAAGCCCAATTCATGAATTTTTGCCATCGTTCTCAATGACTTGTGGCATGGTGCGTTGTCTTGGTGGAACAACACTTTATCCTTCTTCATATGGGGCCGTTTTGCCGCGATTTCGACCTTCCAAGGCTCCAATAACGCCATATAATAGTCACTGTTGATGGTTTTCCCCTTCTCAAGATAATCGATAAAAATTATTCCATTCGCATCCCAAAAAACAGAAGCCATTACTTTGCCAGCGGATTTTGAGTCTTTCCACGCTTCGGAGACGGTTCACCGTTCGCTGTCCACTCTGCCGACTGTCGATTGGACTCAGGAGTGTAGTGATGGAGCCATGTTTCATCCATTGTCACATATCGACGGAAAAACTCGGGTCTATTACGAGTTAACAGCTGCTCAGAATCGTCAACACGTTGTTGGTTTTGGTTAAATGAGAGCTTGCGCGGCACCCATTTTGCACAGAGCTTCCGCATATCCAAATATTGATGAATGATACGAGCAACACGTTCCTTTGATATGATTAAGGCCTCTGCTATCTCGATCAACTTCATTTAACGGTCATTCAAAATAATTTTGTGGATTTTTTGATGTTTTCGTCGGTAACCACCTCTTTCGGGCGTCCACTGCGTTCACCGTCCTCCGTGCTCATTTCACCACGCTTGAATTTTGCATACCAATCAATTATTTTTGATTTCCCTGGGGCAGAGTCCGGAAACTCATTATCAAGCCAAGTTTTTGCTTCCACCGTATTTTTCCGCTTCAGAAAACAGTATTTTATCAAAACACAAAATTCCTTTTCTTCCATATTTTCACAATAACAAAAGTTGCTTCACAAAAGACGCTCTATCTCACAAACTAATTGATTTACAGGCGTCAAATTTTATAAAAATAATATGCATTTAATACTAGCGACGCCATCTATGTGTCAGACCGGGGACTTATCACCCCCCCCCCCCTGGCTAAAAATTAATGCACTGAAGTTATGTTTTATTTTATAAAAATAAATATAAAATAACTAGACAATTAATTTATAATAAAGCAACTAAAATTAGTTCAACACTTTCTCCAGCAAAAAGAAAATGGGAGTTGTTATAAAGGCACAACTTCAAAAGCACTTCCAAGAATGTCCTCACAAAGAAGTTAGTTATTTTAACTAGACAGAAAATGTTTTAATTAATTTTTATACCCACCACCATAGAATGGTGACGGGGGTATAATAAGTTTGTCATTCCGTTTGTAACGCATTGAAATATCGATTTCCGACTATATAAAGTATATATATTCTTGATCAGGGAGAAATTCTAAGACGATATAAGCATGTCCGTCTGTCCGTCTGTCTGTCTGTCTGTCTGTCTGTCTGTCTGTCTGTTGTAATCACTCTACAGTACTCAATAATGAAGCAATCGTGCTGAAATTTTGCACAAACTCGTCTTTTGTCTGCAGGCAGGTCAAGTTCGAAGATGGGCTATATCGGTCCAGGTTTTGATATAGTCCCCATATAAACCGACCTCCCGATTTGGGGTCTTGGGCTTATAGAAATCGTAGTTTTTATCCAATTCGCCTGAAATTCGAAATCTAGAGGTATTTTATGACCATAAAGAGGTGTGCCAAAAATGGTGAGTATCGGTCCATGTTTTGGTATAGCCCCCATATAGACCGATCTCCCGATTTTACTTCTTGGGCTTATAGAAACTGCAGTTTTAATTCAATTTACCTGAAATTGGAAATATAGAGGTATTGTAGGACCACAAATACGTGTGCCAAAAATTGTGAGTATCGGTCCATGTTTTGGAATGGTCCTCATATAAAACGACCTCCCGATTTGGGGTCTTGGGCTTATAGAAACCGCAGTTTTTATTCAATTTACATGAAATTGGAAATCTAGAGGTATTACAGGACCACAAATACGTGTGCCAAAAATTGTGAGTATCGGTCCATGTTTTGGTAAGGTCCCCATATAAAACGACCTCCCGGTTTGGGGTCTTGGGCTTATAGAAACCGTAGTTTTTATCCAATTTGTCTGAAATTGGAAATCTAGAGGTATTTTAGGACCATAAAGAGGTGTGCCAAAAATAGTGAGAATTGGTCCATATTTTGGTATAGCCCCCATATAGACCGATTTCCCGATTTTACTTCTTGGGCTTCTAGAATCCGAAGTTTTTATCCTATTTGCCTGAAATTGGAAATCTAGAGGTATTTTCGGGTCATAAAGAGGTGTGCCGCAAACGGTGAGTATCGGTCAATATTTTAGTGTAGCCCCCATAGGAACGATCTCCCGATTTGACTCCTTGAGTTTCTAGAAACCGTATTTTAGGCTCACAAAAACGTGTATCGGATTAAGTTTTTATCGGTCCATTTGGAAATGCCTCCATATAGACCGACTTCACTTCTTGAGGTAGAAGGCGCACTGATCATGAAAATTGCTTGAAACTCAATATAAAATTTCCAGATTTTACTTCTACAGATTTAAGATTTCAAATCAAGACGTTATTTTATAATTTTCTTGCACACTTACAAGAGATGTTAATGATTCCTCTAAAACTCAAACAAAAATGGTTCTTATAAATCCAGAATCTGATATAGTCCTCATAGGTGAAATCTTTAAATTTATCTTCCTCACGCCCTGAAATTTCAAAGGAAACCCTAATATTTGGTTCATGGTGGTGGGTATTTAAGATTCGGCCCGGCCGAACTTAGTGCTGTATATACTTGTTTTAAACTCGTTTTTATACCCTCCATCATAGGATTGGGGTATATTAACTTTGTCATTCCGTTTGTAACACATCGAAATATTGCTCTAAGACCCCATAAAGTATATATATTCTGGGTCGTGGTGAAATTCTGAGTCGATCTAAGCATGTCCGTCCGTCCGTCCGTCTGTTGATATCACGCTAACTTCCGAACGAAACAAGCTATCGACTTGAAACTTGGCACAAGTAGTTGCTATCGATGTAGGTCGGATGGTATTGAAAATGGGCCATATCGGTCCACTTTTACGTATAGCCCCCATATAAAGGGACCCTCAGATTTGGCTTGTGGAGCCTCTAACAGAAGCATATTTCATCCGATCCGGCTGAAATTTGGTATATGGTCTCTAACAACCATGCAAAAATTGGTCCACATCGGTCCATAATTATATATAGCCCCCATATAAACCGATCCCCAGATTTGGCTTGCGGAGCCTAAAAGAGAAGCAAATTTCATCCGATCCAGCTGAAATTTGGTACATGGTGGTAGTATATGGTCTCTAACAATCATGCAAAAATTGGTCCACATCGGTCCATAATTATATATAGCCCCCATATAAACCGATCCCCAGATTTGGCTTGCGGCGCCTCAAAGAGAAGCAAATTTCATCGGATCCGGCTGAAATTTGGTACATGATGTTGGTATATGGTGTCTAACAACCGTGCAAAAATTTATCCACATCGGTCCATAATTATATATAGCGCCCATATAAACCAATCCCCAGATTTGGGTTGCGGAGCCTCAAAGAGAAGCAAATTTCATCCGATCCGCCTGAAATTTGGTACATGATATTGGTATATGGTTTCTAACAACCATGCAAAAATTGGTCCACATCGGTTCATAATTATATATAGCCCCCATATAAACCGATCCCCAGATTTGGCTTGCGAAGTCTCCAAGAGAAGCAAATTTCATCCAATCCGGTTGTAATTTGGAACATGGTGTTAGTATATGATTTTTAACAACCGTGCCAGAATTGGTCCATATCGGTCCATAATTATATATAGCCCCATATAAAACGTTCTCCAGATTTGACCTCCGGAGCCTCTTGGAGGAGCAAAATACATCCGATCCGGTTCAAATTAGGAATGTGTTGTCAGTATATGGTCGCTAACAACCATACCAAAATTGGTCCAATCACACAAAAATTGGTCCTATCTGTTCATAATCATGGTTGCCACTAGAGCCTAAAATAATCTACCAAAATTTTATTTCTATAGAAAATTTTGTCAAAATTTTGTTTCTATAGACAATTTTGTCAAATTTTATTTGTAGAGAAAATTTTGTTAAAATTTTATTCGGTTCATAATAAAATTTTCATCATTGTCAAAATTTTATTTCTATAGAAAATTTTGTCAAAATTTTATGTCTATAGAAAATTTTGTTCAAATTTTATTCGGTTCATAATCATGGTTGCCACTCGAGCCAAAAATAATCTACCAAGATTTTATTTCTATAGAAAATTTTTTCAAAAGTTTATTTCTATAGAAAATTTTGTTAAAATTTTAGTTCTGTAGAAATTTTTGTCAAAATTTTCTGTCTATAGAAAATTTTGTCAAAATTTTTATTTCTATAGAAAATTTTGTGAAAATTTTATGTCTATCGAAAATTTTGTGAAAATTTTATTCCTATAGAAAATTTTGTTAAAATTTTATTTCTGTAGAAAATTTTGTCAAAATTTTATGTCTACTTTGTCAAACTGAATTATATACGCAATCCATGATGGAGGGTACATAAGCTTCGGCCTGGCCGAACTTACGGCCGTATATACTTGTTTATATATATTTTATAGGATATTTGTTTTGTTTCAAATAGGATAAAAAAGTAAGAATTAATAAAATGATACAAATTATTTACCTTATATCGACAAAATGCGAATTCCATTTTAGAAAAATTGCGAATTTTTGAAAATATTTTAGGTCAAAAGTTTCCATTTCCCATTATTTATTTGGGAAATATCACAAATCTTTTTAATTCATACTGAATTTGGATCACAACTTAAAGGTGATGCAAATCCAGTGCAACGGTTGTTGAAATGGTGGGCATCCGTTCTATGATATGTCCATCTTAAATTCATCGCTTCTGCGCCAATTTTGCACCACTTCCGAACACAAAAAGAACAGTTTTAATACTTATTTTGGCGATTCTTTTTTTGCAGCGTTATTAAGATATTCATTTATGAAAGAATAGTTTTAATATCAATTAGTATTTTTTTAAATTAAATCGACTAAAACTCTGACTAAACAAAATAATAAAGATAGTTTAGTTATTAAACTAAACATAAATTTAGGAACCTAAATCATAAGTTCAACTACAGTTTTAATTCATAAATATCAGACTTCAAACATTCACTTATATAAAAAAAGGGAAGTGAGCCAGATACATCGGGCTGCCACCTAACCTAACCAACCTATAGATATAAAAAAAAAAAACAAGTATATACGGCCGTAAGTTCGGCCAGGCCGAAGCTTATGTACCCTCCATCATGGATTGCGTAGAAACTTCATCTAAACACTGCCATCCACAATCGAATTACTTAAGTTGCGGTAACGCTTGTCGATGGCAAGGTATCTTAAAACCTCCTAACACCATCTTCTAAATTGTATGTAAGTCCATACGTGGTATATATTAAATCAAAAAAGATCGATCCAATACGTATATAATTCAGTTTGACAAAGTAGACATAAAATTTTGACAACATTTTCTACAGAAATAAAATTTTAACAAAATTTTCTATAGAAATAAAATTTTCACAAAATTTTCTATAGAAATAAAAATGTTGCCAAAATTTTCTATAGAAAGAATATTTTGACAAACATTTCTACAGAAGTAAAATTTTAACAAAATTTTCTATAGAAATAAACTTTTCACAAAAGTTTCTATAGAAATAAAATCTTGGTAGATTATTTTTGGCTCGAGTGGCAACCATGATTATGAACCGAATAAAATTTGAACAAAATTTTCTATAGAAATAAAATTTTGGTAGATAATTTTTGGCTCTAGTGGCAACCATGATTATGAACCGATATGGACCAATTTTTGTGTGATTGGACCAATTTTGGTATGGTTGTTAGCGACCATATACTAACACCACGTGCCTAATTTGAACCGGATCGGATGAATTTTGCTCCTCCAAGAGGCTCCGGAGGTCAAATCTGGAGAATGTTTTATATGGGGGCTATATATAATTATGGACCGATATGGATCAATTCTGGCACGGTTATTAAAGATCATATACTAACACCATGTTCCAAATTACAACCGGATTGGATGAAATTTGCTTCTCTTGGAGACTTCGCAAGCCAAATCTGGGGATCGGTTTATATGGGGGCTATATATAATTATGAACCGATGTGGACCAACTTTTGCATGGTTGTTAGAGACCATATACCAATATCATGTACCAAATTTCAGGCGGATCGGATGAAATTTGCTTCTATTTGGGGCTCCGCAACCCAAATCTGGGGATCGGTTTATATGGGCGCCATATATAATTAAGGACCGATGTGGACCAATTTTTGCACGGTTGTTAGAGACCATATACCAATACCATGTACCAAATTTCAGCCGGATCGGATGCAATTTGCTCCTCTTTGAGGCTTCGCAAGCCAAATCTGGAGATCGGTTTATATGGGGTCTATATATAATTATGGAACGATGTGGACCAATTTTTGCATGGTTGTTAGAGACCATATACCAACATCATGTACCAAACTTCAGCCGGATCGGATGAAATTTGCTTCTCTTTGAGGCAAACCAAATCTGGAGATCGGTTTATATGGGGGCTATATATAATTATGGACCGATGTGGACCAATTTTTGCATGATTGTTATAGACCATATACCAACACCATGTACCAAATTTCAGCCGGATCGGATGAAATATGCTTCTCTTAGAGGCTCCACAAGCCAAATCTGGGGATCGGCTTATATGGGGGCTATATATAATTAAGGACCGATATTGACCAATTTTTGCATGGTTGTTAGAGACCATATACCAACATCATGTACAAAATTTCAGCCGGATCGGATGAAATTTTCTTCTCTTTGAGGCTCCGCAAGCCTAATCTGGGGATCGGTTTATATGGGGGCTATATATAATTATGGACCGATGTGAACCAATTTTTGCATGGTTATTAGAGACCATATACTAACACCATATACCAAATTTCAGCCGGATCGGATGAAATATGCTTCTGTTAGAGGCTCCACAAGCCAAATCTGAGGGTCCCTTTATATGGGGGCTATACGTAAAAGTGGACCGATATAGCCCATTTTCAATACCATCCGACCTACATCGATAACAACTACTTGTGCCAAGTTTCAAGTCGATAGCATGTTTCGTTCGGAAGTTAGCGTGATTTCAACAGACGGACGGACGGACGGACATGCTTAGATCGACTCAGAATTTCACCACGACCCAGAATATATATACTTTATGGGGTCAATATTTCGATGTGTTACAAACGGAATGACAAAGTTAATATACCCCCATCCTAGGGTATAAAAATATATATATTGTCATCGCCAACTGCTACCATGAAACTTTAGCGGAACTTTGTGCTAAAGACAAAGTCTTTAGCAGAACTTTGTACGGTTGTATTTACTTGTTTAATATTATATGGGGGTCTAAGCCACCTCCCCAGCGGCCTTGCTACGCTTATACAAGAAATACGGAGCTTTTTCCACAAATTTCAATAAAAGTTCGATAATGAGCATACTTAATACACTGAAAAAAAGCATGCCCGGTTCCAAAGATTTTGTCTTTACTTTAACAAATTTGGTATTGATTCCGAGCCAAAGAAGCGGAGAATACAAGTAAGGATACTTTTAAGACACAATTCTCTTTTAAATTTGGGGTTTGTGTACTTGCTTCTAGGAAGCAAATTTTAATTTTTCGCTTTCTCATCTTTTTTTCATCATATGCTATCAAAGTCCTTTAAAAACGAGTTAACGACAACTTTGTTTTCCAGTAGAAATTATGCTATGTTTCAAGTAAAAAAACTTCTTTAAAATAAAGTTTTGAAAAACATGTCCTATATTTGAACGATTTTTTGCTTTGTAGTCAAGATACAAAAAGACAACTAATTTAAAGACAATTTCAGAGAGAAGTTCACCACTGTGGTATCACAATGGACTGAATAGTCTAAGTGAGCCTGATACATCGGGCTGCCACATAACCTAACCTAACCTAAAGACAATTTCATTAAATTTAAAGAATATTTCTGAATTGTTAAAGTCAAGTTGACCTTAGCCCAAACATTTTTTCTTTCATGTTATGATACCCATTTTTAATTCAAATCACTTAATTATAAGGACAATACGACTTCATTGGAAAGTTTATCGACTTTTGGACAAGGAAAAAAACTTTATATTAGAGAAATGCGTCTATGCTAAGCAAAATTTGCATTCGCATTTTAAAGACACGAAATCTTTGACCTCACGACAATATTTTTTTCAGTGTAGTTTTTTTATAGTTTTTCACTTTATGAGTCATAAGATCTGATATTATTTAAGGAAACTAACACAATACTTACTAGAACCGATGTATTCATTGAAAATATCCATGATGATGTTTTCTTGGGATTTTCTATTGCAAAAATTAAATATCGTTTTCACACAAATTCTAATTTTAAAAATTTGAATTTTGTTTTAAATTCCAATCTATATTTCCAATAAAATCGCAAGTAGCATTTGATGATAATAAAATAAATTTATTTCATTTTAAATATTTATTTCTTTATCACTTATATATCATTTATGAATCACACTTTGCTATTTCATTTTTCTTTATATACTATTAATTTTGCGTATATAAAAAATTTTTATGTTGATTTTCAATCAAACTACAAAGACGCCCACACTCAGACACACACACACACGAAGACACTTTCCAATGGCCAACCACAACAGCAAGGTGCACTTTCTGGAATTTGGGGGATATATGGAAAAATATTCACTAAACAATTCAATTTGCTTCTTAAATGATTGATAACGCTTTAATTTTTTTGTTAGATGGTAAACATTTTTTTTAACAAAATCAATTTTGTTCTTTTAAACAAATTTAATGGTAGACAAAAATCATCCATTAAGATAAAACATTGGAGTACAAACAAATGCACACACTTTCATACAAATAGGCAAACAAATTGAGGCCAATAATGCAGCGGACATTAAAGCATCGATAGACTAAATTAAGTTTTTTCTTCTTGGTGGATTTATAAACAAAGTCTCGTCTGGTTGGCCAGATACACACGTGAATGTAAACAATAACCGACAAAGGTAGTTTGTTTTCATTAAAATTTTTGGATTCGATGTTTCAACAAAACAATCTATTTATATTTTTGGTTTATTTGTACAATGCCAAAAGTAGATTTATTATTTTTTTCTGTTTCTTTTGATTTTTTTTTTTTTGAAATCGTATGGATTTTTGAAATAAAATGAATACACAAATTAATGAAAATTATTATTGTGTTATTCCATGAAGAAGGAAATTACTCATTTTCTTAAATTATTTAAATTTAAAAAAAAATTAGCAAACACTGCTTTTTCATTCACTATAATTTGTTTCTTATTTTCCTCTAATTAGTTTAATACAAACAAAAATTATATGAGAAGCACACATTTTTTTCTAGCAACCTCATTCATTCACCCACTTGCTTGTATTTTCTACAAAATTTCTTATTTTCTTTAATACATGGTCTTTGTATATTTTAGCATTTTTTTCTTTTTTTATTTTGTTTGCCTTCTGCATGCCACTTGTCACTTATGGTTTTGTATAATTTATCAATGATTTTTCGATGTTGTTGTTGTACTTGTTATATATTTTTTTAAATATATATTATCGAATAAAGCCTTCAAAATTGTTTTTTTTTTTTAAATTTTTTTCCGAAAAAAATATTCGTGTTTTTCTCCGCTCGTTTAAATTCATTAACGCACGTCTAAACGCTCTCAAATTTCTGAGTAAACTGTTAGCTGATGTGCTTTCTTGGACTTTCCAAAATACTTACGATCTCTCCCACACTGTTATTCCTTAAAATGTTATAGCAAATGTTGTGGAAAGTTGTTTTGGAAAATGCCATGTTAAATGGAATGTTAAGAGATTAACAGAGAATTTCTCTTACATAGGATTTTAAGAGAATTGATCGTACTCGCATACACAGTGAATATTGCCAAATTTACTATGAGTTAATCATTCGTTTACAAGAATTGATTTATCGCAACGATAAAAGTTTTATGGAATGTTACAACCGTTTTGCGATACCAAAAACCAGCGTTGCCATTTTGATCCGATCGGACCAAAATTGGTCCAAAAGATTTTTAATTTTTATACCCTCCACCATAGAATGCGGGTATATTAACTTTGTCATTCCGTTTGTAACACATCGAAATATTGCTGTAAGACCCCATAAAGTATATATATATATTCTGGGTAGTGGTGAAATTCTGAGTCGATCTGAGCATGTCCGTCCGTCCGTCCGTCTGTTGAAATCACGCTAACTTCCGAACGAAACAAGCTATCGACTTGAAACTTGGCACAAGTAGTTGTTATTGATGTAGGTCGGATGGTATTGCAAATGGGCCATATCGGTCCACTTTTACGTATAGCCCCCAAATTTGGCTTGCAGATCCTCTAAGAGAAGCAAATTTCATCCGATCCTGCTGAAATTTGGCACATGTTGTTAGTATATGGTCTCTAACAACCATGCAAAAATTGGTTCGCCTCGATCCATAATTATATATAGCCCCATATAAACCGATCCCCCGATTTGGCTTGTGGAGCCTCTAAGAGAAGCAAATTTCATCCGATCCGGCTGAAGTTTGGTACATGTTGTTAGTATATGGTCTCTAACAACTATGCATAAATTGGTCCACATCGGTCCATAACTATATATAGCCCCCATATAAACCGATCGCCAGATTTGGCTTGCGAAGCCTCTAAGAGAAGAAAGTTTCGTCCGATCCGGCTGAAATTTGGTACATGGTATTAGTATACGGTCTCTAACAACTATGCAAAAATTGGTCCACATCGGTAAATAATTATATATAGCCCCCATATAAACCGATCCCCCGATTTGGCTTGCGGAGCCTCTAAGAGAAGCAAATTTCATCCTATCCGGCTGAAATTTGGTACATGGTGTATGTCTATGGTCTCTAATGGCCATGCAAAAATTGGTCGAAATCGGTCCATAATTATATATAGCACCCATATAAACCGATCCCCAGATTTGCCCTCCGGAGCCCCTTGGAAGAGCAAAATTCATCCGATTCGGTTGAAATTTGGTATGTGATGTTAGTATATGGTATCAAACAACCATGCAGGAATTGGTTCATATCAGTCCATAATTATATATAGCACCCATATAAACCTATTCCCAGATTTGACCTCCGGTGTCTTTTGGAGAAGCAAAATTCATCCGATTTTTATGATATTTAACAACCATGCCAGAAATGGTCCATATCAGTCATATCAATCATATATAGCCCCCATATAAACCGATCCCGAGATTTGGTTTTGGAGCCTCTTGGAGGAGCAAATTTCTTCCGAGTCAGTTGAAATTTGGCACATTGTGCTAGTATACGGCCGTTAACAACCATGCCTAACTAGGTCCATAACGGTCTATAGGTATATATAGCCCTCAGATAAATCGATCCCCAATCACACAAAAATTGGTCCATATCAATAATTGTATATAGCCCCCATATAATCGACCCCTTATACGTACCGTGCAAAAGTCCTTATCGATTCGTAATTATTTGTAGACTTGCATAACTTTTTGTCTAATATATACCACGTATGGACTAACTCACAATTTTAAAAACCATTTAAGATACCACAACCCAAGTAATTCTGTTGTGGATGACAGTCCTTCGTAGAAGTTTCTGCGCAATCCATGGTGGAGGGTATATAAGATTCGGCCTGGCCGAACTTACGGCCGTTTATACTTGTTAAATTTGGCCCAGCGGTCGGACCCTATGGAATTTACCCCTTTTGGTCCATTTTCACAAATTTGGTCGAATTTATCACTTTTTCTGGTATTTGCAGTCTTATTCCATATACAATCTAAGGGGTTAGACACCATTTCAATCGCCGGCTAAGCGTTCAAGATCGGATCAGAAAATTTCGCGTTCAGGTCTTGGGTCAGGTTTTATATATTTTTGGACAATTGTAGCCCTATTCTAGAATGTGCGCCAAAAGTGGGTAAGTAGGATTGAGCTATATAAGAATATGAACCTATATGAACCACACTTTACGCATCATATTGTGGGTGCGAGCAACACCATAGCATATTGGATGAAAACTTGGAAAATATTGTATTCTCTCCAGCTATGCCAATATAAACCAAATGCGTGTCTGGTCTTCAACTACCTCTGAGTCGAAAGTTTAATTCAACTTTTTGCGATATTGAATTTCGACTTTTGATGTTAAATAAAATTGACAATGTACCTGTACATAAAGTCTACTTTTACAAATTAAATAAAAATTAAAAGTCGACGTTTTGATTCCGATGTCATCCGCTAATTCACATCAGTCCTTTCTAGTTTACTTCAATTTTTAATAAAAGCACTATGTACAACAATAAATTACTTTTTAAGGCATTATTCTTCAAAATTGGAAATTGGTTCGCTGGAGGGAATTTTGTTCCCATTTTGCAAAAAAATTTGGTCCAAAATAAAATTTCGTTTTGGCAACGCTGCCAAAAACCGATTTCCGATAAATTCATAAAGATTGATTATCGAAGGGATTCTCGAGCTTCAAAAGAGTGATATAAACTAATAGTGTCATATAGAGAAACACATATGATGAATGATCAGCAAAGAGATGACACGTTTAATTCACCTCAGAAATTAATTTTTGTTTTCGCGGCTTGGTCACAATATTTTATTCAAATATAATCTTTTGAATATTTCATTTTATTATAAATTATTAGTGAGATTTGTGAGAACTCTCAATGTCGTCGTGAAGTGTGATCCGTTTTTGACGGATGGTTTTCCTGATTCCTTGGAAGACAACTGACAACTCTTCTGTGTCGTTCTAGTGGTATGATTGTGACAAGTTTTTTTTCGAAAAAAACGGACGATCATTTGCTTGGAAGTGCTTTGAGCGCGAGTAACTTTTGTTTGCCTTGGCTCATCTTGAAACACCTATAAAGTCGACGGCTGTTTACTATCGGGCTCTTACCGGTAAATCCACCAGCCATCACCTATCATGATATCATAGACCAATCGACACGAGAACAACTGTTTTTGTCATTAAAATGTTTGCGCAACATTGCATATATATGTTGGCCCCCCTAATGCCTACGTTTTTTTCGTCGCCATGTCGTGACGATCTTACAAGAACAGTTGGGGCACAGTATCAATGGTTTCCGGAACAACAACTGATTTTGGACGACCTTCACAAAATTCGTCATGGAATGAACTACAAGCTCGGTTGAATCATTCATCGATAATAATTGATGTTAATATATCGATGCAGAGTTGTTGAGTTAATCCACATCGAAAGTAACCGCACAAATATATTCACGATTTAGTTCCATTTTTTGGTCGTGATTAATCTTTTAAGTTGTTATAAATTGACACATTGGAAGAAAACATTGATGCCGAAGTGTTTCGAAAAGAAAGACAAAACGGGTCTAAGCGCAGTAGCGGTCAATATTTGCATGAAATAATTTTGAAACATTAAATTATATGAACCGTATTATCGATTCAAATAAAATTTTTTTCTTTGAAAATTTTTCCTATAGATCTTAAAAAAATCACCTTTTGACCCAGCAAAAAATACTTCAGCAGTAAGAGTTTATTTGCGCTTTTTGGTATACAATAAAATAGGCAGTGTATCCACACTGCATGTATCTGTGGCAATAACGTAAACGAGTAATCAAACTAGTTTATGACCATTCGTTTACGTTATTGCAACCAATTCATGCAGTATAGATGCATGGAAGGTAGTGCTGTTTCCCTTCATACCAACTCAAGATTACCCAGCAAAAATTGGAGCACTATTTCAACAGGATTGCAAGGGAAAGAGGCAGTACCAACTGCTTACAAAACAACCGAATCAGCGCCGATTTTTGTGGGCGATGTCCCGATTTAGAGCAGCTTCTACATAGCACTGATATAATTGCTTATTATACCTTTCGCCACACTGTGGAACAGGGTATTATAAGTTAGTGCATATGTTTGCAATATCCAGAAGGAGACGAGATAGTCACATGGTGTCTTTGGCAAAAATGCTCAGGGTGGGCTTCTGAGTTGATATAGTCATGTCCGTCTGTCCGTGAACAATTTTTGTAATCAAAGTCTAGGTCGCTGGTTTAGTCCAATCGACTTCAAATTTGGCACAAGTATGTGTTTTACTCTTACTGCTGAAGTATTTTTTGCTGGGTATATATCACTTCTGAGCAATATTGCTATTAAAATTAGCAATTATATCAGCGCTAACTAGAAGCTGCTATAAATCGGGACATCGCCCAAAAAATCAGCGCTGATACGGTTTTTTTGTAAGCAGTTGGTACTGCCTCTCTCCCTTACAATCCTGCTGAATCCTACTGAATTTTGTATGTCAACTCCTCAATTTTAATTATTGTTTTTTATATCCACTTATAAAGACTACAGTAGTATTGTAATCACGGTTTGGTAGATTGGTAGAATTCATGGTATTTCATAAATTTTCTGTAGATAAATAAAAATAAATTTTTGACGAAATATTCTATAGTAATAAAATTTTGACAAAATTTTCTACCGAAATAAAGTTTTGACAAAACTTTCTATAGATATAAAATTTCGACAAAATATTCTATAAAAATAAAATTTAACAAAATTTTCAACAGAAATAAAAGTTTGACTAAATATTCTATAGAAATAAAATTTTGAAAAAATTTTCATCAGAAATAAAATTTAAACAAAAATTCTATAAAAACAAAATTTTGACAAAATTTTCTATAGAAATAAAATTTTGACAAAAAAAGTTTTATAGAAATAAAATTTTGACAAAATTTTCTAGAAAAGTAAAATGTTGACAAAATTTTCTATAGAAATAAAATTTTGACAAAATTTTCTATAGAAATAAAATTTTGACAAAGTTTTCTATAGAAATAAAATTTTGACAAAGTTTTCTATAGAAATAAAATTTTTACAAAATTTTCTGTATAAATCTATGGATTTATACTTATTACTTTGTTATGAATGAACATGCATTTGAATTATACGCTAACCGTTACAGTTTAGAAGTAATTAAGAAATAAATTTTATAGTTTGAATGTTACTCTTTGAAAAACGAATGTCATGTAAAAGAACGTTTTTGTACTAAAAGATAGATATTTTTTTCCTGGAAAGTCTTTTCATTTTAAATTGTTCACTTTTTAAAACTCCGTCAAGGAAGCAACATCGTCATTGGTGAGAAACATAACCATCAATAAAGTCAACAGTGAACTAATTCTGCTTGGTGTTTTTATTGTATCTTTACCTCTTCTCTGGGTTACTATACTTGTGTGGGTTAATCTCATTCCCTGAGAGATCTCATCCCACAAGTAACTTGGGTTTTTGTCTTTACAGCTTCGTTTTCTCTTGTGGGATTATATTATCTCTGTACCTATAAATACAGTCCACAACAACAACAACAACTTCAACCAGTCAGTATTAGTGGTCCACTCGCTCCAACCCATCATCACGATCCACTGTGTGTTGGAGTCATTCCCCCACCAGCTAGTTAGACTCTATTTGTTCATTTTCTATAGAAATAAAATTTTGACAAAATTTTCTAAAGGTATAAAATTTTGACAAAATTTTCTATAAAAATAAAATTTAACAAAATGTTCAACAGAAATAAAAGTTTGACTAAATATTCTATACAAATAAAATATTAATTAGAACAAAATTTAAACAAAAAATCTTCAAAAATAAAATTTTGACAAATTTTTCTATAGAACTACAGTTTTGACAAAATGAAATAAAATTTTGACAAAATGAAATAAAATTTTGACAAAATTGTCTAGAAAAGTAAATAAATATTTGACAAAATTTTCTATAGAAATAAAATTTTGTCAAAATTTTCTATAGAAATAAAACTTTGACAAAATTTTCTATAGATAAAATTTAGAAATAAAATTTTGATAAAATTTTCTATAGATATAAAATTTTGACAAAATTTTGCAAAAGAAAAAAATGACACAATTTTCTGTAGAAATAAAATTTTGACAACATTTTTGCTAAATAATATTTTTTTTTTTTGTAGTTTTAATAAGTCTGTTAAAGACTTTTTTCAAAATATTAAAATAATTTGTCAAAACTAGTGTACAATAAATCTGATATCGGCACAATAATGTCTACACAGAAGGTACTAAATCATATGCGGGGGTACTACGGTACTGACCAGGGTGTAAAAGTATTGAAATAAGTCTGTTAAAGACTTTTTTCAAAATATTAAAATATTTTGTCAAAACTAGTGTACAATAAATCTGATATCGGCACAAAAATGTCTACACAGAAGGTACTAAATCATATGTGGGGGTACTACGGTACTGACCAGGGTGTAAAAGTATTGAAAAAAAGTACTATAGTACTGTATTTTCCATCCCTGATTGGTATTGTATTGTCATTCTGTGTGTAACACATTGACATATTTGTCTAATATGTCTAATAATACATCAAGGCGGTTTTCCAATGCATATATATACGATATGGCTAAAATAACACCTATTTGTTCATACTCCCTCTCTCTTATGCAACGTTTTGTTGAAAGATTAGAATCCCACGATAACCATCTCATGGTAGATACCTTCGAGGATGAGAAGCATCTTGCCTGGAACATGACTACTTACCTATCCCCAGTTGGTATTCTAAACGAAGATCCAAACTCAACAGCTTAACAGAACTTCTATAACAAAGGAGCCCACAGGGGCTAATCTCACTGTGATGATAGCTTTAATATATCTACACTAATCTAAATAAGACACTTAGCATTTAAAGTTAAAGTTAAGTTTGTATTTTTCTTACACAAACGGTCTAACATTCAAATTTAAAAGTCAAGTCTGAATCTTTTAACATTACACACATATTACTGTATATGTATATGTATACAATTCGTTCTTACACTTTAAGGTTCATTCCTAGTCAACAGTAATGTCTCGGACATGTTCTGTTATTTTGTTTTTTATTCGTTATTTATTTTTAAGTTCTTTCTTTTTTAACAGAAGTTCGCTCTGTACGACAACAGTAAATGCCGGGAGCAAGCATTGTTTTTTTTTTACACAAACGCAATCTCATTGAAAATTTACAGTATAATGTATAGCATGTAGCATATACCATCAGCGTTTATTAGAACAAGACAAATATAGTTCTAAGAATTTAATGTATAACAAAGAGAAAATAATCATATGGTTTTGTAAACCTTTCGTTTGTCAAAAAGTATCAATAAAGCAAAACTGAAACTGAACTGAATTTGTCTAATACTCCATATACGCTAAGGGTCGCATCAAAATACGGAGACGAATGCTTTCGTTCAACTTCGAGTAGGATGTCCAAAATAGTTGAATTTACTAGCATTTCAGTCAAAGCGTTCGTTCTACATATGAGAAATGGGCTGTTAATTTCTGTAAAACTTCTTTCTAGAAAAAGTCAACTTTCTTAATTGATGCTCTAGCTCATAAAACTTGGCGAAAAGTCTTCTCTTTACTATAACATATAACTTTCGGTCGCATATGCTCGTTCTCTAAGGTCAATTATTAGTCAGTGCATGTTTGCACAATCTTCAATTCAACCAATTCAATAAATTTCCATCAAATTTCATTAACCTTATCAGGCAGATTTGGCATAAACACTCGTATTTAATAACTTCCCTCAAGTTGTGTAGAAGGAAATATTCCATAAATGTTCTCGGAAACAAAATTGTTCATAACATTTTTCCAAAGAAGATATACTTATAGGAAATAGTTTCGACTTAATCGACTATTCTATGCAATTAAATTGTAATGAAATGTCATTTTTCCAAACTTAGGAATAATGCTGTTGCCTGGCACTGTGATCTACTCTTTCTTCTTAATTTGGTTATAAAGAAATCGGTTCTCTCCATCACAGTACACTCTCACAAATGGTGAATGATTTCTTAAAGCTTTATGTTAATAACATTTTCCATTATGTTAGAGATCCCGGGAAACTGTAAAAGCACCTGATTGTTTGTTGCTATTCCAGGAGCTGTTTATCACCGTACGTTTCTGCTGCTGCTTGTCTGCCAAGAAAACATGTGTAAATAGTCGATTCTCCAAAAAATTTGTTTGCTTTAACTCAGCCTAAGTACTGGTAGCAATGTTAAGAAAATAATCACATAATCATGGCAGTACTCCCGCACCGGGACAATAAAGTTGGACAGATGTATGCATTTTATAAATAACCCCAAAGCACCATCATCATCATGGCATAAGTACCGCACGCACATGCTTATACAGATCATTGCACTATTTCCGCGTCGAGTATAAATTTGATATACAATTGCGAGGAAAATCAATGAATAAAAAACTTTTATTTCTACATTTGTTTATGAAGTTGCAGAGTTTATAGCACTTTAACGATAGAAGGGTTAATGCTCTTATGTTATGCGTTGAAAGATATGTTTGCGTGCATTTTAAAAGGCTCTTAATACAATGTCTAGAAAAAAACAATTGCTGAACTATGTGTATCCAACATCATTAAACTGAACTAAATGCTGGGTGTATATAACTCACAAAGCTATTTTCATTGAATATAGAAACACTTTTATATCAGAAAGTTAGAGAAAGTATGTGTTTAGAAAAATAAAAGAAAATTACTATTTCTTAGCCAACAATAGTATTATGGTTCAAATATGTAAAAGAAACCATAAAAAATGTATCCCTAGTGTACTTGACTAATCAATTTAAGATCACGCTCTAAGCCAATATAATAATCGAGTTGAATTTAGGTCGGAAATAGGCTACATCTCTGACAGCTAGATTTCGAATTTCAGGGATATCAAAAAAAAAAAAAAAAACTATTATATCAGAAGCTCAAGAAATTAAATCGAATGCAAAGAGGGTCTATCGTAAACTATAAGGTATTTGACATACCTTTACGAGATATTTTACCATACTTCAAAAACGTCGTTTTGACAGTATAAGAATTTATATAGAATACGTTTTTTAGAACCGTTTTTTTTCATAGAATATTTATCGGTTCAATTTTTGTTAGCCTTCGTAGCTTTGAATTCGAACATTACTATTATGTATTCAACTTCATATAGGCGAAGGCCTTTATTTACCGTAAAAAAGTCTTAAATTTTGAAAGGACGGGCGAAAAACATAAAATGTGGGATTTGTGGGTTATCTATCTGGGAAACGAACTTTTAGACCAAAGAAGTTTTAATTTATTGTTAGAATTATTCTTTTAAGCCAACCAAAGTTCATTGAGGGTAAACGGGTACACAGGTGGGAGTGCATGCAAATCAAGTTGATGAACAAAAAACATTTGTAGGAAGAGTTCTGATATAACCTGCATAGTCATGTCTCTTTCTGGCTCAAAAAAAAAATTAAAAATTGAAGGAAATTGGGTGATAAGACCAACTTCTAGATAAATCTTCCGCTCATTTAATTCAATTTATTTTAAAGAAAATAAACTTTTCACGTTAATATAAAATGTGCCACAACTGTGTCCTTAATTTAGTTGACCTTTTGTTTTAATTTATTTATTTATTTCCAATTCGGATTGAGATCCTTTTCTAATTGTCAACTAACTTTTTTTAGTATCGCACGAAAAATTTCGTTCTTCTCTTTGGTTATATGTTAAAAATGTTAATTCCCCGTCGAAGACTGATGATGTTAGTCGAAATATTGGGAAAATAAATTTTACAATTAATTTTCAAAGGACTCAAGCCGAAATAATAAATAACATAAATAAACAAAACTATACAATTTTATTCTGCTTTTACTGATTCATTATATGATGAGGGTATAATAAGTTTGTCATCCCGTTTGTAACACATCGAAATATCGATTTTCATCTATGTAAAGTATATATATTCTTGATCAGGGAGAAATTGTAAGACGATGTAAATAAGCATGTCCGTCAGGCCGTCTGTCTGTTGTAATCACGCTAATAATCTTCAATAAAGGAGCCATCGTTCTCAAGGCCGTATTCCGGGGAGGGGATGAGGGGGATCAAACCCCCCCCCCCGAAATGAATGAATATTTTTATATAAATAAATATATATTTTTAGCTGCATAGAAAAATCTTATCGAAGATGTTGAAGAAAAGCTGGAGGTTTTATTTTGAAAAACGCTTACCTATAAAACTAGCACAAATCATAGAATACTAGTTGAAAAGCCCGTCAAACGACAGTCGAAAAAAACAAATTGTTTTTCTTCTCGCACCACAAATTTCATTTTTGGAAAATGTATTTCTGCTTTTTATGTGTGTTTGTTGTTCTTTTTGTGAACATGACTCGCTTTGTTTGGCCATAGCAACAACAACGAAACAGCCAAACACACATGTGTAAATGAAATGGCGCAAAAACTTGCGAAAAGAACCTGCCTAATTCAGCGATGGAAGCACTTGGAGAGTGCAATAAAGAGATATTTGCAAACGTGCATATTCTTTTAACAATAAAATAAATAAATAAATAAATAAATAAATAAAAAAATAAAAAGGTATTTTTTTGAGCGGAAAGGTTATTGTCAAGAGACTAAATTTTAAAGAAAATAAAATTTTGAAAAAATTTTCTATATAAATAAAATTTTGCAAAAATTTTCTATAGAAATAAAATTTTGCAAAAAAAATCTGTAGAAAAAAAATGTTGTGAAATTTTTTCTATAGAAATAATATTTTGCAAAAATTTCCTATAGAAATTAAATTTTCACAAAATTTTGACAAAACTTTCTATAAAAATAAAATTTTGCAAAAATTCTATATAGAAATAAAATTTTGACAACATTTTCTACAAAATCGACAGTATAGAATCGCATTCTTTTTTCGACTAAAACATTCTTGAAGTTCAATAAAATCCTGTTTTTGACTATGTCTTTTACAAAATCTAGATTTTCTTCCCACATGAACATGTCTGGTTTGCCATATTTGTTAAAGACTATTAGCAAATAAGGTTGATAAAGACTTTCTCAAAATATTAAAATATTTTGTCAAAGCTATTGTACCATAAATCTGATATCGACTCAAAAATGTCTACACAAAAGGTACTAAATCATTGGCGGGGGTACTACGGTACTGACCGGGGTGAAAAAGTATTGAAAAAAGTACTGAAAAAAGTAAGGAAAGTCTAAAGTCGGACGGGGCCGACTATATTATACCCTGCACCACTTTGTAGATCTAAATTTTCGATACCATATCACATCCGTCAAATGTGCTGGGGGCTATATATAAAGATTTGTCCCAAATACATACATTTAAATATCACTCGATCTGGAAGAATTTGATAGACTTCTACAAAATCTATAGACTCAAAATTTAAGTCGGCTAATGCACTAGGGTGGAACACAATGTTAGTAAAAAATATGGGAAACGTTTAAATCTGAAGCAATTTTAAGGAAACTTCGAAAAAATTTATTTATGATTTATCGCTCGATATATATGTTTTAGAAGTTTAGGAACATTTTTACAATTTTTTGACTAAGCAGTGGCGATTTTATAAGGAAAATGTCAATTTTTGTCGAAATCAGAAAAACATATATATGGGAGCTATATCTAAATCTGAACCGATTTCAACCAAATTTGGCACGCATAGCTACAATGCTAATTCTACTCCCTGTGCAAAATTTCAACTAAATCGGATCAAAAAATTGGCCTCTGTGGTCATATGAGGGTAAATCGGGCGAACGATATATATGGGAGATATATCTAAATCTGAACCGATTTCAATAAAATTTGGCACACTAGACTACGCTGCTAATTGAACTCGTAGTGCAAAATTTCAACCAAATTGGGGTAAAACTCTGGCTTCTGGGACCGTATTAGTCCATATCGGGCGAAAGATATATATGGGAGCTATATCTAAATCTAACCGATTTCTTCCAAAATCAATAGGTATCTATTCTGAGCCAAAACACATACTTGTGCCAAATTTGAAGTCGATTGGACTAAAACTGCGACCTAAACTTTGATTACAAAAATGTGTTCACGGACAGACGGACAGACGGACATCGCTATATCGACTCAGGAGCCCACCCTGAGCATTTTTGCCAAAGACACCATGTGTCTATCTCGTCTCCTTCTGGGTGTTGCAAACATATGCACTAACTTATAATACCCTGTTCCACAGTGTAGCGCACGGTATAAATATTGTATACATACCTATGCATAAATAAAATTTTCTACACATGAGATTATATGAATATTTTTTTTTTTTAGTTGAGCACCCCCCCCCCCCCCCCCACCAAAGTTAAATCCTGGCTACGGCCTTGATCGTTCTGAAATTTGGCACAGAATCATCTTTAGCCTGCACGCAGGCCAAGTTCGAAAGTGGGCTATATCGTTCCAGGTTTTGATATAGCTCTCATATAAACCGATCCCGGTCTTGGGCTTATAGAAGCCGTAGTTTTTTTTAGTTTGGAAATCTAGAAGTATTCTACGACCACAAAGAGCTGTGCCGAAAATGGTGTTTATCCTACCATGTTTTGATATAGCCCGCATATATAGCGATCTCCTGATTTTATTTCTTGGGCTTCTAGAATCCGTAGTTTTTAACCAATTTGCCTGAAATTGGAAATCTAGAGGTATTTTATAAAGTGATGTGCCGAAAATGGTGAGTATCGGTCCATGTTTTGGTATAGCCCCCATATAGAGCGATCTCCCGATTTTACTTCTTGGGCTTCTAGAATCCGTAGTTTTTATCCATTTGTCGCAAATTGGAAAATTAGGGGTATTCTAAGACCATAAAGAGGTGTGCCGAAAATAGTGATTATACGTACCATGTTTTGATATAGTCCGCATATAGACCGATCTCCCGATTTTACTTCTTGGGCTTCTAGAATCCGTAATTTTTAACCATTTTGCCTGCAATTGGAAATCTAGAGGTATTCTAGGACCATATCGATTTGTCATATTCTCTTCCATAAGATGGGGAGTATATTAACTTTATCATTCCGTTTGCAACACATCAAAATAATAAAGTATATATATACTCTCTTCTTGAAATCCCGCCAACTTCGGCACAATATATTCTAATGAGTTCAAATCATATCGAACCACTAACTGTAGGAAGTTATCGTGATTTTAACTGACGGAGGGACGGACGGACATCGTTAGATCGATCCAGCGACCTCAGATTTGATTTGCGGCCTATATACTTATTCAAAATTAAACCGATTGGTATTGCTATCGTTGTCAAACATAGAGAAATAGTTTTTTGCAGTAAGTATGTTTTCCCTTCATTACCAAATATACACCGTATTATAAAGTTAATATGACTATTTGATATGTTCCATATAACAGTTGGCTGATAAGTCCCCGGTGTGACACATAGATGGCGTTGCTAGTATTAAATGCATATTTTTTTATATAGTACCAACCTTTAAATGATTCGTGTCAAAATTTGACGTCTGTAAGTCAATTAGTTTGTGAGATACAGCGTCTTTTGTGAAGCAACTTTTGTTATTGTGAAAAAAATGGGAAAAAAAGGAAATTCATGTTTTGATAAAATACTGTTTTCTGAAGGGGAAAAATACGGTGGAAGCAAAAACTTGGCTTGATAATGAGTTTCCAGGGAAATCAACAATAATTGATTGGTATCTAAAATTCAATCGTGGTGAAATGAGCACGGAGGACGGTGAACGCAGTGGACGCCCGAAAGAGATGGTTACCGACGAAAACATCAAAAAAATCCACAAAATGATTTTGAATGACCTTAAAGATATCAAAGGAACGTGTTGGTCATATCATTCATCAATATTAGGTTAAATTGGCAGCCCGATTAAGATTCAGGCTCACTTAGACTATTCAGTCCATTCATCAATATTTGGATATGCGGAAGCTCTGTGCAAAATGGGTGCCGCGCGAGCTCACATTTGACCAAAAACAACAACGTGTTGATGATTCTGAGCGGTGTTTGCAGCTGTTCACTCGTAATACACCCGAGTTTTTCCGTCGATATGTGACAATGGATGAAACATGGCTCCATCACTACACTCCTGAGTCCAATGGACAGTCGGCTGAGTGGACAGCGACCGGTGAACCATCTCCGAAGCGTGGAAAGACTCAAAAGTCCGCTGTCAAAGTAATGGCCTCTGTTTTTTGGGATGCGCATGGAATAATTTTTATCGATTATCTTGAGAAGGGAAAAACCATCAACAGTAACTATTATATGGCGTTATTGGAGCGTTTGAAAGTCGAAATCGCGGCAAAACGGCTCCATATGAAGAAGAAAAAAGTGTTGTTCCACCAAGACAACGCACCGTGCCACAAGTCGTTGAGAACGATGGCAAAAATTCATGAATTGGGCTTCGAATTGCTTCTCCACCCACCGTATTCTCCAGATCTGACCCCAGCGACTTTTTCTTGTTCTCAGACCTCAAAAGGATGATCGGAGGGAAAAAAAATTGCTGCAATGAAGAGTTGATCGCCGAAACTGAGGCCTATTTTGAGGCAAAACTGAAGGAGTACTACCAAAATGGTATCAAAAAATTGGAAGGTCGTTATAATCGTTGTATCGCTCTTGAAGGGAACTATGTTGAGTAATAAAAACGAATTTTGACAAAAAATGTGTTTTTCTTTGTTAGACCGGGGACTTATCAGTCAACCTGTTATTCTAATGACTTCAAACCATATAGAAGTTATCGTGATTTCAACTGATGGAGGGACGGACGGACATCGTTAGATCGATCCAGCGACCTCAGATTTGACTTGTGGCCTATATACTTGTTCAAAATTAAACCGATCAGTATTGCTATCGTTGTCAAACATAAAGAAATATTTCTTTGCAGTAAGTATGTTTTCCCTGCATTACCAAATGTACACGGTATTATAAAGTTAATTATGACTATTTGATATGTTCCATATAATCTGTAAAAAATGTTAATTACAAATTAATGTATTTTGCTGTTTGTAGGTTTGTTTAACCTCTTTGACATAATGTTTATATGAAAACCATTTGTTATTTTTTCCAAACATTTGGTGTCGTTCACTAATAATTTCTTCAATTAGTCGTAATTTGGAGACTACAGCTTTACATGAGAATTCAAACAAATTATTTGGCAAAATGCCCAAAAAGAGACGTCAGAGTCCATTGAAGAAAGAGAAGAGATGAAGAAACATGAATAGAAAATAATTGCTTTCCACTTGGAGAAGAACTGACAATAGTGCATAAAAACAACTGGATATTTATCAATTTTATTATTACAATAAAAGCATGAGTAATAAAAAATTAGCAACAAAATTATACAAATATTTGCAAAGAAATACATTGAGCTATTGGTAATTCTTACACAATCAATGTACAGCCAAATTATACAGAGAAAAGTCGAGTGGGGCAAAATACGTGATACCCTGCATTATATTTCTGAATTACTATGTGTGGTGCGATCAAATGGATTAAATGTGGATTACATGCCCAGCAAAAAAAGCGTCGCCAAAAAAGTAATGAAAATGTTCTTTTTGGATCCGGAAGTGGTGCAAAATTGACGCACAAGCGATGAATTTAACATGGGCTTGTCATGGGACGGATGTCCTCCATTTCAGGAATTTGCATCACATCTTTAGGTGGGATCCAAATTCAATGTTTAGGATGTGAATTAAGAAATTTTGTGATATTTTGATAAATAAATAATTTTTTAATTTTTTTGTTATGAGTTTAAATGCATTCTTACGCTTATGTGGAAGGTTTGACATCAAATATTTAAAAACAAGTACATACACCACTAAGTTCGGCCGGGCCGAATCTTAAATACCCACCACCATGAACCAAATATTAGGGTTTCCCAGTGTTGCCAACTCCCCAAGGCCAAAAAGCACCAAAAAATATAATATTAATTCTAACATACCACCTTCCACCACAAAATCGAAAATTAAATGCTCTACTACAAAAAAAAAAAAAAAACCTTCCGAAGATGTATTATAGAACTTTTGTGAATTGAATTTCAAGAAGTTAAGGTGGGTATTAAGATCGAGTTTAGCCGCTAAAATTGTAATTTTTTCACAATTACTTTTCTTTAATAATAAATCATTTTAAGGAATACAAACTTTGTGAAAATTTACTTTTGGCTATTCCCCATCAAGTTATAATAAACTTTGCAGGAAATATGCATAATTTCATGCCCATTTTTAGTGATATAGTTTTCACTTTAGCGGCAAAACTCAAACTTAGTACTCACCATTATGAACCGCTATTCAAGTATACACCTTCATCAGTTTTAATGCTTTCGACCAATTCATTATGATCAGTGATGTTTTTCAACTTTCAAAATATTAATATATGGAAGGAGTCTATTGCTTATTTCAGTTGTGCGTGCTTTTGTGGATTTAATACAAACGTTTTTAATGACATCTTTACCAAATTCAAAAATTCGACACTCATCGCTCGACTTTCCTACAGAATACCCTAAATAACAATATTAATTAAAAAATAATCAATACCAACTTCATAACAATCAAATTCTATATTTGGCAATAATTTTGATTAGACGTATATCTTGAAAGTCTAATCAAAAATTTTGTATCAATTAAACTTAATACTGTTCAAAATAAAAAAAAGCACCAAAAGCACTAAATGAAAATGCCAGAAAGCACCAAGTTGGTGCTTTTTTTGAAAAGGCACCAAAAAGGCAATTTGGTGCTTTTTAGAAATCAAAAAGCACTAAATTTGGTGCTAAAAGCACCAAATTGGCAACACTGGGGTTTCCTTTGAAATTTCAGGAGGGCTTGAGGACTTGAGGACACTTCCCCAAGATAAATTTAAAGATTTCACCTATGAGGACTATATCAGATTCTGGATTTATAAGAACCATTTTGGTTTGAGTTTTAGAGGAATCGTTAACATCTCTTGTAAGTGTGCAAGAAAATTATAAAATAACGTCTTGATTTGAAATCTTAAATCTGTAGAAGTAAAATCTGGAAATTTTACATTGAGTTTCAAGCAATTTTCATGATCAGTGAGCCTTCTACACCCTCAAGAAATGAAGTCGGTCTATATGGAGGCATTACCAAATGGACCGATAAAAACTTAATCCGATACACGTTTTTGTGAGCCTAAAATACCAGAATATTTACTATTTCAGGCAAATCAGATAAAAACTACGGTTTCTAGAAACCTAAGGAGTTAAATCGGGAGATCGTTCTTATGGAGGCTATACTAAAATATGGACCAATACTCACCGTTTTCGGCACACCTCTTTATGACCCGAAAATACCTCTAGATTTCTAATTGCAGGCAAATAGGATAAAAATTTCGGATACTAGAAGCCCAAGAAGTAAAATCGGGAAATCGGTCTATATGAGGGCTATACCAAAATATGGACCGATACTCACCATTTTCGGCACACCTCTTTATGGTCATAAAATACCTCTAGATTTCAAATTTCAGACAAATTGGATAAAAACTTCGATTTCTATAAGCCAAGACCCCAAATCGGGAGGTCGGTTTATATGGGGACTATATCAAAACCTGGACCGATATAGCCCATCTTCGAACTTGATCTGCCTGCAGACAAAAGAAGAGTTTGTGCAAAATTTCAGCACGATTGCTTCATTATTGAAGACTGTAGCGTGATTACAACAGACAGACAGACGGACATCGTTATATCGTCTTAGAATTTCTCCCTGATCAAGAATTTATATAGTCGGAAATCGATATTTCGATGTGTTACAAACGGAATGACAAACTTATTATACCCCCGTCACTATTCTATGGTGGTGGGTAGTAGAAGTTCACCAATGTGGTATCACAATGGACTGAATAGTCTAAGTGAGCCTGAAATATCGGGCTGCCACCTAACCTAACCTAACGTAGTTATAGGCGACTTCCTTTATCGGTTATATCCCACATAGGGTTTGTTTTTTATACCAAAGAAGGGGCGTATACTAACTTTGTCCTTTCGTTATGACCGCATTGAAATAGTAGTGTCAGACCCCATAAAGTCGATCTCATGATGTCCGTCAGCGTGGTTAAAATGGGAATAATCTGCCGCATAACACGTTTCTTTATTTGAACACCGAAAGAATTCTCTTCTTAAAAAAGACGAAACATTTCGCTATATGTACGAAATTTGTCTTTGTTTTACAACTAAAGAAACTTTTCATTAATAGAACGAAATGTAACGTTCTATTAACGAAATTTGTTCTTCATAGTTGTATGTAAAACTTTCGTACTTACAAAATTTTCTATAGAAATAAAATTAAAAAAAAAAAAATTCTATAGAAATAAAGGTTTGTTAAAATTTTCTATATAAATAAACCATTGACAAAATTTTCTATATAAAAAAAATTTTGACAAAATTTTCCATAGAAATACAATTTTGATAAAATTTTCTATAGAAATTAAAGACTGCCAAAATGTTATATAGAAATTAAAAATTGCCAAAATTTTCTACAGAAATAAAGGTTTGACAAAATTTTCTATATAAATAAAACATTGGAACATTTTTCTATACAAATAAAATTTTGACAAAATTTTCCATAGAAATAAAATTTTGATAAATTTTTTTATAGAAACAAATTTTTGCCAAAATTTTCCATAGAAATAAAATTTTGCCAAAATTTTATATAGAAATAATTTTTTTATTATTGATTTTTTATTGTTGGTTTATTCTTCAATCATTATTGTTGTTTTTGATTTCAGCTTAAAAGCATGCATTGACTAAACTACAAGTGTAGCTTAACCAACAGAGGAAAAGAGTGTTTGTCAAATTTATTTGGGTAAAGCCCTATAGACTGCAAGATGGTTGGATGGACGCACGTTACGGAATTACCACATTCCTCATTAGCATCCTCTACTTGCAGCAAAACTATCAACCAATTATCAGAATAATTTCGCGCAGTTCACTAAACCCAAAGTGAACCACACTTGCACCTTCCGAAAAAAGGTACACTTGTAGTTTAGTCAATGTATGGTTTTAAGCTGAAATCAAAAACAACAATAAAAATTAAATTTTGCCAAAATTTTCTATAGAAATAAAATTTGGACAACATTTTTTATACAAATAAAATTTTGACAAAATTTTCCATAGAAATAAAATGTTGACAACATTTTTTTTATAGAAATAAAATGTTGACAAAATTTTTCATAGAAATAAAATGTTGACACAATTTTTCATAGAAATAAAGCTTAGACAAAATTTTATATAGAAATAAAATTTTGACACAATTTTCTATAGAAATAAAGCTTTGACAAAATTTTATATAGAAATAAAATTTTGACAAAATTTTCTATAGAAATAAAATTTTGACAAAATATTCTATAGAAATAAAATTTTAACAGAATTTTTTATAGAAATAAAATTTTGACAAAATTTTTTATAGAAATGAAATTTTGAAAAAATTTTCTATAGATATAAAGCTTTAACAAAATTTTCACAAAATTTTATAGAGAAATGAAATTTTGAGAAAATTTTCTTTAGAAAAAAAGTTGACAAAATTTTTAATAGAAATAAAATGTTAACAAAATTTTCTATAGAAATTATATTTTCACAAAATTTTCTATAAAATAAAATTTTGAGAATATTTTCTATAGAAATAAAAATATGGCAGAATTTTTAATAGAAATAAAATTTTAACAAAATATTCTATAGAAATAAAATTTTGACAAAATTATCTATAGAAATAAAATTTTGAAAAAAATTATCTATAGAAATAAAATTTTTATAAAATTTTCTATAGAAATAAAATTTCGACAAAATATTCTATAGAAATAAAATTTTGAGAAAATTTTCTATAGAAATAAAATTTTGACAAAATTTTCTATAGAAATAAAATTTTGACAAAATTATCTATAGGAGTAAGATTTTCTACAAGAATAAAATGTTCACAAAATTTTTCTATAGAAATAAATGTTTCCCAAAATTCTCTATAGAAAAAAAAATTGACAACATTTTTTATAGAAATAAAATCTTGCCAAAATGTTCTATAGAAATAAAATTTTGACAAAATTTTCTATAGAAATAAAATTTTGACAAAATTATCTATAGAAATAAAATTTTGACAAAATTTTTTATAGCAATAAAATTTTGACAAAATTTTCTATAAAAATAAAATTTTAACAAAATTTTCTATAGAAATAAAAATTTGACAAAATTTTCTATAAAATAAAATTTTGAGAAAATTGAAATAAAAATCTGACAAAATTTCTGCCTATATATATATATTTCAGTTTTTGGCTAATAAACATTTCCATAGTCTCTAGTAAAATCTGGTAGGATGAGATGATTCAATTTGGGTCTTATACATTAATTGCTTTGTTTGGTTATCTTTTGGTAAAATTTTCTCCAAATTTTGGTAGATTATTTTTATCTCGAGTGGCAACCGTGATCGGGCAGCACTCAGTGATAAGAGAGAAGTTCACCGCCCAGGTATGGACTGAATAACCTAGCCGTGCGTACCAAATTTCAACCAGCTCAGATGAAATTTGCTCCTCCGAATACCTAAAAGTGGTCCATACGACCTACATCAATAACACCTATTTGTGTTTCGTTCGGAAGTCAGCGTGGTTTTCACAGACGGACGGACGGACGAACATCGCTAGATCGTCTAAGAATTTCACCACGACCAAGAATATACATATATACTATATAGGGTCTGAGACCAATATTTCGATATGTTACACACGGATATGCGTCTATGGAAGAGAGTTTTTAAGATTCCGCCGGGCGAACTTCTGGCCGTACATACTTGTCATATTTCAGAAAATCTAAATAGACAAGAAAACTACCTTAAATGTTAACATAGTTCTCTAACTTCTCTAGAGGTCAAACGATTTATTAAGTTTGTTCATATTCCTCAAGGTTTTATAGAAAGAACTTAGCCAATGCCCTAGGGGCTCTTATATGCATAGGGATGTAGTGTACAATACAGTCGTCGCCGCTTCTCTATTGTTTTAATTCAAGCACTTTTGATGTATAGATGATTATGCTATTTAATATTATCCGCCTAGATATAAAAATTAAAAACAAGAAAAAACAACAAAGAAACCAACAAAACAAACAAAAACACTTAAACTTACCTAAAAGATCTTCAACAATTTGCGGATTTGCCAAGAAATTTCCATAAGACATTGAAAATGTTTTAATAGCAACCGGAAAGTATTTTAATGATTTAAATAAACTCAACCACTTGCTGTGTATAAATTCGTATTTGATTATTATTTTTTTGTTGTTATATTTTTAAGGTTTCTTGTTCATGAAAATGTTTTAATTTTATTAAAACAAACATTCCTCAAGTACACAAAACAATCAAAAGTAATACGGAAAAAACACACGAACACACAAACACAATAAATTCCATTCAATCAATTTATCATAGAATTTGAAAGGTAACATTAACAATCCGAATAAAGGAACATTTCAAATTTAACAATAAAAACTGAAATTTGAACATAAATTTAAATTAAATGCCAGTGAAACGGAAAAATTATAATCATCGCAAAATTCATAGTAGCGCCTGGAATCAATTCTTGTTTTAATAAATCGAGTAAAAAAACATATTTAATATTTTTTTATGAAAAATTTTCTTGTTTTCTGGTTAATAAAAAAAAAAACACCACACATAGACTACCACATGGGCTGAAGTAACCCGGACATTTAGAGACGACCAGACTGAAGCGATATTCGTACACAAATACTGCGGCCACAATGGAAAATGGAAAATAATTCCGTCCGTCCGTCTATACTATTTTAACAATGCACACAAAACGTAAAATAAATGATGAATAGAAAATGTGAAAAACTACACGTCTTCGTTGATTCGATATGATTTTGGTTCATTTGTTACTTGATGAAATATACGCTGCGACGATTTTTAGAGGTAAAGACAAACTGATTCCATTCCAAGAATCTTCAAGATATCTGCACGGCAATCAAAGACCCCACACAGCAGAACAAAACACAAAAAACATCACCTGAAAGAAACGAAAAGAGAGAGAATGAGAGTCTGAGGCGATAATCCGTAGCGAGGCGACCATTATGAAAACGATGCTAAATTATGAGTGAAGAATTTTCAATGCTGGGCAAAAAAGAGATTTTTCATATTTCCCAAAAGGAAACCAAAAAAACGAAACGAAACCAAACCAAAAACAAAAACTGAAATCGTAAAAAAACGCAAACCAATCAAACGGAATGCTAGGTAATTGCTTGGTTTTCCAGATTTGAGAATGAAGAATACGCGTTTTCAAGTGTTTTTCATCATCTTCCTTTGTTGCTGTTGTCGATTGATTCTAAACAAGTCATAAAATAATTTATTTTTATATTATCTTGTTTTTTTATTTTTGGCTCATTTTGTTAAGATTTCTTTCCAATTTTAATGACTTATAAAGTTCAATATTTCACGGACACTGAGAAAAAAATCAATATTGTAGATTTTTATTTTTGGTCAAAAGATTCGATATTTCTGAATATATAAAGATTATTTCTTTAAAATGATTTTATTTGCTTTATGTCATATTACTTTAAGGAAGAGACGCAAACTTCAAAGATTATTTTCTTAAATCTTAAGAAAAACATTTTTAGATCTAGATTTATGAACTGTTTCTTCATTAAACTTTCTTTCTTTTAAAGAATTTTATCGTCAAAATGGGTGTTAGGGCTTATAAAGTTCAATATTTTACGGGCACGGAGAAAACCCTCAATATTTGTTAAATGCTAGTAAATAATTTTGATCAGAAAAAATTTCACCAATATTTATACTGTAAAGGTGAGTACTATATTCGATTTTCGAGTTGAAAATCACTTTATTTTCGCGATTACTTTTCCTGAAATAATCAAAATTATAGATGAAAACAAAAATATTCCCATAATGTCTTGCCGAAATTTAGAGGAACATGAAACTGCGTATTAATTGAGTTTATTTATCTGCTTTATATTAAACTGTTTTGATAAAGTAACCGCGAAAATTTCAACTCGAAAAGCGAACATAGTACTTACCTTATCGACGGGTTTTTCCCGCTGGGATACAACTCACGGGGCCAGGGTACGTCACAGAAAATACTTATCTTTGGAAAGAAACAAAGAAAAGAAGAAGACTAGTTAGCTTTTGTTCATTGAAGGTTATCTTTATTGAGTAGATCAAAGAAATTTGCTTAACAGTAGATTTTGTGGTAAAAGCAATGAGGATGTGGCGTGTGCCGAGACCCGTCGGTCCTCGGACTTTATTGAGCGGTGTTGGGTAGGCGGCACACAGAATGCTGGCAGAGTGGGCTGGACTGGGAAATGGTTGGTTGGTTGGAGGAACACGTGGCTGGCTGCGTTGTGGATAGTGAGTAGGACTGGGAAAGAATGTGGGTAAGAAAGAGCACGTTGACTAGAGTGATTACACACCTCAAGCCGTGGATTAGGAGCAAATGAGGAAAGGTAGGAGCGCGTGGCTAGAGTGGTCGCATGCCTCTAGCTATGGGATAAAGGGAGAAAGAAATGTAGGAACACGTGGCTAGAGTGGTCACACACCTCTAGCTATGGGTTAGGAAAGGAAATGTAGGCACGCGTGGCTAGAGTAATCGCACACCTCTAACTATGGGATAGGAAAGGAGTAGGGAGAAGTAGCAACACGTGACTATAGTGGTCGCACACCTCTAGCTATGGGGTAGGAAAGGAAATGTTGGAACGCTTGGCTAGAGTGGTCGCACACATCTAGCTGTGGGGTAGGAAACGAAATGCAGGAACGCGTGGCTAGAGTGATCGCACACCTCTAACTATGGGATAGGAAAGGAGTAGGGAGAAGTAGGAGCACGTGACTATAGTGGTCGCACACCTCTAGCTGTGGGGTAGGAACGCGTGACTAGAGTGGTCGCACACCTCTAGCTATGGGATAGAAAAGGAGTAGGGAGAAGTAGGAACACGTGACTATAGTGGTCGCACACCTATAGCTATGGGGTTGGAAAGGAAATGTAGGAACGCTTGGCTAGAGTGGTCGCACACATCTAGCTATGGGATAGGAAAGGTGTAGGGAGAAGTAGGAACCTGTGACTAGAGTGGTCGCACACCTCTAGCTGTGGGGTAGGAAAGGAGAAGGGAGAAGTAGGAACACGTGACTAGATTGGTCGCACACCTCTAACTATGGGATAGGAAAGGAGGAGGGAGAAGTAGGAACACGTGACTATAGTGGTCGCACACCTCTAGCTATGGGGTAGGAAAGGAAATGTAGGAACGCGTGGCTAGAGTGATCGCACACCTCTAACTATGGGATAGGAAAGGAGTAGGGAGAAGTAGGAACCTGTGACTAGAGTGGTCGCACACCTCTAGCTGTGGGGTAGGAAAGGAGTAGGGAGAAGTAGGAACACGTGACTAGAGTGGTCGCACACCTCTTGCTATGGGATAGGAAAGGAGTAGGGAGAAGTAGGAAGACGTGACTAGAGTGGTCGCACACCTCTTGCTATGGGATAGGAAAGGAGTAGAGAGAAGTAGGAACACGTAACTAGAGTGGTCGCACACAGAAGTAGGAACACGTGACTAGTGTGGTCGCACACCTCTAGCTATGGGGTAGGAAAGGAAATGTAGGAACGCGTGGCTAGAGTGGTCGCACACCTCTAGCTGTGGGGTAGGAAAGGAGTAGGGAGAAGTATGAACCCGTGACTAGAGTGGTCGCACACCTCTAGCTATGGGATAGGATAGGAAATGTACCCAGCACTCCCTTACAATCAGCAGGATTGTAAGGGAGTGAGACAGTACCAACTGCTTACAAAACAACCGAATCGGCGCTGATTTTCGTGGGCGATGTCCCGATTTAGAGCAGCTTCTACATAGCGCTGATATAATTGCTCACTTTAATAGAAATATTGCTCAGAAGTAATATATATTATCTTGAGTATGGCATTGTTGGCTTGAAGAAAAGCAGCACTACTTCTCATGCATCTATACTGCATGAATTGGTTGCAATAACGTAAACGAATGATCATAAACTAGTTTGATTACTCGTTTACGTTATTACCACCGATTCATGCAGTGTGGATTCACTGCATACTTTATTGTATACCAAAAGCGTAACTAAACTCTTACTGCTGAAGTATTTTTTGCTGGGTAGTCAAGAGGCTCCGGCACCACGTACCAAATTTCAACCGAATCGGCTACTCCAGTAGGCTCCGGAGGTCAAATCTGGGGATCGGTTTATATGGGGGCTATATATAATTATGGACCGATATGGATAAGTTTTTGCACGTACCAAATTTCAACCGGATCGGATGAAATTTGCTCCTCCAAGAGGCTCCGGAGTTCAAATCTGGCGATCGGTTTATATGGGGGCTTTACGGAAACGTCGTCCGATATGGCCCATTTGCAATATCATCTGACCTACATCAATAGCAAGTACTTGTGCCAAGTTTCAAGTCGATAGCTCGTTTCGTTCGGAAGTTAGCGTGATTTCAAGAGATGGGCGGACAGCCGGACAGACGGACGGACATAGCTAGATCGACTCCGAATTTCACCACGACTCAGAATATATTTACTTTACGGGGTCTTAGAGCAATAGTTCGATGTGTTACAAACGGAATGACAAAGTTACCCCCCATCCAATGTGCAGGATAAAATATGAACTTTGAGGAATGCATACTATATTTTTGTAAATAAACAAAACATACATACATTACATTTAGATAAATCGTCTTTAAATTAATAATATATTGAATCTTTAGATTTAATATAAATACGCTTTAAGTTTGGCTAAGAACTATTTTGAGGATTTTGCATCTTTGGGTTAATTTTTTTATACCCCAGGCAACACTGTGGAATATGTTATTATAAGTTAGTGCATATGTTTGCAACACCCAGAAGGAGACGAGTGTCTTTGCAAAAATGCTCAGGGTGGGCTCCTGAGTCGATATAGCCATGTCCGTCTGTCCGTGAACACATTTTTGTAATCAAAGTCTAGGTCGCAGTTTTAGTCCAATCGCCAGAAGCCAGAGTTTTACCTTAATTTACTTAAAATGAAATTTTGCACACGGAGTAGAATTAGCATTGTAGCTATGCGTGGCAAATTTGGTTGAAATCGGTTCAGATTTAGATATAGCTCCCATATATAGCTTTCGCCCGATTTACACTCAAATGACCACAGAGGTCAATTTTTTGCTCCTATTTAGTTGAAATTTTGCACAGGGAGTAGAACTAGCATTGTAGCTATGCGTGCCTAATTTGGTTGAAATCGGTTCACATTTAGATATAGCTCCCATATATAGCTTTCGCCCGATTTACACTCATATGACCACAGAGCCCATTTTTTAACTCCTATTTAGTTGAAATTTTGCACAGGGAATAGAATTAGCATTGTAGCTATTCATGCCACATTTGGTTGAAATCGGTTCAGATTTAGATATATCTCCCATATATAGGTTTCGCCTGATTTACACTCATATGACCACAGAGGCGAATTTTTAACTCCGATTTAGTTGAAATTTTGAACAGGGAGTAGAATTAGCATTGTAGCTATGCGTGCCTAATTTGGTTGAAATCGGTTCAGATTTAGATATAGCTCCCATATATATGTTTTGTTTTGTAAAAATGACTCTAATTTTCCTAAACTTTTAATACATATATATCGAGCGATAAATCATAAATAAACTTTTACGAAGTTTCCTTAAAATTGTTTCAGATTTAAATGTTTCCCATATTTTTTTTTACTAACATTGTGTTCCATCCTAGTGCATTAGCCGACTTAAATTTTGAGTCTATAGATTTTGTAGATGTCTATCAAATTCTGTCCAGATCGAGTGATATTTAAATGTATGTATTTGGGACAAACCTTTATATATAGCCCCCAACACATTTGACGCATGTGATGTACAAAGTGGTACAGGGTATAATATAGTCGGCCCGCACGACTTTAGACTTTCCTTACTTGTTTTGTTGCGAAGAAAATATTTTTTTCCTTGTAGTATCTGCTACAATTTGGATTTTTAAACTGACATTTGTTTTACTTGAACAGCATTGTTAATATATTGCAAAAAGGTAATGAAAAATTCGATAAATGAAATGTGAACCCTATTTTTCAATACAGCCAATTTAGCTCTATTTTAGTTCATGGAATTATTATGTTTTGAGAAAGTGTTTTTCACATTAATAATTCCTTCCGTACGTTAGTTAAACTAACTAAAAAAGAGGAAAAAATTATACACAAATGAATTACAAAAGTTTTCTAAATTCGTGTCTCCCAAAAAAAATTAAATTTAAAATTTATAAATTTTGTAAATTTTACCAATACACTTTTGCAATTTTGAACTCTAATTTTTTTCATTCGCACTTTGAAATTTTCTATTACAATTGAAAAAAATGTATATGTCTAATAAATTTTGTCGAATATATTTACTTATTTTTGTGATATCGGTATGACATCTGCGTTTGTAATACCCCGTGTAAAAATTTGGGGATCTAATTAGATATGATTAGATCTCAAAATTGGCCACTTGGCAGATTTACCCAGATATGTTGAGACAGAATTAGATATAATTATATATAATTCCATATATGAGGAGATCTAACATCAGATCCAATTACATATATGGGTAATATATAATTATATCTAAGACATTAGATCTAGGCCAATATTGAGATCTGATCAGATATAATTCCATAGTAATAAGATATGATAAGATCTTATAAGTTTTTGGATCTACTCATATCTAATTGTATCAAATTAGATAGCTCAATTTTTACTCGGGACAGTTTAGTTAAAATTTTCTAAAATTAAACAACATTTTCCTTCCTGGTGGGGTTACTGTTTTCTAAATGTAGCTAATAAAACAAAAGATTTTCACTAATAAGACAAAACACTTTTTAAATTTAATACTATTTTTCTGGCATTTTAATAAATATTTTTTAAGCATTTTTATCATTATTTTAATGTTGATTTAGCTGCACCACATTTTTTAATTCTGATCACACTGTTGTACATTGTTGTTCAATGTTATCTGCTCTTAGATAATTATGAAAAAAACACATAAAAATAAATCTAAAGACAATCTGCTCAAAATACCTTTTAATTTTAATACTTATATTCTGACATTTTAATATAAATATATTTTTTAGCATTTTCAGTAGTATTTTAATGGTAATTTAGCTGCGCTAATTTTTTTTTTTAAATCTGGTCACACTGTTGTACATTGTTGTTCCATGTTGTCCGCTCTGAGATAATTATGACAAAAAAAAAAAACCAAAACACAAAAACACTTCTAAAAACAATGACAATCTGCTCAAAATACAAACAGGACAGTCTCAGTGGGAGAGCATTGGATCAAATCCGCACTGGATTTTATTAAATGCATCTCTACCCAACACTCTAAAGAAAATGTGTTGTAGCATTTTCGCACTTTCCTTTTCATTTGATTTTTGTTTATTTCCAGAAGAAAGCGAGAGTGTGAAAAATAAAGATATAAGCACATCAACACTCGTCTATGTATGTATGATGTGTAATGTATGTACATATGTCACGTTGAACATGTGCTTTGTTGTTCATTTGAAAATTCGACCCACTTTATTTTTCTGGACTTTCTCTCTTCCGCTCTCTCTTTATTATGCTCTCATCGAATTTGCCGGTGTTTTTCTTATAGTTTTGTTTCTCTCAATATACTTACATTGAATATGATGAAGAATTTTTATTTCACTGAATGAATGTATGAAATATATTGAAGCACTTAAATATGGTGAAGTGTGATTAAAAATGATCAATCAATTGCTTTCATTAATTTATGAGAATAATCAGCTTTTCATCACTTGTTAATAAATTCAATGAAATTATTGATTTCAGTGAATTATGGTTGGAAATACTATAATTAATTAGTAAAAATTTTACACATATGTAGTTTTTGGGAAAGAGTCGACCGAGTCATACCTTAATCCAGTCTCCCTACATTAGTGCATGACGAAGAAAGTATCTAAACCATATAGCGGTTATTGTGTATCTCTGACTTTCAAAAAAGGCCTACCAGAAATATTGATTTTAAATATTATATACAGCGATCGACTAGACTTGTAATTCTATTGTGGATATTAATATACCCTATTTATTTGTGTGAACCGATTTAAAATTGAAAATGGAATTAACATAAAATACAAATAATTCGTCTTCGAAAAGTTTATGTTATATAAAATATAAGCCGATATCAATCGAAAGCAATAATTCTTATTGGCTAGAAACAAGACATAAGGTGAATTCAGCAATAAGTTGAATTCAGCAATTTCTCTATAAATAGATTTCTATCGAAAAAAAAATAAGATTAAGGGGTTGTAGCTATGTGAGATGATACACAGTGGTGGTGAAAAAATGGTTAATTTTTGTAGAAATAACTTCCCTGTGTAATTTTTATAAGAAATTAACATATAAGACCCAAATTGAATAATTTTTTAATCAATTTTGCATATTTTTTTAGGGATATCAAATGGTATGGAAATTTCAAGCTATAAAAAATTTTAAACGTTTTGGCAAAAGTAGACTAAACTGAGCGTGACCAATCATTGATCTTGAAGTCTACCGACATACGTATATAGCTATATTGTCTTAAAAAAATTACATAAAATTAAATCGTTGTTTCGAAATGTTTCAAACAAATTTTTATGGTGGTGGTAATTGCACTGAAAAACAAGTATGTACGGCCGTAAGTTCGGCCAGGCCGAAGCTTATGTACCCTCCACCATGGACTGCGTAGAAACTTCTACTGAAGACTGTGATCCACAATCGAATTACTTGGGTTGCGGTAACACTTACCGATGGCAAGGTATCTTAAAACTTCCGTAGTATATACCACATAGTCCATACGTGGTATATATTAAACTAAAAAAGGCCGATTAAATACGTATATAATTAAGTTTAAAGTTTCTATAGAAATAAAATTTTGACAACATTTTCTATAGAAGCAAAATTTGGAAACAATTTTCTATAGAAATAAAATTTTGACAAAATTTTCTATAGAAATAAAATTTTGACAAAATTTTCTATCGAAATAACATTTTGACAAAATTTTCTATAGAAATAACATTTTGACAATGTTTTCTATAAAAATAAAATTTTGGTAGATTATTTTTGGCTCGAGTGGCAACCATGATTATGAACCGATATAGACCAATTTTTGTGTGATTGGGGATCGGCTATATATAACTATAGACCGATATGGACCAATTATGGCATGGTTATAAGCGGCCTTATACTAACACCACGTTGCAAATTTCAACCGGATCGGATGAATTTTGCTCCTCCAAGAGGCTCCGGAGATCAAATCTGGGGAACGGTTTATATGGGGGCTATATATAATTATTGACCGATATGGACCAATTCTTGCGTGTTTGTTAGAGACCACATTCTAACACTATGTTCCAAATTTCAACCGGATCGGATGAATTTAGCTCCTCCAAGAGGCTCCGGAGACAAATCTGGGGATCGATTTATATGGGGGCTATATATAATTATGGACCGATATGGACCAATTCTTGCATGGTTGTTAGAGACTATATACTAACACCACGTACCAAATTTCAACCGGATCGGATGAATTTTGCTCCTCTAAGAGGCTCCGGAGGTCAAATGTGGGGATCGGCTTATATGGGGGCTATATATAATTATGGACCGATATGGACCACTTTTGGCATGGTTGTTAGCGACAATATACTAACACCACGTACCAAATTTCAATCCGATCGGATGACTTTTGCTCCTCTAAGAGGCTCCGGAGGTCAAATCTGGGGATCGGTTTATATGGGGGCTCTATATAATTATGGGCCGATGTGGACCAATTTTTGCATGGTTGTTAGAGACCATATACTAACACCATGTACCAAATTTCAGCCGGATCGGATGACATTTGCTTCTCTTAGAGGCTTCGTAAGCCAAATCGGAGGATCGGTTTATATGGGGGCTATATGTAATTATGGACCGATATGGACCAATTTTTGCATGGTTGTTAGAGACCATATACTAACACAATGTACAAAATTTCAGCCGGATCGGATGAAATTTGCTTCTCTTAGAGGCTCCGCAAGCCAAATCGGCGGATCTTTTTATATGGGGGCTATATATAATTATGGACCGATGTGGACCAATTTTTGCATGGTTGTTAGAGACCATATACTAACACTATGTACCAAATTTCAGCCGGATCGGATGAAATTTGCTTCTCTTAGAGCAACGGCAAGCCAAATTTGGGGGTCCGTTTATATGGAGGCTATACGTAAAAGTGGACCGATATGGCCCATTTGCAATACCATCCGACCTACATCAATAACAACTACTTGTGCCAAGTTTCAAGTCGATAGCTTGTTTCGTTCGGAAGTTAGCGTGATTTCAACAGGCGGACGGACGGACGGACGGACGGACGGACATGCTCAGATCGACTCAGAATTTCACCACGACCCAGAATATATATACTTTATGGGGTCTTAGAGCAATATTTCGATGTGTTACAAACGGAATGACAAAGTTAATATACCCCCATCCTATGGTGGAGGGTATAAAAAGCATACCCGGTTCCAAAGATTTTGTCTTTACTTTAAAAATTTTGGTATTGATTCCGAGCCAAAGAAGCGGAGAATACAAGTAAGGATTCTTTTAAGACACAATTCTCTTTTAAATTTGGGTTTTTTGTACTTGCTTCTAGGAAGCAAATTTTAATTTTTAATTTTTATACCCTCCACCATAGGATGGTGGGTTGCTCTAAGACCCCATAAAGTATATATATTCTGGGTCGTGGTGAAATTCTGAGTCGATCTGAGCATGTCCGTCCGTCCGTCCAACCGTCTGTTGAAATCACGCTAACTTCCGAACGAAACAAGCTATCGACTTGAAACTTGGCACAAGTAGTTGTTATTGATGTAGGTCGGATGGTATTGCAAATGGGCCGTATCGGTCCACTTTTACGTATAGCCCCCATATAAACGGACCCCCAAATTTGGCATGTGATTGTTCTAAGACAAGCAAATTTCATCCGATCCGGCTGAAATTTGGTACATGGTGTTAGTATGTGGTCTCTAACCACCATGCAAAAACTGGTCCATATCGCTCCATAATTACATATAGCCCCCATATAAACGGACCCCCAAATTTGGCTTGCGATTGCTCTAAAAGAAGAAAATTTCATCCGATCAGGCTGAAATTTGGTACATGGTGTTACTATATGGTCTCTAACAACCATGCAAAAATTGGTCCATATCGGTATACTTTTACGTATAGCCCCCATATAAACGGACCCCCAAATTTGACTTCCGATTGCTCTAAGAGAGCCAAATTTTATCCGATCCGGCTGAAATTTTGTACATGATGTTAGTATATGGTCTCTAACAACCATGCAAAAATTGGTCCACATCGGTCCATAATTATATAGCCCCCATATAAACCGATCCCCGATTTGGCTTGCGGAGCCTCTAAGAGAAGCAAATTTCATCCGATCCGGCTCAAATTTGGTACATGGTGTTGGTATATGTTCTCTAATGACCATACGAAAATTGGTCCACATCGACCTATAATTATATATAGCCCTCATATAAGCCGATCCCCAGATTTGACCTCCGGAGCCTCTTAGAGGAGCAAAATTCATCCAATCCGGTTAAAATTTGGTACGTGGTGTTAGTATATGGTCTCTAACAACCATGCAATAATTGGTCGATATCGGTCCATAATTATATATAGCCCCCATATAAATCGATCCCCAGATTTGTCCTCCGGAGCCTCTTGGAGGAGCAAAATTCATCCGATCCGGTTGAAATTTGCAACGTGGTGTTAGTATAAGGCCGCTAATAACCATGCCAAAATTGGTCCATATCGGTCTATAGTTATATATAGCCGATCCCCAATCACACAAAAATTGGTTCATATCGGTTCATAATCATGGTTGCCAATCGAGCCAAAAATAATCTACCAAAATTTTATTTTTATAGAAAACATTGTCAAAATGTTATTTCTATAGAAAATTTTGCCAAGATTTTATTTCTATAAAAAATTTTGTCAAAATTTTATTTCTATAGAAAATTTTGTCAAAATTTTATTTCTATAGAAAATTTTGTCAAAATGTTATTTCTATAGAAAATTTTGTCAAAATTTTATTTCTATAGAAAATTTTGTCAAAATTTTATTTCTATAGAAAATTTTGTCAAAATTTTATTTCTACAGAAACTTTAAACTTAATTATATACGTATTTAATCGGCCCTTTTGTAGTTTAATATATACCACGTAAGGACTATATGGTATATATTACGTTGTCATAAGCTTCGGCCTGGCCGATCTTACGGCCGTATATACTTGTTTCAGCTTTTTTTCGTCATATGCTATCAAAGTCCTTTAAAAACGAGTTAACGCCAACTTTATTTTCCAAATTAAGACTCGACTTCCAGTAGAAATTATGTTATGTTTCAAGTAAAAACGTCTTTAAAATAATGTGTTGAAAAACATGTCCTATATTTGAACGATTTTTTGCTTTGTAGTCAAGATGCAAAAAGACAACAAATTTAAAGACAGTTTCATTAATTTTAAAAAATTTTTCTGAATTATTAAAGTCAAGTTGACCTTAGCCCAAAATTTTTTTCTTTCATGTTATGATACCTATTTTTAAGTCAGATCGCTTAATTATAATGACAATACGACTTCATTGAAAAGTTTATCGACTTTTGGACAAGCAAAAAAGCTTTATATTAGAGAAATGCGTCGTCTATGCTAAGCAAAGTTTGCATTTGTATTTTAAAGACATGAAATCTTTGACCTCACGACAATATTTTTTTTCAGTGTGAAATGGATAGATTCAGTCCACCTTCTAGTCTAACATTCTAGAAAACATAGAATAATCTCTATCATTGGAAGTTGCTGAGCAATTACAGACATATCATTCATTGATCGATTAAATAACACATTGAAATCTAATTTGCGTAAACATTTGTTTAGTTACAAACATATGAAGTGTTTTAAGAAATTTTGGTTTAGCCGGAGTCGAGCAAATTTTTTACCATTTCGACTCAAGCAAAATCTTCAGACTCCGACCCCAAGACTTCGACTTCCCAGCCCTGGTACTATCAATAACTGTATCAAACATCGAAATAGGTTAAGATTTGGATATAGCTCCCATATATAATACCCTTATTTATGAACCGATCTGACTGAAAGTTAACACAATGTAATCTTCTACGTATCAACTAGACCTGCATCAAATCATCCAAATCATCAGTTCTGATTTGGATATATACTCAGCAAAAACTCCTATTACTTGGTATGAGTACAAGTATGCCTGCGCAAAATTCTTCGTAATATATCAGCAGTAATACTTCTTCGTAATATATCAGCAGTAATACTTTTACATGAACATGACATTAGATGAAAGTACTTCGGTGCAAGCATACTAGCAGCCGAATAATAAGTACTTCCTCGCAAGCATACCAGCTCTCCAAAAATAATAGGTTTACCATAAATAGAATCAAAAAGAGCGAGTGAGTTGCTGCTCTCATATCAATGTATAGATTCTATTCTCTCTTATAAGTTAGTTTCGTATTCTCAGTCTTTTACTACCGCTTTCTCTCCCTCTGTTTATATTTATGGTACAATTTGTTCTTTGGAAATCTCTATGGCGCCAGGAGGAATCCTACGCCACGACATGGATTTATTCAATGAAGTAATTTTGCAATATAAATGATGTACAACACTGTTAGAAAATGTTTTTCATATGTTCATATGCTCCGTTCATATACTAATATGTTAGAATATATTATGTTTAGAACAAGATTTTTTCATAAAAATAATATTTGTGAATGTAAACATATATAAATTTACAAATTTCGAGTAAACATATATATGTTGTAATATTTTATTCAGGGAGCGACAGAGACATAGAAAGTATAGAGAAAGAACCCGGGAAGGTTGACAACATTTAACACAGAGAGAGAATCGAAAGATTTTGACGAGTAAGTCAAAATATTTAGCAAGAAAGGAAATTAAAAAAAACAGTGGGAAATATATAAAAATTATAAAGGGATCTTCAGAAAAACAAGTATATACGGCCGTAAGTTCGGCCAGGCCGAAGCTTATGTACCCTCCACCATGGATTGCGTAGAAACTTCTAGTGAAGCCGATGGCAAGGTATCTTAAAACTTCCCAACACCGTAATATATACCACATAGTCCATACCTGGTATATATTAAACTAAAAAAGGCCGATTAAATACGTATATAATTAAGTTTAAAGTTTCTATAGAAATAAAATTTTGATAAAATAAAATTTTGACAACATTTTCTATAGAAGTAAAATTTTGACAAAATTTTCTATAGAAATAAAATTTGGAAAAAAATTTCTATAGAAATAAAATTTTGACAAAATTTTCTATAGAAATAAAATTTTGACAAAATTTTCTATAGAAATAAAATTTGGAAAAAAATTTCTATAGAAATAAAATTTTGACAAAATTTTCTATAGAAATAAAAGTTTGTAAAAATTTTCTATAGAAATAAAATTTTGATAAAATTTTCTATAGAAATACAATTTTGACAAAATTTTCTATAGAAATAACATTTTGACAATGTTTTCTATAAAAATAAAATTTTGGTAGATTATTTTTGGCTCGAGTGACAACCATGATTATGAACCGATATGGACCAATTTTTGTGTGATTGGGGATCGGCTATATATAACTACAGACCGATATGGACCAATTTTGGCATGGTTATTAGCGGCTTTATACTAACACCACGTTGCAAATTTCAACCTGATCGGATGAATTTTGCTCCTCCAAGAGGCTCCGGAGGACAAATCTGGGGATCGATTTATATGGGGGCTATATATAATTATGGACCGATATGGACCAATTCTTGCATGGTTGTTAGAGACCATATACTAACACCACGTACCAAATTTTAACCGGATCGGATGAAATTTGCTCCTCCAAGAGGCTCCGGAGGACAAATCTGGGGATCGATTTATATGGGGGCTATATAAAATTACACACAAAATTTTTTTTCTGATTCAATCACGAAATTAATTGAAATGTCTTCAATCACAGAAATGGTAGTATCAATTAAAAAATTAATTGAAGGTCAATTAAAAAGTTAATTGATCCAATTAAAAAATTAATTGATACTATTATTTTTGTGATTGATTTTTGTTTCAATTAAAAAAATTTGTTGAATCAATTAAATATTTAATTGAATATTTTTTAAAACTCAATTAAAATTTTAATTGGAAAATTTTTCGTGAAATTTTGTTGTGTGTATGGACCCATATGGACCAATTCTTGCATGGTTGTTAAAGACCATATACTAACACCACGTACCAAATTTCAACCGGATCGGATGAAATTTGGTTCTCTTAGAGGCTCCGCAAGCCAAATCGGGGGATCGATTTATATGGGGGCTATATATAATTATGGACCGATATAGACCAATTTTTGCATGGTTGTTACAGACCATATACTAACACCATGTACCAAATTTCAGCCGGATCGGATGAAATTTGCTTCTCTTAGAGCAATCGCAAGCCAAATTTGGGGGTCCGTTTATATGGGGGCTATACGTAAAAGTAGACCGATATAGACCAATTTTTGCATGGTTGTTACAGACCATATACTAACACCATGTACCAAATTTCAGCCGGATCGGATGAAATTTGCTTCTCTTAGAGCAATCGCAAGCCAAATTTGGGGGTCCGTTTATATGGGGGCTATACGTAAAAGTGGACCGATATAGACCAATTTTTGCATGGTTGTTAGAGACCATATACTAACACCATGTACCAAATTTCAGCCTGATCGGATGAAATTTGCTTCTTTTAGAGCAATCGCAAGCCAAATTTGGGGGTCCGTTTATATAGGGGCTATACGTAAAAGTGGACCGATATGGACCAATTTTTGCATGGTTGTTAGAGACCATATACTAACACCTTGTACCAAATTTCAGCCTGATCGGATGAAATTTGCTTCTTTTAGAGCAATCGCAAGCCAAATTTGGGGGTCCGTTTATATGGGGGCTATACGTAAAAGTGGACCGATATGGACCAAATTTTGCACGGTTGTTGGAGACCATATACTAACACCATGTACCAAATTTCAGCCGGATCGGATGAAATTTGCTTCTTTTAGAGCAATCACAAACCAAATTTGGGGGTCCGTTTATATGGGGGCTATACGTAAAAGTGGACCGATATGGCCCATTTGCAATACCATCCGACCTACATCAATAACAACTACTTGTGCCAAGTTTCCAGTCGATAGCTTGTTTCGTTGGGAAGTTAGCGTGATTTCAACAGATGGACGGACGGCTCAGATGCTCAGATCGACTCAGAATTTCACCACGACCCAGAATATATATACTTTGTGGGGTCTTATAGCAATATTTCGATGTGTTACAAACGGAATGACAAGGTTAATATACCCCCATCCTATGGTGGAGGGTATAACAAGTGAGTAAAGTAGAAAGTCGGGCTGGCCGACTATATCATACCCTAAACCATCTCTACTGAATTAGTAAACATTGTTTCCATACTTAAGAACATTAAGGGGTACATGAGAGTTATATCTCCATTTGAACCGAAATGACGGATATTAGGAGCTATATTGATGAAGCTACAGAGTTAATATGTCTCTAATATTGAGTCCATTATTAAAAACGAGAAAATCACTCAATTAATGTGGGTTATAAATCCAAATTTCTGAAATTGGGCAATAGATTTATGTAATAGCTACATAGAAGTCTAAATACGACCGGCTCATATGTTCCTTTGAAATTTGAGCAACATAGGTTAATAAATAAGAGTATTATAGCCAAATTTGGGAAAATCGATTGATGCATATGTATATATGGGAGATATATCTAAATCTGATCCGATTTGGATGATATTTTCCAGATTTGGTTGATACCACAGAAGGTTACCCTGTGGTAAATTAGAGTAAGATCGGGTATTACATAATGCTATTATGATCAGAAATAAAGTTATAAGGGGTACATTTTTCAAAAACGGCCGATACATATATGGGAGCTACGTCTAAATCTGAACCGGTTTGGATGATATTTTGCAGGTTTTGTTGATATTACAGGAGATTGCCTTGTGCTAAATTTGAGTAAGATCAGTTAATAAATGAGGCCACTATGGTCGAAAATAAGGTTATAAGGGGCAAATTTTTCAAAATCGGGGCTACATACATACGGAAGCTATATCTAAATCTGAACCGATTTGGATGATATTTTGCACATATAGTAAGTGCTATAGAAAATTAAATTTGGCCAACTTTGATCGGTTGATAAATAAGGGACTTATGGCCAAATTTGAAAAATCGGCCGATACATATATAGGGAAGCTATATCTAAATCTGAACCGATTTCGATCAAATTTGGCTCACTTAAAAGGTGGTCAATTAGATTCCTTTGTGGAAAATTTGAAGCTGATCGGTTAGAAAATGAACGCAATATGACCCAATTTATCGAAATCGGGCGACACATAACATATATATGGGAGCTATATCTAAATTTGATCCGATTTTTCCAAATTCAATAGCGTTCGTCCTTGGTCCAGAGAAATGCCATATACCAAATTTCATCAAAATCTGTTAATAATTGCGACCGGAATGCTGCGGACAACAAATACGTGGACAGACGGACGGACATCAAGCGCTAGATCGACTCAGGAGGTGATTCTGAGTCGATCGGTATATATTTGATGGAGTCTAAAATCAATATTTTTGGTAGGCACAGTTTTTGGCAGATGAATGTTATTATACCCTGACCACTATGTGGTTTAGGGTATAATAAAAATAAAAAAATTGGTGTTCGGTCGGAGTAGGAGTTGAGCGCAGGACCCTTTGCATGCAAGGCGGACATGCTAACCACTGCTCCACGTGGCCAACAAATATATGTTTCTGTTGAGTAATGTTTTGTTTGCAACGGCTCGTGGGCGCTGCAAACTATGCTATATAAATGTAACTTATAACAATAATTGTCTATTGGTGACTATAACAGCTATGTAGCCCAGCGGTAGTGTGTTGACTTACAAATCGAATGGTTCCCGGTTCGATTCTCTGTCCAGGCGAAAAGTAAAATTAAAAAAAAATTATAAAATTGAATAATTTCATTATTTGTGTTACAGAAAAAGGTGCCAAGAACTAAAAAATTTCGTGGAAGTGAATATTATGTGATGGAATGAGCACAAGCTTCTTGGACAGAAAATAATTCCAAGCAAAATTCTTCTTCTTTGTGCTTCCAAACATATAATATGTTCACATACAAACATAAAATGTTTCGGCAATATCCAATAATATAACAGGTTGGCTGATAAGTCCCCGGTCTGACACATAGATGGCGTCCCTAGTATTAAATGCATATTATTTTTATATAGTACCAACCTTCAAACGATTCGTGTCAAAATTTGACGTCTGTAAGTCAATTAGTTTGTGAGATAGAGCGTCTTTTGTGAAGCAACTTTTGTTATTGTGGAAAAAATTGAAAAAAAGGAATTTCGTGTATTGATAAAATACTGTTTTCTAAAGGGAAAAAATACGGTGGAAGCAAAAATTTGACTTGATAATGAGTTTCCGGACTCTGTCCCAGGGAAATCAACAATAATTGATTGGTATGCAAAATTAAAGCGTGGTGAAATGAGCACGGAGGACGGTGAACGCAGTGGACGCCCGAAAGAGGTGATTACCGACGAAAACATCAAAAAAATTCACAAAATGATTCTGAATGATCGTAAAATGAAGTTGATCGAGATAACAGAGGCCTTAAAGATATCAAAGGAACGTGTTGGTCATATTATTCATCAATATTTGGATATGCGGAAGCTCTGTGCAAAATGGGTGCCGCGCGAGCTCACATCACCTGCAGCTGTTAAGTCGTAATACACCCGAGTTTTTCCGTCGATATGTGGCAATGGATGAAACATGGCTCCATCACTACACTCCTGAGTCCAATCGACAGTCGGCTGAGTGGACAGCGACCGGTGAACCGTCTCCGAAGCGTGGAAAGACTCAAAAGTCCGCTGGCAAAGTAATGGCCTCTGTTTTTTGGGATGCGCATGGAATAATTTTTATCGATTATCTTCAGAAGGGAAAACCATTAACAGTGACTATTTTATGGCGTTATTGGAGCGTTTGATGGTCTAAATCGCGACAAAACGGCTTCATATGAATAAGAAAAAAGTGTTGTTCCACCAAGACAACGCACGGTGCCACAAGTCATTGAGAACGATGGCAAAAATTCATGAATTGGGCTTCGAATTGCTTCCCCACCCACCGTATTCTCAAGATCTGTCCCCCAGCGACGTTTTCTTGTTCTCAGACCTCAAAAGGATGCTCGCAGGGAAAAAATTTGGCTGCAATGAAGAGGTGATCGCCGAAACTGAGGCCTATTTTGAGGCAAAATCGAAGGAGTACTACCAAAATGGTATCAAACAATTGAAAGGTCTTTATAATCGTTGTATCGCTCTTGAAGGGAACTATGTTGAATAATAAAAACGAATTTTGACAAAAAAAATGTGTTTTTCTTTGTTAGTCCGGGGACTTATCAGCCAACCTGTTATTTGTATTCCTTGTTTTAAGAGTAGCATAAGGAAATAAAACAAAGCATTGTTTTTATACCAAATGGGATAATTGCACGAGGTTGATTTTAGATCTCGTTGCACCTCGTGTTAATATTGCATGATTTGGCTGAAATTTTCACCATATATTTTTTGGACAAATTGTAACCAAATTCCACCCGGCACTCCTCCAAATTTAAATTAAAATTGCGGTCACCCTAATATCCCATCAGCTCGTATTAGAATTGTTATGATATGTAAAGTAGTTGATTTGGACGAAACACTAGCCTACATTTATATCAGACTAACATAAAAAAGCCCCAAATTAAACCTACGATCAACATTTTAATCAAATCAAATGTATCAAGCTCACTTAGTCCATTATGATACCACATTGGTGAACTTCTCTCTTATCACTGAGTGCTGCCCGATTCCATTTTAAGCTCAATGACAAGGGGCCTCCTTTTTATAGTCGAGTCTGAACAGCGTTCCACATTGCAGTGAAACCACTTAGAGAAGGTCGAAGCAGAAATCGAACCCACGACCTTGTGTATGCAAGGCGGGCATTCTAACCATTGCACCACGGTAGCTGCCCAACGTATATAGTAGTTATATCGTCGTAAAAAATTACAAAAATGAAATCGATGTTTCGAAATTTTTCAAATAATTTTTCATGGTGAGGGTAATTGAAATGGGTCGATTCAGTCCATCTTCTAGTCTAACATTCTAGAAAACATAGAATAATCTCCGATTTTAGAAAATCTTGCCCCAAAACCCACAATTCCCCACTTATCGATTCCTACAACAAACTTAAGAGTAAATGAAAACTGTAATGATTTTAATAACTAAGTGTAACAGGTACTTACTTAAAAAATGATTCCAATTTAAAAAAATTCTTTGTGATAGAAAAGTGGCACAAAAAGTTGTCTGGCGCCAGAAAGTTGCAAACTGCGACTAAAGTCGCACAACGGTAACACTTCTAGTCTAAGTTAAGGCCTGGTTATGCATCCCAAAACGGGTCGTAAGCGTAGAGTGGCGTGTCAGCTGTTTGTTTTTGATATACGACAGCCCATACACACGATTATCCAACGTTTGCACAACGTAAGCGTGTCGTAAGATTCAGAAAAAATAAAAATGTACTAGTCGTTGTCATATCAGCTGATCAAAAACAAGCGTCATCGATGAAAATGCGATTAGCCTGAAAATATATTTCATTAAAAATGTGGTATTGTGTTGTTTTCGGTTAAAACGGATGATGAGAAATTAATAGTTTTCGTGAAATTCATTTAAAATGTTCAAAAAAAAAACAATCTTTTTTCTGCCAGTTTTTGATAGTTTGTTGCTAGGTTTTTTTTTCAAGTTACCTAATCGCCAAAAAATCATACGTTGCCATTAAGTTACGGCTACGCTACATTTTTAGATGCATAACCAGGCCTTTAACCTGAAATGACGGGCTACAACTCTAACTAATCTAACCAAATATTAATAAAGCTGATTATTCTTAGGAAAGGTAAAGAAGATTTTCTTCAGTATTGCAATTATATTAGATTTTATTTGTCTACAATTCATAATAGAATAACTCTCAACTAAAACAGATTCTCATCTTTATTTGGTAAGATAGCGAAAAAAAAACAGAAAGACCTCCAAAACCTATCTAATCAATCATATTTGTCATCTCTCCCCCCAGACCAGTATCCAATATCTAAACAATGCTTTCAATATAAATTTGGCATTGGTATTTTTTCATTTTGTCCAATTCCCTTCTATTCCCCGCCGAATATACTAAGGCCACTGGGAAATTTATCTTGACACAATCTGTATTTTTCAATTAAAAAATTCCTTCATATTCGCAGACATTGTTTGTGACATCAGTTAGCTTTTAGCTCTTCGTAATGCCTCCATCACCATCATACTACTCGCTTATTGAATCTTCAACTGTCATCAGCATTTTTAGCCAAGAGTTTTGGGACAATCTTTGTGGTAAAAACTGCATGCATGAGTAGAGGACATTCTGTCAAATTCGCATAAAAATTCCTAGAGAATGAAGCTACGCCAACGGTAAATTAAAACTTTGGAAATCGCTAGCAGTTGTTTTCCCCTGAAAACTTTATTAATTGTCAGTTATTTTGTCAACAGAAAAATTAGTTTCCACTTCATATGGTGTTTTTGTTTTGATGTTTTGTTTTTTGCCTACACATGCTGGAGTAAACAATTATACACAGATGAAAATTCGACCAAACGGAATCTTATGTACCCTCCACCAAAGTTATACTGAAGACGGTCATCTACAATCGAATCTCTAGGATTACGATTGCAAATTTAAATTATTTGGGGGTGGTCATGAATTATCGTTCTTTTCGCTCTAGTACGCATATTTAAGTAGCTATGGCCAAAATAAGTTTTTCATATAAAAATTTTGAATTTTTCGAGGGTTTCCATCAAAATGTTATTTTTTTGGGGTGGTCACGAATTGACGTCCTTCTCGCTCTACGACGTATATTTAAGGAGTTATGATCAAAATAAGTTTTTCATATAAAAAATTTATTTTTAAAGGATTTTAATGGAAATTTGAATTTTTGAGGGTGGTCACGAATTGAAGTGGTTTTGGCTCTAGGACGCATATTTAAGGAGTTAAGGCCAAAACAAGTTTTTCATATAAAAATATGATTTTTTTAAGGATTTTCATCGAAATTTTGAATTTTTGGTGGTGGTCACGAATTAAGGTCCATTTGGCTCTAGGATGCATATTTAAGGAGTTATGGCTAAAACAAGTTTTTCATATAAAAATTTGATTTTTTAAGGATTTTCACGAATAAAAGCCCTTTTGGTTCTAGGACGCATATTTAAGGAGTTATGGCCAAAACAAGTTTTTCATATAAAATTTGAATTTTTAAAGCTTTTAATCGAAATTTTGCATTTTTGGGGGACGTCACGAATTAAGGTCCTTTTGGCTCTAGGACGCATATGTAAGGAGTTATGGCCAAAACAAAGTTTTCCTATAAAATTTTTATTTTTTTCAGTATTTTTATCGAAATTGGAAATTTTTGAGTGTGGTCACCAATTAAAGTCATTTTGGCTCAAGGACGCATATTTAAGGAGTTATGGCCAAATAAATTTTTTCTTATCAAAATTTGATTTTTTCCGGATTTTCATCGAAATTTTGAATTTATGGCTCTAGGATGCATAGTAAGGGAGTTATGGCCAAAACAAGTTTTTCATATAAAAATTTGATTTTTTTAAGGATTTTCATCGAAATTTCCATTTTTGGGGGTGGTCACGAATTAAGGTCCTTTTGGCTCTAGGACGAATATTTAGGGAGTAATGGCCAAAACAAATTTTTCATATAAAAACTTGATTTTTTTAACGACTTTCATCGAAATTTGAATTTTTGGGGGTGGTTACGAATTAAGGACCTTTTGGCTCTACGACGCATATTTAAGGAGTTATGGCCAAAACAGGTTTTTCATATAAAAATTTAAATTTTTAAGACCTTCTTCGAAATTTGAATTTTTGAGGGTGGTCACGAATTAAAGTCCTTTTTGATCTAGGACGCATATTTAAGGAGTTATGGCAAAAACAGGTTTTTCATATAAAATTTTGAATTATTAAGGACTTTCATCGAAATTTGAATTTTTGGGGGTGGTCACGAATTAAGGTCCTTTTGGCTCTAGGACGCATATTTAAGGAGCTATGGCCAAATCAAGTTTTTCATATAAAAATTTGATTGTTTTAAGGATTTTCATCGAAATTTTGAATTTTTGAGGGTGGTCACGAATTAAGGTCCTTTTGGCTCTAGGACGCATATTTAAGGAGTTATGGCCAAAACAAGTGTTTCATATAAAATTTTGATTTTTTTAAAGATTTTCATCGAAATTTTTAATTTTTGGAGGTGGTTACGAATTAATGTCCTTTTGGTTCTAGGGCGCATATTTAAGGAGTTATTGCCAAAATAAGTTTTTCATATAAAAATGTGATTTTTTAAGGATTTAGACATTAGGGTCCTTTTGGCTGTAGGACGCATATTTAAGGAGTTATGGCCAAAACAAGTGTTTCATATAAAAATTTCATTTTTTTAAAGATTTTCATCGAAATTTTGAATTTTTGAGGGTGTTCATGAATTAAAGTCCTTTTGGCTCTAGGACGCATATTTAAGGAATTATGGCTACAACAAGTGTTTCATATAAAAATTTGATTATTTTCTGGATTTTCAACGAAATTTGAATTTTTGAGTGTGGCCACGAATTAAAGTCCTTTTGGCTCTAGGACTCATATTTAAGGAGTTATGGCCAAAACAATTTTTTCATATAAAAATTTGAATTGTTAAGGATTTTCAACGAAATTTTGAATTTTTGAGGGTGGTCACGAATTAAGGTATTTTTGGCTCTAGGACGCATATTTAAGGAGTTATGGCCAAAACAAGTTCTTCATATAAAAAATTTGATTTTTTAAGAATTTTCATCGAAATTTTGAATTTTTGGGGCTGTTCACGAATTAAGGTCCTTCTGGCTCTAGGACGCATATTTAAGGAGTTATGACCAAAACAAAACTTTCATATAAATATTTGATTTTTTTAAGGTTTTTCATCGAAATTTTGAATTTTTGGGGGTGGTCACGAATTAAGGACCTTTTGGATCTAGGACGCATAGTTAAGGAGTTATGCCCAAAACAAGATTTTCATATAAAAATTTGATTTTTTTAAAGATTTTCACCGAAATTTTGAATTTTTGAGGGTGGTCACGAATTGAGGTTCTTTTGGCTCTAGGACGCATATTTAAGGAGTTATGGCCAAAACAAGTTTTTCATATAAAAAATTGAGATTTTAATGTTTTTTCATCGAAATTTTGAATCGTTGGGGGTGGTCACGAATTAAGGTCCTTTTGGCTCTAGGACGCATATTTAAGGAGTTATGGCCAAAATAAGTTTTTCATATATAAATGTGATATTTTAAGGATTTAGGAATTAGGGTCCTTTTGGCTCTAGGACGCATATTTAAGGAGTTATGGCTAAAACAAGTGTTTCATATAAAAATTTCATTTTTTTTTTAAGGATTTTCATCGAAATTTTGAAATTTTGAGGGTGGTCACGAATTAAAGTCATTTTGGCTCTAGGACGCATATTTAAGGAGTTATGGCCAACACAAGTTTTTCATATAAAATTTTAATTTTTTTAAGGATTTTCATCGAAATTTTGAATTTTTGAGGGTGGTCACGAATTAAAGTCCTTTTGGCTCTATGACGCATATTTAAGGAGTTATGGCCAAAACAAGTTTTTTATATAAAAATTTGATTTTTGTCAGGATTGTCATCGAAACTTTGAATTTTTGCCAAAACAAGATTTTCATAAAAAATTTGATTTTTTTAAAGATTTTCATGGAAATTTTGAATTTTTGGGGGTGGTTACGAATTAAGGCACGTTATGCTCTAGGACGCATATTTAAGGAGTTATGGCGAAAACAAAATTTCCATATAAAATATAAAATTTTTTAAGGATTTTAATCGAACTTTGAATTTTTGGGAGTGGTCACGAATTAAAGTCCTTTTGGCTCTAGGACGCATATTTAAGGAGTTATGGCCAAAAGGAGTTTTTCATATAAAAATTTGATTTTTTTAAGGATTTTCATCGAAATTTTGAATTTTTGGAAGTGGTCACGAATTAAAGTCCTTTTGGCTCTAGGACGCATATTTAAGGAGTTATGGCCAACATAAGTTTTTCATATAAAAATTTATTTTTTTTTTAAGGATTTTCATCGAAATTTTGATTTTTTGAGGGTGGTCACGGATTAAGGTCCTTTTAGCTCTAGGACGCATATTTAAGAAGTTATGGCCAAAACAAGTTTTTCATATAAAAATTTAATTTTTAAAGGATTTTCATCGATATTTTAAATTTTTGGGGGTGGTCACGAATTAATGTCCTTTTGGCTCTAGGACGCATATTTAATGAGTTATGGCCAAAATAAGTTTTTCGTATAAAAATGTGATTTTTTAAGGATTTAGGAATTAGGGTCCTTTTGGCTCTAGGACGCATATTTAAGGAGTTATGGCCAAAACAAGATTTTCATATAAAAATTTAATTTTTTTAAGGATTTTCATCGAAATTTTGAATTTTTGAGGGTGGTCACGAATTAAAGTCCTTTTGGTTTTAGGATATTTAAGGAGTTATGGCCAAAACAAGTGTTTCATATAAAAATTTGATTTTTTTAAGGATTTTCATAGAAATTTTGAATTTTTGAGGGTGGTCACGAATTAAAGCCCTTTTGGCTCTAGGATATTTAAGGAGTTATGGCCAAAACAAGTTTTTCATATAAAAATTTGAATTGTTAAGGATTTTCAAAGAAATTTTGAATTTTTGAGGGTGGTCACGAATTAAAGCCCTTTTGGCTCTAGGATATTTAAGGAGTTATGGCCAAAACAAGTGTTTCATATAAAAATTTGATTTTTTTAAGGATTTTCAAAGAAATTTTGAATTTTTAAGGGTGGTCACGAATTAAAGTCCTTTTGGCTCTAGGACGCATATTTAAGGAGTTATGGCCAAAACAAGTTTTTTATATAAAAATTTGATTTTTTTCTGGATTTTCAACGAAATTTGAATTTTTGAGTGTGGCCACGAATTAAAGTCCTTTTGGCTGTAGGACGCATATTTAAGGAGTTATGGCCAAAACAAGTTTTTCATATAAAAATTTGAATTTTTTAAGGATTTTCATCGAAATTTTGAATTTTTGGGGGTGGTCACGAATTAAGGACCTTTTGGCTGTTGGGCTGTTGGTTAAGGAGCTATGGCCAAAACAAGTTTTTTAATATAAAAATTTGATTGTTTCTAAGATTTTTTTTTTAATATTTAGGGGTGGTCACGTTTTAAGGTCCTTTTGGCTCTAGGACTCATATTTAAGGAGTTATGGCCAAAACAATTTTTCCATATTTTGAGGGTGGTCACGAATTAAGGTCCTTTTGGCTCTAGGACTCATATTTAAGGAGTTATGGCCAAAACAATTTTTTCATATAAAAATTTGAATTGTTAAGGATTTTCAACGAAATTTTGAATTTTTGAGGGTGGTCACGAATTAAGGTATTTTTGGCTCTAGGACGCATATTTAAGGAGTTATGGCCAAAACAAGTTCTTCATATAAAAATTTGATTTTTTTAAGGTTTTTCATCGAAATTTTGAATTTTTGGGGGTGGTCACGAATTAAGGACCTTTTGGCTGTTGGGCGCATATTTAAGGAGCTATCGCCAAAACAAGTTTTTTATATAAAAATTTGATTGTTTCTAAGATTTTTTTTTTAATATTTAGGGGTGGTCACGTTTTAAGGTCCTTTTGGCTCCAGGACGCATATTTAAGGAGTTATGGGCAAAACAAGTTTTTCATATAAAACCTTGAATTTTTAAGAATTTTCATCGAAAATTTGAATTTTTGGAGGTGGTCACGAATTAAGGCCCTTTTGGCTCTAGGACGCATATTTAAGGAGTTATGGCCAACACAAGCTTTTCATATAAAAATTTAATTTTTTTAAATATTTTTATCGAAATTTTGAATTTTTGAGGGTGGTCACAAATTAAGGTCCCTTTGGCTCTAGGACGCATATTTAAGGAGTTATGGTCAATACAAGTTTTTCATATAAAAATTGTTTTTTTAAGGATTTTCATTGAAATTTTGAATTTTTGAGGGTGATCCCGAATTACGGTCCTTTTGGCTCTAGGACGCATATTTAAGGAATTATGGCCAAAACAAATTTTCCATATTTTGAGGGTGGTCACGAATTAAGGTCCTTTTGGCTCTAGGACTCATATTTAAGGAGTTATGGCCAAAACAATTTTTTCATATAAAAATTTGAATTGTTAAGGATTTTCAACGAAATTTTGAATTTTTGAGGGTGGTCACGAATTAAGGTATTTTTGGCTCTAGGACGCATATTTAAGGAGTTATGGCCAAAACAAGTAATTCATATAAAAAATTTGATTTTTTAAGAATTTTCATCGAAATTTTGAATTTTTGGGGCTGTTCACGAATTAAGGTCCTTCTGGCTCTAGGACGCATATTTAAGGAGTTATGACCAAAACAAAACTTTCATATAAATATTTGATTTTTTTTAAGGTTTTTCATCGAAATTTTGTATTTTTGGGGGTGGTCACGAATTAGGGACCTTTTGGCTCTAGGACGCATAGTTAAGGAGTTATGGCCAAAACAAGATTTTCATATAAAAATTTGATTTTTTTAAAGATTTTCACCGAAATTTTGAATTTTTGAGGGTGGTCACGAATTAAAGTCCTTTTGGCTGTAGGACGCATATTTAAGGAGTTATGGCCAAAACAAGTTTTTCATATAAAAATTTGAATTTTTAAGGATTTTCATCGAAAGTTTGAATTTTTGAGGGTGGTCACGAATTAAGGTATTTTTGGCTCTAGGACGCATATTTAAGGAGTTATGACCAAAACAAGTTCTTCATATAAAAATTTGAATTGTTAAGGATTTTCAAAGAAATTTTGAATTTTTGAGGGTGGTCACGAATTAAAGTCCTTTTGGCTCTAGGACGTATATTTAAGGAGTTATGGCCAAAACAAGTTTTTTATATAAAAATTTGATTTTTTCTGGATTTTCAACGAAATTTGAATTTTTGAGTGTGGTCACGAATTAAAGTCATTTTGGCAGTAGGACGCATATTTAAGGAGTTATGGCCAAAACAAGTTTTTCATATAAAAATTTGAATTTTTAAGGATTTTCATCGAAATTTTGAATTTTTGGGGGTGGTCACGAATTAAGGCCCTTTTGGCTCTAGGACGCATATTTAAGGAGTTATGGTGAAAACAAGTTTTCATATAAAAATTTGAATTTTCATCGAATTTTTGAATTTTTGGGCGTGGTCACGAATTAAAGTCCTGTTGGCTCTAGGACGCATATTTAAGGAGTTATGGCCAACACAAGCTTTTCATGTAAAAATTTAATTTTTTAAAGATTTTCATCGAAATTTTGAATTTTTGAGGGTGGTTACAAATTAAGGTCCCTTTGGCTCTAGGACGCATATTTAAGGAGTTATGGCCAACACAAGTTTTTCATATAAAAATTTAAGGATTGTCATTGAAATTTTGAATTTTTGAGGGTGGTCCCGAATTAATGTCCCTTTGGCTCGAAGACGCATATTCAAGGAGTTATGGCCAAAACAAATTTTTCATATTTTGAGGGTGGTCACGAATTAAGGTCCTTTTGACGCATATTTAAGAAGTTATGGCCAAAACAAGTTTTTCATATAAAAATTTGATTTTTAAAGGATTTTCATCGAAATTTTAAAATTTTGTTGGTGGTCACGAATTAAAGTCCTTTTGGCTCTAGGACGCATATTTAAGGAGTTATGGCTAAAACAAGTGTTTCATATGAAAATTTGAGTTTTTACGGGTTTTCATAGAAATTTTGAGGGTGGTCACGAATTAGAGTCCTTTTGGCTCTAGGACGCATATTTAAGGAGTTATGGCCAACACAAGTTTTTCATACAAAAATTTTGATTATTTTAAGGATTTTCATCGAAATTTTTGGAGGTGGTCACGAATTACGGCCCTTTTGGCTCTAGGGCGCATATTTATGGAGTTATGGCCAAAACAAGTTTTTCATATAAAATTTTGATTATTTTAAGGATTTTCATCGAAATTTTTGGAGGTGGTCACGAATTACGGCCCTTTTGGCTCTAGGGCGCATATTTAAGGTGCTATGTCCAAAACAAATTTTCCATATAAAAATTAATTTTTTTTTAAGGATTTTCATCGAAAATTTTGATTTTTTGGAGGTGGTCACGAATGAAAGACCTTTTGGCTCTAGGACGCATATTTAAGGAGTTATGGGCAAAACAAATTTATCATATAAAAAATTTATGTTTTTAAAGATTTTTATCGAAATTTGCAATTTTGGTGGTGGTCACGAATTAAGGTCCTTTTGGCTCTAGGACACATACTTAAAGAGTTATGGCCAAAATAAGTTTTTCATATAAAAATGTAATTTTTTAAGGATTTTCATCGAAATTTTGAATTTGTTAAGGATTTCATCGAAATTTTGAATTTTCAAGGGTGGTCACAAATAAAAGTCCTTTTGGCTCGAGGACGCATATTTAAGGAGTTATGGCCAAAACAAGTTTATCATATAAAACTTTTTATTTTTCCAGGATTTTCATCGAAATTTTAAATTGTTGGGGGTAGTGACGAATAGAGGTCCTTTTCGCTTTAGGACGCATATTTAAGAACTTATGGCCAAAAACAGTTTTTCTTATTCAGTTACAATATGTGAAAAATTCAAATAGAAAACTGTACCGATGTCTTCGATGCAGATCTTTTTCCATGGTATATGGGTCGGTCTTGTTTGTTTTAGGTATATTTTTTGTTTTTTTGCTGTCACAAAACATATTATTATTTATTCTTACTATATAAAATCTCAAGATATTCCCCATAGCACGTCATCTTAGTCTAGGTTTTGTCTCCTTGGAAAATACTTGACAATAGCAATTTGTCTCTCTCACAATTGATACTTCCTAAATCGAATTTTTGGCACTTGCCTAAATCGAATCTAATCTCTATCAACTCACTTACTTGAGCGTTATTGATCTATTCACAAGCGTTCACAATATATTCAACATTTTATCCATATGGGCGTGTGAACAGAATATCGGAGCAAAACAACAAAACACTAACACCAAGTCTTTAAGTTATTCACTAAAATTTTTGCATGTTCGCCCTGCGTGCTATATTCACATGAACTCCCATTATGTTGATTGGTTGCACCCAATGTCCAAAACGATTACCCAAGTTTAGTTTGCATTTAATGTCTGTTATTTTTCATTTGCATAACAAATATTCCACACTTACATGCAGACACTATAGAAGGGGCAAAATGACTAAAAACTAGACTAGTAGAATGCAAAACGAAAGCACAAAAACAACAATAAATGCTACTTGCTACCTAACACCACTCAACGACCCTATGTCCTTTTGTGGCATTATTCTATGAATGTAAAGAAAAGCGCACCGAAATGTACTGAAAGCAAAAATGGAATGAAAATCATTTGTGAATATCATGAGCAGTATGGAATTCAAATGGAATTGAAATACCTCAGAAATGTATTCTACTCAAACCGAATTTTAAGTACCGTACAAATAACATAGAATTTATGGACGAAACAATGATCCGCTGATAAACTCTGCTCATGGAACAATTGAAAACGAGGTCTCTATCCGACGGACGGCCGACGAACCATTATCTTTCAGGTTACACTAGATTGAAATGAAAGATGATGATCTCCAGTGATGCTTATTGAGTGGTTTTGTTGAAAGATTTTGACCTTCCTTAAGGATTCTGATATTGATTTCGAGTCAAAGATAACGCTTCTTTAAAATAAAGAAAAAAATCATTAACATTTTTTTCTACCAGTATATACCTATGGTGAAACAAAATATGTTTGAACAATACACACAATATTTTGTTTGGACCAAACCTGAAAATATATATGCTTGAAGCAGAATGTGTTATACATACATATGTTACAGAAGCGATTTTGTATGAGGGTGTTGGGGCTGGACTTTCTACGTAAGTTATTTTGGGTACAGGTCGAATATTTCTGATAGAAGTATTGTGACACTGAATAATATTCTTGTATTATAAATAAGACATAAAGAGAGTCAGGACTCAAAACTTCATTTTTGTCCATTCCATATTTTCATACACTGTACTGTGCAATAATTACAATATTTCGCTTCATATAGCATCAATGATGTCAAGTCAAGCCAAGTGTTATTGGTTAGCAACCAATACTTATTTGTGTGGTCCATTGCCGAAGGCCATTTATCACTAACTGACTGAGAAGGTCGCAAGTATTTTTTCACTTCCCAGTTTAAGAGGAAAAAATTCCAATAAAAAAAATCCTACTGACAAAATATATTCGAAAATGTGTTAAGAGCTCGTATTCGTTTACAACAACTAATGCCACCACATGGACGGGGGCTTGCATGAAAATGCCAATGCCATAATGTGGTGAACATTTTCTGAGACCACTTACTTTGCCTCCATATTTCAATGGCTTTTGTGAGTTCCCCAAACGCAAAGGTTAAATGCATCTTTAGTGTCAGCTCAACAAAAAAATTTTTTTTTGAAAACGAAAAGTGTTGCCCAAAGGAAATCTCATTTAATAAAATTTGTCCTTTGAGGTTGATTGAAATTTGTATATTTTGCTTCAAAGCTACGGGGCGAGTAAATGGAGAGAAAAGAATTGTATAGATATATTAAATTGGAAAATGCTATTAAATATTGTTAATGTGCTTTAAGATATCCATGGCATCATTGCTATACTGGTGGTATTAGAAGAATTTTTTTATATCCTCCACCATAGGATGGGGGGTATATTAACTTTGTCATTCCGTTTGTAACACATCGAAATATTGCTCTAAGATCCCATAAAGTATATATATATATTCTGGGTCGTGGTGAAATTCTGAGTCGATCTAAGCATGTCCGTCCGTCCGTCTGTTGAAATCACGGTAACTTTCGAAAGCTATCGACTTGAAACTTGGCACAAGAAGTTGTTATTGATGTAGGTCGGATGGTATTGAAAATGGGCCATATCGGACCACTTTTACGTATAGCCCCCATATACACCGAGGCTCAAATTAGGCTTGCGGAGCCTCTTGGAGGAGCAAAATTCTAGAAGCCCAAGAAGTATAGTCGGGAGGTCAGCTTATATGGGGGCTATACCCAAAAATGGAGCGATAAGCACCTTTTTCGGCACACTTTTTGATGGTGCTAAAATACCTCTAGAGTTCCAATTTCAGGAAAATTGGATACAAACTAAGGAATTTAGAAGCTACACCAAAACATCGACCGCATACACCCCATTTGCGACACACCAATTTATGGTCCTAAAATACCTCTAGATTTTCAATTTCAGGCAAATTGGATAGTAAATACAGTTTCTAGAAGCCCAAGAAGTAAAATCGGGAGATCGGTCTATATCGGGGCTATACCAAAAGATGGCCCTAAAATACCTCTAGATTTCCAATTTCAGACAAATCGGATAAAAACTATGGTTTCTAGAAGCCCAAGAAGTAAAATCGGGAGATCGGTCTGTACACCGAAAGAGTTTTCTTCGTAAAAAGAACGAAACATTTCGTTAAAAGTACGAAATTTTTCATTGTTTTACAACCAAAGAAACTTTTCATTAAAAATACGAAATATTTCGTACTTTTTACGAAGAAAAGTTCGTAGTTTGTAAGAAAAAAATTCGCACTTTTTATGAAGAATCTTCGTACTTTTTATGAAAAATCTTCGTGCTTTTTATGAAACAATTTCGTTTTTTTATGAAAATGTTTCGTATTTTTTACGAAAAACTTTCGTAGTTTTTATGAAAAATGTTCGTACTTTTTATAAAAAACTTTCGTACTTTTTTTCAAAAATGTTCGAACTTTTAGAAAAAAAATTTAGAGTCGAAAGTGCATTTGGTTGTAGTTATAAGTGTGAAAAATGACATCGCTACTTTACATCTTAAGTTTTTGAATATAATTTTTAGTTTTATTGCTTCACTTTTATTCATAGAGCTCTATCACCCAAATGAGAAGTAGCATAGACTTGCTTAAAAAAATAAAATAAAGGAATACACTTAAGCTCATTATAAAAGACAATTTTATGTCGCGAACGGAAATTTTGCAACTACAATGAAACTTCTTCGTTATTTCAAAGAAAATGTTTCGTATTTTTTATGAAGAAATTTTAACGCAGAATGTTTCGTAAAATATTCGTAAAAACTTCTTCACCAAATTCATGAAATTTGAAGAAAGTTTCGTTAAAAGTACGAACTTTTTACGAAGAAAAGTTAATGTAGAATATTTCGTAGAAATTTCGTATATTCGTAAAATGTTCTTCGTAAAATTTGCGAAAATGAATGAAAATTTCGTTATTTTAATGAAGAATTCACGAAGAATAGTTAATGAAGGATTCTTCGTAAAATTAACGAAGAGAATTCTTTCGGTGTATGGGGGATATACCCAAACATGGACCGAAAGACGACAATTCGACACACCTTTTGATGGTTCTAAAATAAATCTCGAGTTCCAATTTCAGGAAAATTTGATACAAACTAAGGAATTTAGAAGCTACACCAAAACATCGACCGCATACACCCCATTTGCGACACACCAATTTATGGTCCTAAAATACCTCTAGATTTTCAATTTTAGGCAAATCGGACAGCAAATACAGTTTCTAGAAGCCCAAGAAATAAAATCGGGAGATCGGTCTATATGGGGGCTATACCAAAAGACGGACCGATACGCGCCATTTTCGCGACACCCATTCGTAGTCTTAGAGTACCTCTTGATTTCAAATTTCAGGCAAATCGTGCAGTAAATACAGTTTTTAGAAGCCCAAGAAATAAAATCGGGAGATCGGTCTGTTTGGGGGCTATACCAAAAGATGGACCGATACGCCCCATTTTCGCCACACCTATTTGTAGTCCTAGAATACCTCTAGATTTCCAACTTCAATCAAATTGGATAAGCCCAAGACCACAAATCGGGAGGTCGGTTTATATGGGGACTATATGAAAACTTGGACCGATATTGCCCATCTTCGAACTTGACCTGCCTGCAATCAAAAAACGATTCTGTATCAAATTTCAGGACGAAAGCGCAATTATTGAAGGCTGTAGCGTGATTACAACAGACAGACAAACGGACAGACGTGTATGCTGATATCGTCTTAGAATTTCTCCCTGATCATGAATATATATACTTTATATAGTCGGAAATCGATAATTCGATGTGTTACAAACGGAATGACAAACTTATTATACCCCCATCACCATTCTATTATGGTGGGTATTAAAATATATATATTACTAAGAATGCTAACTGCACGGACGAAAAAGACTGTTTTTCATATGTTTGGGTAAAAAATTATAGGTTTGGAACTCAAATGTTTTAACACATTATTTATAAGTGCAAGCATATAATGTTCATAAACTAGCAAACATGTTTGCGACACATATGTTACTATGTTAGAACATATTATGTTTGGGACATAACATTTTTGTAAATATAACATGTTTGCATGGAAACATATATTACTTTAGAAATAGCCTATAAACATATATGTGTTTAGAAAGAGAGACCTAGAGAGTAAGCTGCAAGTAAAATAATGGAAGTAACCAATTGGCGCCTTAAAACTATAGATATATATACACAAAAAAAAATCATGAAATTTCTATCATTTGCTAATTACAATATTGGCATTGCCTATCGAAAGTTATGCATTGACTACTTTATTTGATCTATGATTAGCCTGAAATGAATACGACAAACTTACGTTTTGTAATATTTTTATTTTTTGCAGCTACCTATATTCGTTTTTCTAAGCCCAGAATCCCAAAATATTCTAATTATTATTTGTTCAGTTTGTACCAAAAAAATATGAATAACCTTCAAGAAATCAATTTGCAATCAAATTATAATAATCGTTTAAACCAACAAATATGTACACTGAAGAAAATATTGTCGTGAGGCCAAAGATTTCATGTCTTTAAAATACGAATGCAAATTTTGCTTAGCATCGAAGACGCATTTCTCTAATATTAAGTTTTTTCCTTGTCCAAAAGTCGATAAACTTTTCAGTCGTATTGTCCTTATAATTAAGTGATTTGACTTAAAAATGGGTTTTATAACATGAAAGAAAAATTTTTTGGGCTAAGGTCAACATGACTTTATGTTAATAGTTCAGAAAAATTCTGTAAAATTAATGAAATTGTCTTCAAATTTGTTGTCTTTTTGCATCTTGACTATAAAGCAAAAAATCGTTCAAAGTACATGTTTTTGAACTATTTATTTTAAAGACGTTTTTTACTTGAAGCATAGCATAATTTCTACTGGAAGTCGAGTCTGAATTTGGAAAGAAAGTTTTTGTCAACTCGTTTTTAAAGGACTTTGATAGTTTATGAAGAAAAAAAGCTGAGAAAGCGAAGAATTAAATTTTGCTTCCTAGAAGCAAGTACACAAAATCCAAATTTAAAAAAAATTGTGTCTTAAAAGTATCCTTACTTGTATTCTCCACTCTTTGGCTCGGAATCAATACCAAAATTTTTAAAGTAAAGACAAAATCTTTGGAACCGGGCATGCTTTTTTTCAGTGTAACTATTATTTATTCAGTTTGAAAATATGAATAACCTCGAAAAAAGTCAATTTGCAATAAAATTATAATAATCGTTTAAACCAAAAATATGTATGTATGTATGTATTAAACTCAATTAACATACTTTGAATATAATAAACAGCAAAATATCCATGATGTGGATACTAGCGCAAATTGAATTTCATAATTGCTTTCAAATACAGAATGAATTAAACAATACATCTGTATATAAAATGACTGACGCTCACTAATAGAGGATAACATTACTACAACCATAATCAGTGTACATATATTAGTATTCGATTGTATAAAGCGAGAGATAGAGAATAAAATATGGTAAATAAGGCCTTTATTTGAAGATATAAAGCTGGTACAAAAGACCTAACCCATAGATGTTATGTCCGATGTATCAGGCTCACTTAGACTATTCAGTCCATTGTGATACCACATTGGTGAACTTCTCTCTTATCACTGAGTGCTGCCCGATTCCATGTTAAGCTCAATGACAAGGGACTTCCTTTTTATAGCCGAGTCCGAACGGCGTTCCACATTGCAGTGAAACCACTTAGAGAAGTTTTGAAACACTCAGAAATGTCACCAGCATTACTGAGGTGGGATAATCCACCGCTGAAAAACTTTTTGGTGTTCGGTCGAAGCAGGAATCGAACCCACGACCTTGTGTATGCAAGGCGGGCATGCTAACTATTGCACCACGGTGGCTCCTATTTGACCTAACCCATACGGGTGATATTTGCACGGGGTAGCCATGCTTCTCATCTATGTAAATCTCAGCTATTTAGTCACCACAATAAGGTGCTCCAATTATTCTGCACTCAGAAAATATACTTGGATCCAAAGATTGTAATTTTCTCTTAAAAATGTTGGTATATTATTGATCCCAAACCAAATATGCGGCTCGCAGTTTAAGTCCGATTGTCTTCAAATTTGGCATAGAGTCCTTTTTCGCCCCAAAGACGATCCCTATTGATTTTGGAAAAAAATCGGTTCAGATTTAGATATAGCTCCCATATATAGCTTTCGCCCTATTTAAATTCCTATGGCCCAAAGGCCAAAGTTTTACCCCAAGTTACGTAAATTTTTGCACAAGATTAATATTATAAATATGCATACCGATTTTGGTTGAAATAGGTTCAGATTTAGATATAGCTTCCACATATATATCATTCGCCCGATTTGGTTGATCGGTTCAGATTTAGGTATAGCTCTCATATATATGATTTCTTATTTTGGCAAAAATGGTCAATATAGCAACATTTTCCTTATAAAATCGCCATTGCTAAGTCGAAAACTTGTAACAATGACTTCAATTTTCCTATACATCTAATACATAGCTAACGACCGATAAATCATAAATACACTTTTGCTAAGTACCCTAACAATTACTTCAGATTTAAATGTTTCCCATATTTCACATTTTTTACTAACATTGTGTTGCACTCCTAACATTGTGTTACCTGACTGACATTTTAAGTCTACAGTTTTGTTTTTTTAGGAGTCTAACAAATTTTGGCCAGATTGAGTCAGATTTAAATGTACGGAAACCTTTATATATAGCATCCAACACATTTGACGGATTTGATATGGTATCGAAAATGTGGATCTACAAAGTGAATGAAGACAAACCTATTTTTCACCACCTGTATTGTACTGCTGAAATAAAGGCCGCCCATTATATAACATAATATGAATATTTATAAAAAAAGGCCTTAAACAGAAAATCCTATAAAATTACATCTATCCAATATGAACTTGTGTATATTTTTGCAATGTCAAAACCATAATAATTATAGCAAGAAGAAGAAATTATTGATTGTAAAATGATATTTCAGCTGCAGGCATTTCAATAAAATACATTCATAAAACCACAAAAACCGAAGCGAGAATTACACTCCAACGATGGGGAAAACAACTTTAATAGGAGAAAAGACATGGCAAATATCACATAGTCGCATTAAGAGTATAACATATGAAGCGACATTACGTGTCCGCTATTGTATAAAACATATGGAATGATTTTTATACCCTCCACAGATGACACGAATGACAATTTTTCGATTTTGGATTGATAGTTGTAGACGTCGAAGTCGTCATTTACTTCTATAAAACAAAGTAAACGTCAGAAACTCTTACAAAATCGTTATATTAGATTTACAAATATTTCTCTTTTTATGTTTTAAGGTTCTTTCACACATTTTCCTTGGAAGATTTTTAATTTCATATTTTGAGACATTTACTCAAGAGTAAATTTTTTTGTTGAAACTTTTCTAAAAGAAACAGATAATTAAAAAACTTTTGAATCCAACGTGTTTTCAAATTCTTTCATTGACTCCTTGTCGAGCATAAGGATTTCTAATGACTGTATGTAGCAGTGTTGCCAGGGAAAGTTTTCGGTTTACCCTACAAGGACAAAAAAAGTTCCCTACCTTCCCCTACATTTCCAAAAAATTTCTGTACATTTTCCCCTACAATAGTTTTCATTCCATACAAATACAATTTTGACAAAATTTTTATAGAAATAACATCTTCACAAAATTTTATTTAAAAATAATATTTTGAGAAAAGTGTTTACAGGAATAATAAAATTGTCTAAAGAAATAAAATTTCGACAAAATTTTCTATAGAAATAAAATGTTAATTAAATTTTCTCTAGAAATGAAATTTTGAGAAACTTTTCTATAGAAATAAAATTTTAACAAAATTTTCTATAGAAATAGATTTTTAAGAAAATTTCCAATAGAAATAGAATTTTGAGAAAATTTCCTATAGAAATAAAATTCTTGGGATTTTTCGTGAAAAATGCTGTTGTAATTGTTTTTCATTGTTTTATTATTGAAATATTGCTATTTTGGATATTTCGATACACCTTCGGTGATCATCTTCAGCGAGATATAATGGAGAAATTATTGGACGACTCGATGAACAAGCTCTCAAAAAAACCAAGATTTATGACTAAATATGTTGATGACATATTTTGCATCATTTATAAAGATGAAGTTAACAACACATTGACGACACTTAACGTCTTTAATCGACAACTTCAATTCACAATGGAATGTGAAACCGAAGGAAAATTACCTTATCTTGACTGAATGACTTCCAAAATGACACAATCAATGATCTCATAAAATACTTGAAAAATAAAGGGAATAAGGATCACAACAAACAAGAAGCCACATCCATGGTTTTCAAAAAGGCGTCAAATGTACCGGGGTTTTCGGAAAGATTTGACAAATCAAATATTTACAAAAAGGATAACGACAAATTAGCGCTAAAGTGTAACAGGACGATAAATGACCTATTTAGTAAAACAAAAACCAAGATAAAAGTGGAAGACAAATCGAATATGATTTTGGAACGAAACCAATCCATGTGCAATGTCTTATGTTGGCTCTACCAGATCCAAAATAAAAACTAGACTTTCTGGCCACAAGTCCGACCAAAAGATGGAAGACAACCCCCTAGAACAAAAAACGGCCCTTGCAGCACATTGCACGACTACAGGACACATACCAAATTTCAAGAATGTTGAAATACTGACGATGGAAGATAATACTAAGAGAAGATACACATTGAAGATGTTACATATAATAAATACTCCCACTGACGAACGTATGAATTACAAAACCGACACAGACCACTGTGCACAGGTTTATAGAAATCTTATATAAAGACACAAACATAAGTAACAGGTTGGCTGATAAGTCCCCGGTCTAACAAAGAAAAACACATTTTTTTGTCAAAATTCGTTTTTATTATTCAACATAGTTCTCTTCAAGAGCGATACAACGATTATAACGACCTTCCAATTTTTTGATACCATTTTGGTAGTACTCCTTCGGTTTCGCCTCAAAATAGGCCTCAGTTTCGGCGATCACCTCTTCCTTGCAGCCAAATTTTTTCCCTGCGAGCATCCTTTTGAGGTCTGAGAACAAGAAAAAGTCGCTGGGGGCCAGATCTGGAGAATACGGTGGGTGGGGAAGCAATTCGAAGCCCAATTCATGAATTTTTGCCATCGTTCTCAATGACTTGTGGCACGGTGCGTTTTCTTGGTGGAACAACACTTTTTCCTTCTTCATATGGGGCCGTTTTGCCGCGATTTCGACCTTCAAACGCTCCAGCGGTTTACCGGTCACTGTACACTCAGCCGACTGTCGATTGGACTCAGGAGTGTAGTGATGGAGCCACGTTTCATCCATTGTCACATATCTACGGAGAAACTCGGGTGTATTACGAGTTAACACCTGCAAACACCGCTCAGAATCATCAACACGTTGTTGTTTTTGGTCAAATGTGAGCTCGCGCGGCACCCATTTTGCACAGAGCTTCCGCATATCCAACTATTGATGAATGAAATGACCAACACGTTCCTTTGATATCTTTAAGGCCTCTGCTATCTCGATCAATTGCATTTACGGTCATTCATTGAGTTTTTTCATGTTTTCGTCGGTAACCACCTCTTTCGGGCGCCCACTGCGTTCACCGTCCTCCGTGCTCATTTCACCACTCCTGAATTTTGCATACCAATCAATTATTGTTGATTACCCTGGGGCCGAGTCCGGAAACTCATTATCAAGCCAAGCTTTTGCTTCCACCGTATTTTTCCCCTTCAGAAAACAGTATTTTATCAAAACTCGAAATTTCTTTTTGTCCATTTTTTTCACAATAATAAAAGTTGTTTCACAAAAGACGCTCTATCTCACAAACTAATTGACTTACAGACGTCAAATTTTGACACGAATATGCATTTAATACTAGCGACGCAATCTATGTGTCAGACCGGGGGCTTAAATATCTGCCAACCTGTTAAGATAGCTTTAGTTAAGTATGAGCTTTGCAAGGAGAAAGTTTTTTACTTTGTAAAATGTAAATATAGAATCATTGTTATATTTTTGTTAATAACCATTGTGAAAGCAAATATTGTAACAATATTATTGTTAAATGTTTAAATTATGATATTTTATAGATAATATCTCGCTGAAGATGATCACCGAAGGTGTATCGAAATATCCGAAATAGCAATATTTCAATAATAAAACAATGAAAAACAATTATTACAGCATTTCTTATTTATCATGACCTCAAGCCAAACGTAAAATCCAATTAATTATAAAAATCGAAGGTCAACTCAGAAAACTAAACATAGAAATAAAATTCTGACAAAATGTTCTATGGACATATAATTTTGCCAAAATTTCTATAGAAATCAAATTTTGGAAAATTTTTCTATAGAAAAAAAAAAATTAGACAAAATTTTCTATAGAAATAAAATGTTGACAAAATGTTCTATGGAAATAAAATCTTAACACAATTTTCTTTAGAAATAATATTTTAAAAAAATATTCTATAGAAATAAAATTTGGACACAATTTTCTAGAAATAAAACATTTCTATAGGAATACAATTTTGACAAGATTTTCTATAGAAATAAAATGTTTGTTAATTTTCTATAGAAATAAAATTTTGGGAAAATATTCTATAGAAATAGAATTTTGAGATAGTTTCATATAGAAATAAAATTGTGACAAAATGTTCTATAGAAATATAATTTTGACAACATTTTCTACAGAAATCTAATTTTGGCAAATTTTTCTATAGATATAAAATTTTGACAAAATTTTCTATAGAAATAAAATGTTGTCAAAATTTCTATAGAAATAAAATTTGGCAAAATTTCCTATAGAAATAAAATTTGGCAAAATTTTCTATAGAAATAAAATTTTGAGAACATTTTCTATAGAAATAAAATTTTGAGAACATTTTCTATAGAAATAAAATTCTGATAAAATGTTCTATAGAAATATAATTTTGACAAAATTTTCTATAAAAATAAAATTTTTGGGAAAATTTTCTATAGAAGTAGAATTCTTAGAATAGAATAAAATTTTGACAAAATGTTCTATAGAAATAAAATTTTGAGATTTTTTTCTATAGAAATAAAATTTTTCTATAGGAATAAAATGTTGCGGAAATTTTCTATAGAACAAAAATTTTTTCACGAGTGGTAACCGTGGTTACAATACATAGTTAAATGTCAAGCTTTTCCGGCTTCTAATTTCCTTCTCTGAAGCCACCAAAATATAAAAATTATTAAAACTTGTGTTATGTAAAAAAGTCCCTACTTTCCCCTACTTCGGGCAACACTTGTATGGAGAATGCTCATAAAATGTCACTATTACTAATCTATGATATAAATGAAAAACGTAATACGTTAAATTAAAGTTTAAAGCAATTTTTATACTCTGTGCCACACTGTGGAACAGGGTATTATAAGATAGTGCATATGTTTGTAACACCCAGAAGGAAACGAGATAGACACATGGTGTCTTTGGCAATAATGCTCAGGGTGGGTCCCTGAGTCGATATAACCATGTCCGTCTGTCCGTCCGTCCGTCCGTCTGTCTGTGAACACATTTTTGTGATCAAAGTCTAGGTCGCAATTTAAGCCCAATCGCCTTCAAATTTGGCACATGTTCTTAATATGGGTCAGAATAGAACCCTATTGATTTTGGAAGAAATCGGTTCAGATTTAGATATAGCTCCCATATATATCTTTCGCCCGATATGCACTAATATGGACCCAGCTGCCTGAGTTTTATACCGATTTGCTTGAAATTTTGTACAAACATAACACTTAGTCGAATAGTTAAGTGAGCAAAATTTGATTGAAATCGGTTCAGATTGAGATATAGCTTTCATATATATCTTTCGCCCGATATGGACTAATATGGTTCTAATAGCCAGAGTTTTGGCCCAATTTGGTTGAAATTTTGCACAGGGAGTAGATTTAGCATTGTAGCTATGCATGCCAAATTTGGTTAAAATCGATTCAGATTTAGATATAGCTCCCATATATATCTTTCGCCCGATTTACACTCATATGACCACAGAGGCCAATTTTTAACTCCGATTTAGTTGAAATTTTTCACCGGAAGTAGAATTAAATTAAATTGTAGCTATGCGTGCCAAATTTGGTTGAAATCGATTCAGATTTAGATATAGCTCCATATATATGTTTTTCTGATTTCGACAAAAATGGTCAAAATACCAAAATTTTCCTTGTTAAATCGCCACTGCTGAGTCGAAAAGTTGTAAAAATGACTCCAATTTTCGTAAACTTCTAATGCATATGTATCGAACATCGGCAAATCGATTCAAAAATTGATTTTACTATGGGTCTCACACTTTTAGTTTTAGGGTTGCATACACCAATTTACAACACTCTGTACCATAATAAAAATAATATAAAGAGTTAAACTACTTGCAATATAATTTGTACAAATTTTGCTATTCAAGAATAATTTGTCCACTTTCTTCAATCGAATCGTTTTCCATACATACATTATACTAAAAACAAAAAAACTTGTAGTTCTTATTATGCGAAATCAACTTGGACAAAATTTCACATCAATAAAAGAATCAATTTCATGCTACATCCATTATGAACAACCATTTCAGCCATGAGTAACCAAAACGACAAGAGTTGTAGAAGCCTTTGCCTGTGCCAAATAGCCAATTCAAGTGAACCATTAAAGCAGTTCGATTGAAATCGAGCTTAAAAAAGGACATATATGCGTGTGTGTGTATGATATTCATTCGGTTGTGTGTGAACGACATTAAATTAAACTGGCCCAATGACTACCGCCAAACACTCATAATCGTTATTAGTTATGAGCATCTCTAATGTTTTGACCATTACTTTAATGGTTTATGTTACTTGTGGATAAAGAAAAACAAAAGTTGACCTAAATCGAGAAGGGCTCACAGTGTTCGCAACACACACATAAGTTTTTCATATAAAAATTTGGATTTTCATAGAAATTTTAATTTTTTTGAGGTTGGTCACGAATTTTTTCATGTAAAAATTAAATGTTTGAATTTTTCGATGATTATCATCAAAGATTTGATTTTTTGGGGGGTGGTCATGAATTAACGTCCTTTTCACTCTTGGACTCATATTTAAGGAGTTATGGCCAAAATAAGTTGTTCATATAAAAATTTGAACTTTTCGAGTATTTTCATAGAATTTTTGATTTTTTTTTTGGTGTTCACGAATTAAGTTCCTTTTGGTTTTAGAACGCCGAAGTCCACACTTAAAGAGAATTTACTTGAATACAAAGATTTTGAAATTTCCTTAAGGATTCTGGTATAGATTCCCAGCCAAAGATACTGCTTCTTTAAAATAAAGACATTGTTTAGGGAGCAACATAGTCTTAAATCTACATTCTATAAATTTCAAATTAGAATACAGATCTCATTTATTCGTTTTCTTTTAGGGATATATCTACAAAACTATTCATGTACAAATAAATTCCAGTTTAAAAATCCAAATTATAAAAGATACTTCAAAGCGAAGCACGCCAAAGGTTTAAAATCCTCAAAATAAATATTAGTAAATTTTTGAAGCTTATTTATTTTTAATCCTAAGATTAAATATCTAATTTAACTTTTATTATAATATTGTTAGTTTATTATATATTTAGATTATTTCGTATATTAGGATATCAAATATAACGACTACAATTTCAACTACTATCCAGCAAAAAAGGGCTTCCAAAAAAGTAGGCTGGATCCCCAATTTGTGATCCGGAAGTAGTGCAAACTTGAATCATCTCCAATGAATTTTACATGGGCTTATCATAGGACGAATGTGTTTCATTTTTGGATCCTTTCCATTGCTTTAGAAGTTGTGCCTTGGAAGTTCATTTGGATGAAGAAATTTCAAAAACTAAAAAACCATTTTTTTCCAATTTCACCTGTTATCAGTATTTTTTAGTACACATTTATTTTCTTTTTATTTAATTTTTATACCCTCCTCCATAGGATGGGGGGTATATTAACTTTGTCATTCCGTTTGTAACACATCGCAATATTGTTCTAAGACCCCATAAAGTATATATATTCTGGGTCGTGGTGAAATTTTGAGTCGATCTGAGCATGTCCGTCCGTCCGTCCGTCTGTTGAAATCACGCTAACTTCCGAACGAAACAAGCTATCGACTTCAAACTTTGCACAAGTAGTTGTTATTGATGTAGGTCAGATGGTATTGCAAATGGGCCATATCAGTCCACTTTTACGTATAGCTCCCATATAAACGGACCCCCAAATTTGGCTTGCGAGGCCTCTAAGCGAAGCACATTTCATCCGATCAGGCTGAAATTTAGTACATGGTGTTAGTATATAGCCTGTAACAACCATGCAAAAATTGGTTTACATCGGTCCATAATTATATATAGCCCCCATATAAACCGATACTCCGATTTGGTTTGCGGAGCCTCTAAGAGAAGCAAATTTCATCCGATCCGGCTGAAATTTGGTACATGGTGTTAATATATTGTCTCTAACAACCGTGAAAAAATTGGTTCACATCGGTCCATAATTATATATAGCCCCCATATAAACCGATCCCCGATTTGGCCTGCACAGCCTCTAAGAGAAACAATTTACATCCGATCCGGCTGAAATTTGGTACATGGTGTTAGTATATGGTCTCCAACAACCATGCAAAAATTGGTCCATATCGGTCCATAATTATATATAGTCCCCATATACACCGATCACCAGATTTGACCACCGGAGCCTCTTGGAAGACCAAAATTCATCTGATTCAGTTGAAATTTGGTACGTGATGTTAATATATGGCCTCAAGTACGCACGCAAAATTTGGTCGATACCGGTTCATAATTATATATAGGTCCCATATAAACCGATCCCCAGATTTGACCTCCGGAGCACCTTGGAAGGGCAAATTTCTTCCCATTCGGTTGAAATGTTGTACGTGATGTTAGGATAGGGTATCCAACAACCATGCAGGAATTGGTTCCTATCAGTCCATAATAATATATAGCTCCCATATAAACCTATCCCCAGATTTGACCTCCGGTGCCTTTTGGAGGAGCAAAACTCATCTGATCTGGTTGAAATTTGGTACGTGGTGGTAGTATATTATATTTAACAACCATGTGAGTTGAAATTTGTGGGTGACAGTCTTTCGTAGAAGTTTCTACGCAAACCATGGTGGAGGGTACATAAGATTCGGCCTGGTCGAACTTACGGCCGTATATACTTGTTAGAAATTGAAAAACTTCTTCGCTTCCACCGGGGGTAGCATCCTCAGCCACAAACGCTATTTAACACGATGCATCCAAACGGCTATTCAAATGGTTGTCATATGAACCTAATATGACACCACGGTATAACATTCTAACTACTTCCTGAGATGTTCTTTATTATTATGAATGAAAAACTAAAGAACGCTGACTCAAATCTCACAAACATCAATTTGTTTATTAAATATTTTTCTAAAAAAAAATTCTATAAAAATTATCGTAATTTGCAAGCCCTTCTCAAAAGAACTTCCATGGAAGTGAAAGAGTCAAACGGCATAGTTTCGAATCCCAGCTGTGATGAATTTTTATACCCGCCACCATAGGATAGGGGGTATATTAACTTTGTCATTCCGTTTGTAACACATCGAAATGTTGCTCCAATACCCCATAAAGTATATATATTCTGGGTTGTGGTGAAATTCTGAGTCGATCTAAGCATGTCCGTCCGTCCGTCTGTTGAAATCACGCTAACTTCCGCGTAAACAAGCTATCGACTTGAAACTTGGCACAGATAGTTGTTATTGATGTAGGTCGGATGGTATTGAAAATGGGCCACTTTTACGTACAGCCCCCATATAAACTGACGCTCAGATTTGGCTTGCTAACATGGTGTTAGCATATGGTCTCTAAAAACTATGCAAAAATTGGTCCACATCGGTGCATAATTATATATAGCCCCCATATAAACCGATTCCCACATTTGGCTTGCGGAGCCTCTACGAGAAGCAAATTTCATCCGATCCGGTTCAAATTTGGTATATGGTGTTAGTATATGGTCTCTCATAACCATGCAAAAATTGGTCGAAATCGGTTCATAATTATATATAGCCCCCATATAAACCGATCTCCAGATTTGGCTTGCGGAGCCTCTACGAGAAGCAAATTTCATCCGATCCGGCTGAAATTTGGTACATGGTGTAAGTATATGGTCCCTAACAGCCATGCAAACTATGGTCCACATCGGTCGATAATTATATATAACCCCATTATATAAACCGATCCCCAGATTTGACTTCCGGAGCCCCTTGGAACAGGAAAATTCACCCGATCCGGTTGAAATTTGGCACGTGGTGTTAGTATAACATATGGTGTCTAACAACCATGCAAAAATTGGTCCACACCGATCTTAATTATATATAACACCCATTTAAACCGATCCCCAGATTTGACCTCCGGAGCTATTGGAGGAGCAAAATTCATCCGACCCGGTTGAAATTTGATACGTGTTGAAATTTGGTATATTGCGCTATTATATGACCGCTAACAACAATGCCAAAATTGGTCCATATCGGTCTATAGTTATATATAGCCGATCCCTAAAAATAATCTACCAAAATTTTATTTTTTTTAGAAATTTTTTTCAAAATTTTTCAAAATTTTTTTACTATAGAAAATTTTGTCAAAATTTTATTACTATACCCAACAAAACTTATGGTTATTGGTGGTACCTTCAACTTTTGTGGAAGTGGAAAATCTTACTCAGACTTCACATAATTGTTGTTGTTGTTGCCATTAATCCCTGTAGTTTCTTTCTTCGCCGTTTTGTGGGTTGTTGAAACTTCGTTTGGCTTAATTTAAAATTGCTGCATTGTTTTTGTTGGGTGTAATTGGAATTCGGTTGTTGCTATTCTTTTGGGTACAAAAACTAATAATTTAGCTCATATTTAAGTGGGAAGAATTCCCAAGTCCTTCATTGGATTTTATTTCTAGAGACAATTTTGTAAAAATTTTATTTCTATAGAAAATTTTGTCAAAATTTTATTTCTATAGAAAATTTTGTCAAACTGAATTATTTATGTATTTAATCTGCTTTTTTGGTTTAATATATACCCCGTATGGACTAACTTACGATTGAGAAGACGGTGTTAAGAAGTTTTAAGATACCTTGTCATCGGCAAGTGTTACCGCAACCCAAGTAATTCGATTGTGGATGACAGTCTTTAGTACAAGTTTTTATGCAATCCATGGAGGAGGGTACATAAGATTCTGCTTGGCCGAACTTACGGCCGTATATACTTGTTTATTATTGATTTTGTAAACTTCATTGTCCAAAACATAAATGTTCACTTAAAAGGATCTAATTCCGAACTTTCTAAGACTTGTCCAAAAGGACTGCATAGAAAGTGGAAAAATCGATAGGGGATCCTGGGATGCGCCTTAAAAGAAGTGTTTCTGAGCTTGTCCAAAGGGACTGTATCGAAAGTAGAAAACAATGTTGGGGGATTCCGGGATGTACTTTAAAAGAAATGTTTGTGGAAAAACTTCCAATTTTTTTTGCTAGGTTATATCAAGGAGAAATTCTACGACTATACATCACACCAAATATCGATGTCCCCCTGACTGTCTGAAGTAATCAGTCTAAAGCTTTCAATAATGGCGCCATCGTTCAGAAATTTGACACAATTTTTTTTGTCTGCAGGCAGGTCAAGCTTGAACATGAGGCGAATGTTTTTATATAGCCGCCACTTAAGCCGACACCCGATCGATTTAAAAATTGCAATACGTCGACTTTTGTGATTATTCAAAAATAGACTTATGACGTCGTGACATTCGACTATTTGATGACTTTTCAGCAAAGTAAGAGCTTTGCCATATCCCCTTCGAATAGATAGTCGATGTTTTGATTTGTTTCGTTAAGACTCAATTTTTCAATTTTCAAAACACCAAAAAATTGATTTGTCGAAAAAGTTGATTTCCCAGCCAGTAAGGGATTTGAATCAAAAATTAGTAAATGTCAATACTTTTTTTCTTCTTCTTTATCTTTAAAATCACACTAACTTTATTTGCCTTAATTAAAGCCACTATCTTTCATTAATTAAACAAGTCTCTCTTCACATATCTGAATATGAGAGTGTCATAATTCATTATATAACACCACCTTCAAGTGGGCCAATATTACATAACATGAACGTTTAATGTTTATCACGGTCATCACATTGTGGTACAACCAATCAGACACATACATTTATCATTTTTTCCTTTTCGAATGCGCCTTGCAAATATTTGCAAAGGATATTGGCAATTTGGTCGTTTTGGCAGAGCAAATTTTTTGATTTTTGCCATTCGATGATGACTACGAACATATTGCGAAATGATTATGGCAATCTGAAATGTCATCAATTCAAGTGAACCACATGATCGATGTGACCAAAACTACATATAGTGTGACAGAATTCTGCTACTGGTTGGCTGCTGGGTTAGCTGGTGACATAAACACACAAATGGCCTTCAAAGTATAGGTTCTCTTTTTCAAAATATACACATGAAAAAATGGTTAAGCTATTTTTTACATGCATGTATATAATTTTGAAACTATATTTTTCATCACATATTCACCATATCCACTAATAGCACTTTTTCATAATATTGCAATTTTTGCAAATTAAGAAAGTGTATGTAGTTGCCTCAAGTGAAAAAAAAAACATAACAAAAAGGTGGTCACATTATAATTGTTATATCTCAGAAACTAATTGCGAATATGTATGATACGATGCGTCATAAACGGAGTGGCACTTTGTTTGACATCGAAATATTGGTCTCAGACCCTTAAAGCTTGTATATTTGTTGGTTCGTTCAAAATAAGCTTTGGCTTTGCAAAGGCATACGTACTTTTCATGTAGTTCCGTTGCAATTTGGAACGTGATGTCAGCAAATGTCTTCTAAAAACCAAGTAAAATTGGTCCATATCCGGGCATACATATAGTTATAGTAGCTGATATGTAATTTCTGGTTCCTTGCATTTCTGAACCACTCGTCTGATAAGTTAGGTTAGGTATTGTCACAGTCCGATATTTCTGACTCACTTAGTCTATTCAGTCCATTGTGATACCACAGTGGTGAACTTAACTCTTGTCACTGAGTGCTGCCCGATTTTTATGTTAAGCTCAATGACAAGGGACATCCTTTTTATAGCCGAGTGCGAACGGCGTTCAACATTGCAGTGAAACCACTTAGAGAAACTTTGAAAACCTCAGAAATGTCACCACCATGACTGAGGTGGGATAATCCACCGCTGAAAAACTTTATGGTGTTTGGTCGAAACTGGTTTCAAACCCACGACCCTGTGAATGCAAGGCGGGTATGCTAACAATTGCACCACGGTGGCTCCCGCTCCCTTATAACTGACATACTTATTCAAGTGGCAGTTCATTTTACGATTTTCAAACTTACAAAATCATTTTGATCTATTGCATTCAGAAATAAAATTATTCGTAATAGAATTGAAGCGTAAAATGTGATTGTTTTATATATGGCACATGTCTATCGTTCAATCCCTCCAGCATTTATATGTAAATAATTTTTTGGTATATCGTATATATATACCTTTATACTAATAGAGTTGAATCGCATCCAAAATGTGGATAAAAAAGCGCTAACACCAGAAATGATTCGAAAAGTGAAGGCCATATTTGACAGCGTTACCACAATGAATTTTTATTTTGGACCAACATTTTTCAAAAATTGGACCAAAATTCGTACCAGCGGACCATTTTTCCAAATTAAATTAATATCATTTACGGTCATTTTCATATAGCTCCGTTAGGTTTTAACGCCCAGTTAACAGAAAGTTTAAAATAGAGTTTTTACTTAAAACATAAGATTATTTGTACTTGAAGTCGAACCATAATTTGGAAATTTAAATTTTCATTAATACGTTAAAGGATTTTGATAGCACGAGAAGAATAAAGCTGAATTAAAATTTATTTCTTTGAATAAAGTAAGTTAAACTCAAATTTAAAAGAGAATTGGATCTTAAATGTGTATTTAATTCAATTCTTCTTTGGCTCTGAATAAATACCAAAAGAAGAAAAGTAAAGTTTTTCAAAATTATTTCTATAGAAAATTTTGTCAAAATTTTATTTCCATAGAAAATTTTGTCAAAATATTATTTCTATAGAAAATTTTTTCAAAATTTTATTTCTACAGACAATTTTGTCAAAATTTTATTTCGTTAGAAAATTTTGCCAAAATTTTATTTCTGTAGAAAATTTTGCCAAAATTGTATTTCTATAGAAAATTTTGTCAAAACTTTATTTCTATAGAAAATGTTGTAAATATTTTATTTCTACAGACAATTTTGTGAAAATTTTATTTTGTCAAAATTTTATTTCTGTAGAAAATTTTGTCAATGTTAACAAAATTAATAAAAAAAATTAATAAAATCTGTAGAGAATTTTGTCAAAATTTTATTTCTGTAGAAAATTTTGCCGAAAATTTATTTCTGTAGAAAATTTTGTCAAAATTTTATTTAGTTAGAAAATTTTGTCAAAATTTTATTTCTATAGAAAAAAATTTTATGTCCACAGAAATTTTTGAAAAATTACCAATTTTACGAAAATGGACCAAAATCAACCAAATTCCATTTGGTCCGACCATCGGACGAAATTTAAAAATTACAAATTGTTTTGTCCGATCGGACCAAAATGGCAACCTTGATATTTGACCAAAATCGACGACGCATATCGCGAGAATGTATGCAATACATATTGAAAAAGGAGCTTGGACTAAAGCCATTTAAGATCCCAACAATCCAAGAGCTCACCGATGTACCAAAATATGTAGACTAGAAGGAGCCAAGAAGTTGCTGCTTGAGATCAAATCTACCGAATTTGATGTTCTGCGATAAGAAGCCTTTTCAAATTGAGAAGTTTGATAACAAACAAAATGATCGGGTTTACTTGCCAGAGGGGTCAGATAAAAATTTTCACTATGGATTGAGCTTGAAAGACCGCGTGAAAATGAATCCTAACTGATGGAAAAATATGAAGTTTCAAGACAAAAATTAAACGTGAGCTGCAGAGTGCGAATTTCCTACACTGTTAGAAAAATATGTTTTTCATATGTTCCGATATAAACAAAATGTGTTTCGGGCACAATTTTTAAACACAATATATTTAAGTGCAAACATGTAATGTTCCTAAACTAACACTAAATGTTTGGGACACATATGTTAATATGTTAGAATATATTATGTTTGGGGCAAGAATGTTTCATAAAAATAATATGTGTGAATGTAAACATATATAAATTTACAAATTTCGAGTAAACATATATATGTTGTGATATTTTATTCAGAGAGCGACGGTGAGAGAGTATAGAGAAAGAAATAGAGATGGAAACCAGGAGGGTTGACGAAAGATATCAATATAACACAGCGAGAGAATCAAAAGAGAGCAATTTCTGTAAAACTGCTTGTATGTTGTTTCGGAAAACTGTTTTATAATAAGGCCAAAAATTTGATATGCTTAAGTCTAAATATTATTTAATTTCAATACTCGTGTAAAGAGAATAGATATTCGAAAGCGGGCATTAAGTTCGAGTTTTGCTAAAAAATTGAAAAAGGTTATTTTCTTTAAAATGAATTATTAAAGAAAAGTAAAAGGCAAAACAGGCTCATTTTAGAACGATAATGCCAACTTAATACCGGCCTTAAGGGTAAAAATGAAATTAAGTACAAAACACGATAAGTTTTAAATGCATTTAAAATGGTGTTAAATGCTAGTAAAAAACTGTTCACGGCTAACTAAATTTATTTAATTTAAAAAAAAAAATAAATAAATAAATTTATAAATTTATATGTATGTTTATACTCCACTCCACGTTCTTCTTTTGTTAGAGTTTTTGAATTCCTTCCAACATTTCAAGCGTTTATACCAAAAACAGTTTTTTGCTACAAAATTGTTATTTTTGCAATAAAAAAAAAAAATTATCCATAAGCTCAGTCCATTTCGTTTATATCAAGCACTGTTCTTTTCTGACTGTAAATCTTTAATAACACACATTTCGAAGTTTCATTGTAAAAATTTCATTTAATAATATAAAAATAAAAATACAAAAATTAAAAAAAAAAATGGTGTTCGGTCGGAGTAGGGATTGAACCTAGGACCTTTTGCATGCAAGGCGGACATGCTAACCACTGCTCCACGTGGCCAACAAATATATGTTTCTGTTGAATAATGTTTTGTTTGCATCGGCTCGTGGGCGCTGTAAACTATGCTATATAAATGTAACTTATAACGATAATTGTCTATTGGTAATTATAAAAGCTACGTAGCCCAGTGGTAGTGTGTTGGCTTACAAATTGCATGGTTCCCGGTTCGATTCTCAGTCCAGGCGAAAGGTAAAATTATCAAATTGAATAATTTCTTCAACATTATTTGTATTACAGAAAAAGGTGCCAAGAACTAAAAAAAAATCGTGGAAGTGAAAATTATGTGAGGGAATGAGCATAATCTTCTGTGGGGAAAATTCTTCCAAGCATATAATATTTTTGGGCTCAAAATGCTTCACAACATATATGTTCACATAAAACAAACATATTAATGTTTCGGCAGTATCCACTAATATATGTGCTTCCTGCAAAATATGTTTGGAACATATGTTAGAGAAGCGATTTTTTCTGAGGGTGTAGGGATCATGCTATTCAATATTGTACTCTGGCTATGCAAAGAATAAATCTGATGCGATACAATGCAATACGGAATCACCAAAGTGTGTTTATATTTGACACCATTGTGAAGTCCCAGAAAGCGAAAAACTGCCTTAACTTGAAGCCAAACGAAGCACAATCCCAAAAAGGAAATTGGGAAATTCTTTTGAAATATTCGTGTTTATTTCCATCATACAATCGAGTATCAAAAATAAAATTGAGTTACTCTACAAAAAACATACAAAATTGGTGTTGCTTTGATAGTATAATTTTTTGGGGATCTATTTCATTTAGATCTTGGATCTAATTTTCATGGGTCCCATATTCATAGCGCCGCTTCCCGGATGTGTTCATAGATAGTGGGTTCAAAATGAATACCAACAAGTATATACTGTAATAAGTTCGGCCGGGCCGAATCAAATATAATAGTTCACGCAGAGAAGGAATATGATCACCTCAAACAAATCTCAAACCCAAAAATAACATTTTGCTCTTAAAACATGTTTAAGGTGATCATATTCCTTCTCTGGGTGTTTCCTTTGAAAATTTCAGGAGGGTTCGCTGACAGAAATTTTCCCAAGCAGATTAGTTCAACCAGTACGCTTAGCGACGATAAATGTAAAGATGTTACCTATGAAGACCAGATCAAATTCTGAATTTATAAGAACCATTTTTTGTTTGTGTTTTAGAGGAATCATAAACATGTCTTGTAATTATGCAAAAAAATGATGAAATAACCACTTGATTTGAAATCTAAAATCTGTAGATTTTTACCCCAATTATTTAAATGATTACGAGAAGTAAAATCTGGAGTTTTAAGCAATTTTCATGATCAGTGCGCCTTCTATATTCTCAAGAAGTGAAATCGATCTATATGAAGGCCTTACCAAATGGACCGATAAAACTAAATAATATAAACTTTGTTATGGGTCTAGAATGCCAGTATATTTTCAATTTGTGGCAAATCGGATAAAAACTACAATCTCTAGAAACCCTAGGAGTTCGGTGTAATGGAGGCTATACCAAAACATGGAAGGATACACACAGTATTCAGTTCTAATTGTAGTTCTAGAATCTAGACCCCGAATCGAAGGGCCAGTTTATAAGGGGGCTATATATAAAACTGTACCGATACACAATATATTCGGCACACCTCTTTATGGTCCTACACCCTCAAAAAAAATCGCCTCTCTAACATATGTTCCAAACATATTTTGCAGGAAGCACATATATTATTGGATACTGCCGAAACATTAATATGTTTGTTTTATGTGAACATATAATATGTTTGGAAGCATTTTGAGCCCAAAAATATTATATGCTTGGAAGAATTTTCCCCAAAGAAGATTGTGCTCATTCCCTAACATAATTTTCACTTCCACGAAATTTTTTAGTTCTTGGCACCTTTTTCTGTAATACAAATAATGTTGAAGAAATTATTCAATTTTATATTTTTTTTTAATTTTACCTTTCGCCTGGACGGAGAATCGAACCGAGGACCATACAGTTTGTAAGTCAACACCAGCGTTGCCAGAATTGTTTCACCAAAAACCGCTAGATTTGTCCAAAAAAAATAGCTAAAAAAAGCTAAAAAATGCTAAAAAAAATAGCTAGAAAAAAAGCTAATTTTTTTGTATCAAAAGTCACATTTTTGATTGAAATTTAACAAACTTAAAGGCTTTATTTCACTTACAATGCATATTATTTTCATTTTAATTCCACTTCTGTGAGACTGTAACAATATCTAAGGCATATTAGCTCTGTTTGCGTATTCGATACATTTTGATTACTATCACAAATTTTTTACTGGAAGTCCTTCGTTTTTTGGGAGCTACCTTCCCAACACCTCTATTTTATTTACTTGTTATTTTAAAATATTAAATGATCTAAGCATGCTTTGGATTTGGTAAAAAAATGATTTGTCATTTTTTTAAATAAAATTTTAGTTTGGTTTTGAAATTGTGAAAAAATCGAAATACATTACTTTTATTTAAATTGTAGAAAATACCTATAGTTTACATTTCCCAGTAAAAACATTTTCATTTTCTTCATGAGCTATCAAAGTACTTTAAAAACGTGCTAACGCCAACTTAAATTTCCAAATTCAGACTCCTATTCAAGTAGAAATTATTGTATATATACGTTTTTAAAATAAAGTGTTGAAAAACATCTTCTATTTTTGAACGCTATTTTGGTTTGTGGTTAAGATGCAAAAACTCCTCACATTTAAAGACTATTTCATTAATTCTTCCTTCTTTCATGAAAACATACCCATTTTTAAGTTGAATCACTTAATTATAAGGACAAAACGACTTTATCGTCTTTTGGACAAGGAAAACAGTTTATATAAAAGAAATTCACAAATGCTATTATAACCAAAATTCGCGTTCGTATTTTAAGGAGACGACAATATTTTTTCAGTGCACAAAGCTATTCACATCTACTATTTTAATTTAGTAATATCGTAATAACTTTAGAATATTATAATAACATAAAAAGGATAAACGAGTCAAATGATAATATTCCCAACAATTTACTGACAGTTTATCTAACAAATTTGTATGGTAATAGTAGATTTAAAGTTTACGATAACTTTTTTGTATATAATGAAAAAACTTTACAACAAGGTGTATTTGCTACAAAAATGCCCGCATAATGGCTGGACTCATTATTAATGTTTCAACTGAGCTTTGAAATATGTGGAAACCCTTATACTTGCATCAAGGCTTAGATAAAAACGCCGATTTATCCATATTTCAATAGAAACATGTCGAAAATAAAAAAAGCCAAAAATAGCTAAAAGGGTCATGAAAAAAAGCCAGAAAAAAAGCTAAAAGCTAAATGCATTTTTTCCCGCTAAACGTCTTCAAAAAAGCCAAATCTAGCGGGAAAAAAGCTAAATTGGCAACGCTGGTCAACACACTACCACTGAGCTACGTAGCTGTTATAGTCACCAGTAGACAATTATCGTTATAAGTTACATTTATATAGCATAGTTTGCAGCGCCCACGAGCCCATGCAAACATAACATTATTTAACAGAAACATACATGTGTTGGCAACGTGGAGCAGTGGTTAGCATGTCTGCCGTACATGCAAAGGGTCGTGGGTTCAACCCCTGCTCCGACCAAACACCATTTTTTTTTTTAATTTGCACATTTATATTTATACTATATTAAATTTTTATAATGAAACTTCGAAATGTGGGTTATTAAAGATTTACATTCAGAAACAGTGCTTGATATAAACGAAATGGACTGAGCTTTTGGCTAAGATATTATTTTTTTATTGCAAAAATAACAATTTTGTAATAAAAAACTGGTTTTGGTATAAAAGTTTGAAATTTTGGAAGGAATTCAAAAACTCTAACAAAGGAAGAACGTGGGGTCGAGTATAAACATACATAAATAATTTTATAGTATACACAAATTAAATAATAATTAGGCTTAAATTAAATAATATTTAGACTTAAGCATATACAATTTTTGGACTTATCATAAAGCAGTTTCCGAAACAACATATAAGCGGTTTCACAGAAATTGCTCTCTTTTGATTCTCTCGCTGTGTTATGTTGATATCTTTTGCCACATCTCCCGGTTTCCATCTCTATTTCTTTCTCTATACTCTCTCTGTCGCTTTGAATAAAATATCACAACATATGTATGTTTAGTCGAAATTTGTAAATTTATATATGTTTGTATTCACACATATGATTTTTATGAAACATTGATGCCCCAAACATAATATATTCTAACATATTAACATATGTGTCCCAAACATTTAGTGTTAGTTTGAGAACATTACATGTTTGCACTTAAATATATTGTGTTTAAAACTTGTGCCCGAAACACATTTTGTTTATATCGAAACATATGAAAAACATATTTTTCTAACAGTGTAGAATATCTCTAGATTTCCAATATCAGGCAAATTGGATAAAAACTACAGTTTTATAAGACCAAGACCCAAAATCGGGAGGTCGGTTTAAATGGGAACTATATCAAAATTTGGACCGATATAGCCCATCTTCGAACTTGACCTGTCTGCAACCAAAAGACGAATCTGTGCCAAATTTCAGGATGATAGCGCCATTATAGAAGGCTGTAGCGTGATTACAACAGATAGACGGATAGACGGACATGCTTATATCGTCTTAGAATTTTTCCCTTATCAAGAATATAAAGGGTGATACGGTCAAAATTTGGTCAAGGGAAAACGCGTGTAAATCGGTGAAATTGTTTATTTAAAAATCAAATTAAATTTCTTTTTCAAGTTCAATTAGTATAAAATTCAGGAAAAATATTCAGTTTGGCTTTCGCTTTTCCAAATCCGAATTGCAGGGCCTCACGCTTGACACCTGCCATCAGATTTTGTACAGCCACCTTGTCCACCTTCTTCGCCGCAGAAAGCCAGTTTGCCATGAACTGCTGCTCGTCCTTCACAGAAAATAATATTATAAGTTTTGAGCTAACAAAAAATGGTTGTTACAGAAAATTTTTAAGTTCAACAAAATGTTTGTTGATATAACAAAATGTTTGTTGATATAACAAAATTGGTTGCTAAAGTGACTAAAATCGTAATTGTATTTAGAAATTACGTTGTTAGCTCAAATTTAAACATAATTTTAATAGTATTGACAATCAAATTAATTGATATTTTTTGTGTGTTAGCATTTTTTTTGGTCTTCTTTAGGTTCCGCTTGACAATAGCCCAGTATTTCTCAATTGGGCGGAGCTCTGGCGTGTTGGGAGGGTTCTTGTCCTTGGGAACCACCTGCATGGCCTTTTTACCGTAATGGCAAGATGCCAAATCCGGCCAAAACAGTACGGAACAACCGTGTTTCTTCAGGAAAGGCAGCAGACGTTTATTCAAGCACTCTTTCACGTAAATTTTTTGGTTGACAGTCCCGGAAGCTATGAAAATGCTGCTTTTCAAGCCACAGGTACAGATGGCTTGCCAAACCAGATATTTCTTTGCGAACTTTGCGAACTTTGACAGTTTTATGTGTTTGAAAATATCTGCTACTTTTCCCCTTCCTTTTGCCGTATAAAACTCCTGTCCCGGAAGCTGCTTGTAGTCGGCTTTGACGTAGGTTTCGTCGTCCATTACCACGCAGTCAAACTTCGTCATCATCGTAGTGTACAGCCTCCGGGATCGCGCTTTGGCCGTCGTATTTTGTTTATCATCGCGATTTGGAGTCACTACCTTCTTGTAAGTCGATAGTCCGGCTCGTTTTTTGGCTCGATGCACGGTTGTAGACGATACACCCAGCTTATTTGCGGAATCTCGGAGAGAGAGGTTAGGGTTTCGCTTGAAACTACCGGCAACTCTCTTTGTCGTCTCAGCGGCTTCCGGTTTTCGATTTTCCCCCATCCAGACTTCCTGGCTGTCGACAAACGTTCCCCAAACACTTTAATTACATTTGTAACGGTTGATTTGGCAACTCTTAGCGATTTTGCCAGCTTTGCGTGCGAGTAGCTCGGATTTTCGCGATGCGCGAGCAAAATTTTGATACGCTGCTCTTCTCGCTTGGACGGCATTTTGACAACTGAAGAGTGAATTCCAAAATCAAAATAGGAGCAACATTCTACACACACACACCTTCAAAATGAGGGGTGTTCAGGTTTTTTAAATGCAAAATTGAAAGAAATACGTCAAGTTTATATTGACCAAATTTTGACGTTATCACCCTTTATATAGTTTATATAGTCGGAAATCGATATTTCGATGTATTACAAACGGAATGACAAACTTATTATACCCCCGTCACCATTCTATGGTGGTGGGTATAAAAATTTAAAAAATTTTTTATTTGACAAAATAGCACAGCATTTTTTAATTCATATCCAACCCACTGAATTTGTATCACACCTTAAAATGTGATGCAAATTCAGTGCAGCGGCTGTTGAAGTTGTGGACATCCGTCCTATGAGAAGGCCATGATAAATTCATTGCAAAATTTGTGTGCTAAATTTAATAAGCAAAGACAATAAACTTTATTTTAACAAAAATTTCATTATTTTAAAGAAATTTATCCATAATATTTGTAAATAGAATTTAGGTTGCGTAATATTTAATACCAAGTAAATATTTTCATAGCAGTGCCGTCTACTGAATCCTTTAAAAAAACAAATTCCTCGCTTTATTTCTATCAATCCATTGAACATTGGCATCTGGGGCATTTTGGAGAGTAAGGTTCTAACTAAAAATTACGAAACTGCCGATCATCTCAAGACGGCGCTCCGCCGGTTATGACTTTCATATCGTAGGTAGCCAATTCGAACAAATCTAAAATGATTCTAAAATCCTTGAATGTTATATCCGACATTATTTTCTTTTTCATAATAAAATTTAAAATTGTATACATAGCGCTTTACTTTGTTCCATTAGATATCAGCCACCCTCTAATATAATAGGATTGATGAAAGATATCATAGTATCTACTATGCCAGATTCTAAGCCTTTCATCATGTTTTTCTTTTGTTTGTAACATAAAGATTTCTCTCAATGTAAACTATAACTTTTCAGGATATTCGAAACATATGAAAATTTATGCACACATGTAGGACATACACACACCACACTGACGAGCGAGCTGCTCACATTTTCAAAGTGAAATTGTATTGTGGACAAGTGGTCGAAAAAGAGACTAGCAACGAAACGAGAAGGTCACTCGTGCGTTAATATGAAATATATTTACCCAGTCAAAAGAAACCAAAGAAGAGGACGAAGGATGAAAACATGACGAAAATAAATATTCAAAGGCATCCTTCAAATCGATGTGTTTCAAGAACAGAAATTGGTCGTTCTTGTAAAAATTTATGGTAATTTATTAAACGAAATCAACTCTCCATATCAGATTGAGGAATATGTACTGTAGTACATGTACTTGCGTATATTTTGTTTTTCTCCTTCTTCTTTTTCTTTTTGTTTGAAAAAGGACTTTCTTTGATGGAGGTTCTGGTCAGTTATGCGTAAAATTGCTATTATATTTTATTATTAGCAATGGCCATTTATAGCCGACTATCGGGGCATTGATTGTTTTAAGTAAGCGTGTGAGAAGGTCTAATTTAAGAACTTGCGTTTGAAAAGTGATCAATCAGAATTGCGGTTTTGTTTTATTTTATGACACTTTAGTTTGCATTTTCTTGAAAAAGAAAAATACGTTTTATTCTATTCCTTAAAGAGGGTACGAAAAATTAGGCTCCTCCAATTGACCAAGTTTTGAGAGTTATTTAAAACTTCAACCATACTGAATCTTATGTACACGAAAAAAAAAACATGTCCGGTACCAAAGATTTTGTCTTTGCACTAATGATTTTAGTATTGATTCAGAGCCAAAGAAGCGGATAGTTGAATTAAAGACAAATTTAAGACCCAATTCTCTTTCAAATTTGAGTTTTGCGTACTTGATTCTAGGTAAACAAATTTTAATTCATTCGTTTTTCAGCTTTTTTCTTCATGTGCTATCAAAATTCTTTAACGTATTACTGAAAATTTAAATTTCCAAATTATGACTCGACTTCAAGTACAAATTATGCTTTTTAGTCAAGCTAAACAACGTCAACAAATTTAAAGACGATTTCATTAATTTTGAAGAATTTTGCAGAATTATTAAAGTCAAGTTGACCTTAGTGAAAATTTTCAAATTTTCTTTTATATAAATATACCCATTTTTTAGACCAATCAAGTAACTGTAAAGACGAAACGATTTTATTGAAAAGTTTATCGACTTTTGGACAAGGAAAAAAAAAACTTTATATCAGAGAAACGTGTCTCCTACGAGTAGCTAAGCAAATTTCGCATTCGTATTTGAAGGATATGAAATCTTTGGCCTCACCATTAATTGCTTACAAGTTGCCTCCACAATCAAATTACTTGCAGCAGCCGATAACCGAAGTAGCGAAGTCTAAAAATAATTATCAACCAATATGCGTATGGTAATTAGAGGACCACATTTTAAACTGATAGGATGAAATTTTCTCCTCTGGAATTCAAGTCAGGGGATTGGTTTATATGAGGACTATATATAATTACACTCAAAAAAAAGTTTACTTGGATCCAAAGATTTTGACCTTCCCTTAAGGATTCTACAGAAAATTTTCTCAAAATTTTGTTTCTAAGAAAATTTTATTTCTATAGAAAATTTTCTCAAAATTTTATTTCTATAGAAAAATTTCTTAAAATTTTATTTCTATAGAAAATTTTCTCAAATATTTATTTTTATAGAAAATTTTCTCAAAATTTTATTTTTATTGAAAATTTTCTCAAAATTTTATTTCTATAGAGAATTTTCTCAAAATTGTATTTCTATAGAAAATTTTCTGAAAATTTTATTTCCATAGAAAATTCTGCCTATCTACCAAACAGTAAAAAATTTACCATTTTTGGTAAAATTCTACCAACTGTGGCAACCGTGTTCGAAACACGTCTATTAATTCGTGACAAGTGATGAATCGTGAATTTACACGTATGAGCCCGAAAGTAAACAACAGTCGACTCTATGGGTGTTTCAAGATGAGCCAACAAAAATTGCTCGGAAAACCTAGGTTAGGTTAGGTTAGGTTAGGTGGCAGCCCGATGTATCAGGCTCACTTAGACTATTCAGTCCATTGTGATACCACATTGGTGAACTTCTCTCTTATCACTGAGTGCTGTCCGATTCCGAACCCACGACCTTCTGTATGAAAGGAGGGCATGCTAACCATTGCACCGCGATGGTTCCCTAGATGTATCGGAAAACCTAGATGTGTCGCAGTCGTGCCTCTACACGGATGAAAAAGACTGTTCATATGTTTGGGTGTAAAAATTATATGATTGGAACTCAATTTTTTAACACAATAATTTAAGTGAAAGCATACAATGGTCATAAACTAGCATAACATGTTTGGGACATATATGTTAATATGTTACAACATATTATGTTTGGGACATAAAATGTTTGTAAATATAATATGCTTGAATGCAAACATATACTAATTTAGAAATAGCCTATCAACATATATGTGTTTTGGAAGAGTGACCTAGAGAGTATGCTGCAAGTAAAAAAATGGAAGTAACCAATTGGGGCCTTAAAAATATATAAACACAAAGAAAATTTCATGTTTTCCTATCCGTGTATGCCTAAGGTGAAACATAATATGTGTGAACAATATAAACAATATTTTGTTTGGACCAATCCTGAAAATATATACGCTTGAAGCAAAATGTGTTTGTGGTATAGCTACAGAAGCGATTTTTTTTTGAGGGTGTAGAACAACACAGAACAGCCAATTCAAAGTGGCACACGACCAATTGTTTACTAGTTATCTTCCGAGAAATCAGGAAACCCAAATGCCGAATACTGATAACTCTTCACCACGACAATGAGAGCTCTCATTTTCGAGCACCCAAAATACTCGTATGGATTTGATGGGTCATCCGCCGTATAGTTCTGACTTGGTACCGAAATAAATGAGAGGTAAACGTTTTCGATACCTGAAGAAGCGGTTGAAGTTTTGGAGATACCTCAATCAGTGTGGAACAAGTGATTCGACTGATGGTCCAAACGCATGCAAACGTGTATAGATCTTAATGGCCCAACAAAAAAAGAGTCGCGAAAAATGTAATGAAAATGTTCTTTTTGGATCCGGAAGTGGTGCAAAATTGAAGCAGAAGCGATGAATTTAACATGGGCTTGTCCTAGGATGGAAGTCCTCCATTTCAACAGCCGTTGCACTGAATTTGCATCACTTCTTTAGGTGTGATCCGACTTCAATGTTTTGGATGTAAATTAAAAAATTCTGTGATATTTTGCTAAATAAATAATTTTTATATTTTTTATAATTTTTAATGGATTCTAACGCGTGTCGGAAACGTTTGACCTCAAATATTTTCAAAAATTCACAATTTTTTCCGATTGGATTTAGCATTTTTTGGACAAAATGTAAATGATTTGTACCATTTTATTAATTCTTACTCTGTTTCTAACCGATTTGAAATAAAACAAGTATATACAGCAGTAAGTTCGGCCGGGCCGAATCTTAAATACCCACCACCATGAACCAAATATTAGGGTTTCCATTGAAATTTCAGGAGGGCTTGAGGACTTGAGGACACTTCCCGAAGATAAATTTAAAGATTTCAACTATGAGGACTATATCAGATTCTGGATTTATAAGAACCATTTTTGTTTGAGTTTTAGATGACTTATTAACATCTCTTGTAAGTGTACAAGAAAATTATAAAATAACGTCTTTATTTGAAATCTTAAATCTCTAGATTTTCAGCCGAGAAGTAAAATTTTTACATGATCAATTTTCATGATCAGTGCGCCTTCTATACCCTCAAGAAGTGAAGTCGGTCTATATGGAGGCATTACCAAAAGGACCGATAAAAACTTAATCCGATACACGTTTTTGTGAGCCTAAAATATAGCTATATCTAAATCTGAACCGATTTCTTCCAAAATCAATAGGGATCTATTCTGAGCCAAAACACATACTTGTGCCAAATTTGAAGTCGATTGGACTAAAACTGCGACCTAGACTTTGATTACAAAAATGTGTTCATGGCCAGACAGACATGGCTATATCGACTCAGGAGCCCACCCTGAGCATTTTTGCCAAAGACACCATGTGTCTATCTCGTCACCTTCTGGGTGTTGCAAACATATGCACTAACTTATAATACCCTGTTCCACAGTATTGAGCAGGGTATAATAAAAATGCAAGGAAAGTCCAAAGTCGGGCTGGCCGAATATAATATACTCTGCACAACTTTGTATTTAGATCTACATTTTGATAAAATCCCAAATCAGACTTCTACAAAATCTCGGGCAATATTTGGGAAATATTTATAATTGTTTAGACAATTTCGCAAAAATGCCTTTATGATTCATTCATTGAAAAAATTGAAAATTTGAGTCATTTCTACAAGTTTTCGACTTAGCATACAATTTTGGAAAGATTTTTGTCTAGTAAATAAAATTTTGCAAAATTTTCTACAGAAACAAAATTTTGAATAATTTTCTATAGAAATAAAATTTTGCAAAATTTTTTATAGAAATCAAATTTTGACCAAATATATAGAAATAAAATTTTGAATAAAATTTTTATAGAAATAAAATTTGGCAAAAATTTTTATAGAAATAAAAGTTTGAAAAAGTTATCAATAGAAATACAATTTAAAAAAATGTGTAGCAAACAAAATTTTGCAAAATTTTCTATAGAAATAAAATTTTGCATAATAACATATTCTATAGAAACAAAATTTTGACTAAATTTTCTATAGAAATAAAATTTTGACTAAATTTTATATAGAAAAATTATTTCTATAGTAATAAAATTTCGAATACATTTTTTATAGCAATGAGCATCAGTAAGAAAAAAAATTTTGAGAAAATTTGCTATAGAAATAAAATTTGACAATTTTTTCTTATAGAAATAAAATTTTGAAAAAATATCAATAAAAATAAAATTTTAGAAAAATTTTGACTAAATTTTCTATAGAAATTAAATTTTGACAAAATTTTCTAATAAAAAAATTTATTACTATAAAATTTTGGCAAAATTTTTTATAGAAATAAAATTTTGACTTAAATTTTTATAGAAATAAAATATCAATAGAAATAAAATTTAAAAAAAATTTGTGTAACAGACAAACTTTTGCAAAATTTTCTATAGAAATAAAATTTTGCAAAATGTTCTAAAGAAACAAAATTTTAACTCAATTTTCTATAGAAATAAAATTTTGACTAAATTTTCTATAGAAAAAAATATTTCTATAGTAATAAAATTTGGAATAAATTTTTTATAGAAATAAAATTTTGGCAAAATTTGCTATAGAAATAAAATTTTGAAAAAACTTTTTATATAAATAGCATTTTGACAAAATTTTCTATAAAAAGCAACTTTGAAAAAATTTTCTGTCAATATTCCACATATGTATATGGCCTTAAAATAAAATTAAAAAATAATAATTTCGGGTATTAAAATGGATCGATCCAGCCCAGCTGCTAGTCTAACATTCTAGGAAACATCAAAAGATAGCCGTAATTGGAAGTTGATTTTCATTTACAATCATGCTGTACATTGATCGAATGAATAACGCAATGGAAACTAATTTGCGTAAAAACTTGCTTAGTTACAAAAATGTGAAGTGTTTTAAAAAAATTGGTTTAGCCGGAGTCGAGCAAAATTTTTACGACTCCGACTCCAGCAAAATCTTCAGACTCCGACTCCAAGACTCCGACTACGGCTCCACAGCCCTGGTTTCTATAAGCCCATGACCCCAAATCGGGAGGTCGGTTTATATGGGGACCATACCAAAACATGGACCGATGCTCACCATTTTTGGCACACCTCTTTACGGTTCTAAAGGACCTCTCGATTTCCAATTTCAAGTAAATTGGACAAAAATGGCGATTTCTATAAGCCCAAGAAGTAAAATCGAAGAAGTTAAACAAATTCAGCACGATTGCTTCATTATTGAAGACTGTGGCATGATTGCAACAGACAGACAGACAGCCAGACAGACAGACGGACGGACATCGTTATATCGTCTTAGAATTTCTCCCTGATCAAGAATATACATACTTTATATAGTCGGAAATCGATATTTCGATGTGTTACAAACGGAATGACAAACTTATTATACCCCCGTCACCATTCTATGGTGGTGGGTATAAAAAGTTAAAATTATCCATTAAAAGTATTGAATTAAAGAACTTCCTGGGTAGTTAAAATAAAGAACATTATTGGGAGTGCATATTCTGGAAGTGCTTTTAAAGTTGTGCCGTTGGAAGAACTTCCAAATTTTTTGCTGGGGGGAATATTTTGAAAACAAAAAATTTAATATTTGTATTCGTTCTCTAATCCCGGAATATAAAATGCCACCTTGGAATTTTCACATTCTTATAAATTAAGTTTTAGTTTTTGGACATATTATTTGGTAAAGTCAAATATTTCAATCGAGCATCAAAAAGACAACATGCCCAAAAAACATCAGTACTCCCCATTCCAGCAAACAAATTTTGAAGTTCTTCTAAATGCACAACTTTAAAAGCACTTCCAAAAATGTCCTCCCAAAGAAGTTCTTTATTTTAGCTGCACAGGAAGTTCATTTGAGGCAATTTTTTTATAACTTGCTTTTTTCATATTTTTAATGGAAAATTTTACATTTTTTTTGATTCAAAAAGGTTAAAAGTAGACTAAGAATTAATAAAATAGTAAAAATTACTTAAATTTTGCCGAAAAAATTTTCAAATCCATTCTAAAAAAATTGCGAATTTTTGAAAATATTTGATGTCAAACGTTCCACACAAGCGTAAGAATGCATTAAAACTCATAAAAAAAAATTTTTAATTATTTATTTGTCAAAATATTACAAATTCGCACTCAAAACATTGAATTCGCATCACAGCTTAAGAAGTGATGTAAATTCAGTGCAACGGCTGTCAAAATGGTGGGCATCCGTCCAATGACAAGCCCATGTTAAATTCAACGCTTCTGTACCACTTCCGGATCCAAAAAAAAATTTTTTTCACTACCTTTTTGGCGATGATTTTTTGCTGGGATCATAAAAGAATGGGAAAATAAGCTTCAGAAGGCTTTAGATACCAAATTTGAGAATATATTAACTGGCGGATAATTTTTGGTGAGGAAGCTAATCGCACATACCCGAAAAAGAGAGGCAAACATCTATAGGCAGACTAATAATTGCAAAGTATAATTTATACTTGTTGTCGGATACTGATTTTGCGTAACTTATTATACCAACAAATGTTGTATCCTGCTATTTGGATTTCACGGTATTAAATCCCCCAAATACGCCAATGTATGTTATAATTTATTTTAAATATCATCTTCTATACTTACCATTAAAATAATCAAATGTACTTTTCATTATTTTTTTTTTTTTTTGATATTTGACGTAATATTTAAGCAAGCCACTAAATTTTCTCCATAGCTATACATTATCCAAAACTTGTTTAAACTTCTGTCCACTTAATTTCTGACTTAGCAAAATATCTAGAAGTAGAAAAAAAAAATAAATTTATGCAAAGTCAAATAGCCAAAGTTATGAAATGTAATAAATCTTGAATATAAGCGTATAACATTCCAAAATGGAAGAAGAAAAATGAAATTCTAAGAACATTGTCCATGCTATGTTGGTTATTTATTTCATATAATTTCCTACCACGTACAATATTTTGCTATTTAGCAAAAATTATAAAAGGGAGAATTAAAAATCTGTGGTGCTGACTTAATGAAAATTCAATGACAATTAATTTAACTTATCCGTGACCAAACAAAAGAGCAGAATATTGTGTAAGGGGGATAGAAGGACATTTTTATATATTTTTTTTACTTGGAGTAAATTAGTAATAATATATTCTGACGCAGAGCTATTTCAGGTATCTTGCAAACCTAAAGTACATTTGATTTCGAGGAAATTAAAGACACACTTTTTATAGCAGTGTTATATAGAACAATTACATCATGGTAAATCACGATCGGTGTATAATACGTTTGCCATTACGTAGGCGACACATCATAAGGTGACATTCTAAGACGGATGTCTGTCTGTCTGTCGATCTATCTGTCGATTTTAATAATTCTACAGTCTTCCATAATGAAGCTATAATGATTTGGTACGAAATAGGTAAAGCGAATAGGTCAAGTCAAAGATATGCTACATACGGGGTAAAGGGATATTGCATACTCTCGATGGAAGCGCTTTAGATTACCACAACTTCTAGAGAAATATCGATCGGCGAGAAGAATAGCGAACAGATATATCAATGCAGCGAAAACCGAATATTAAGCAACGCGTTTCAATTCTGCAGTAGATTCCAGGGACAAATGGAGAATTATACATGATATTGGTGTTGGGAAGTCTAAGTCATCGGGAAATTATCATGGTGATCCAAATGATTTGAACGAAATGTTTTCTAATATTCCCGCCCCTCCGACAGACATATCCTTCTATGACAAGAATGACAGTGTAGGAGGAAACTTATATGAGAGGAACGATTTCGAATTCAGGTGCGTAACCCAAGATGAAGTCATAGAGAATTTTATCATGGTTAATTCAAATGCTATTGGCCTGGTTGGAATGGACCACAGGTTTATACGAATACTGCTCCCTCAACTTGAACCTCTTTTCACCTAATTATTTTACACAATTCTAACTTCTAGCACTTATCCCACCATATGGAAGCATTCAACGATTATTCCGATACCGAAATCTAATTCAGAGTCCGGACCCATTGCTAGTTTGAGTTATGTTTCCAAAGTGTTCGAATAGATTTACATAGGCAGATATATGATTATTTTCTTCGTGGTAACTTGTTAAATGAAAGGCAGTCCAGTTTCCACAGATATCACAGTTTGGTGAGTGCACTGATCGAAGAAATATTGATGAGAACCATGTTAGTTCTCCTGTCCTCTTAGATCACTCAAAGGCTTTCGATACTTTTGATCACATGTTATGCCTAAAACTTCAAAGATTTTTCAATTTCTCACCTACTGCTACCTCTCTTAGTACTTCCTATCTCAACAATCGGTTACAGACGATTTACACCGGAGATACTTTTTCATTGCCATTACCAGTTATGAAAGGGGTTCCACAGGGTTCTATAATTGGATCTCTATTATTTTGCATGTACGCCAATGACCTCCCTCCATAAATAGTCCATAGTCAGATGACCAGTGTTACCGTTGCACTATGGGCGAAATCAAGATTTTAGCGGCAAAAAATACTTCCCACCAAGTTAGCTTCACAAAATTTGGTGAGCAGATTTGTAGTTATAAAAAATGGATTTTAGAAAAAGATAGGCGGGCCACGATCCCTTTTTAGAGTAATGGCTATAAATACCTCGTAAAATTGTGTTATTTGTTTTTGCATTCTTCAGCAAATTTGTAGCTCTTGACTAGGCAAACAAAAATGGTGAATATATAAAGCCGGAAAATTTTCATCTTCATGCTCAAAATGCAAAAAATGTCGAAAAAAATTACAATGTGTTCACCGATTTTTTCGGTTTTACCAAACATTCAAAGTAAATATACATTTAGGAATAACTTTGTAGTTCACACAAAGTTCATACGATTACTCCTTAACAAAAATGTTTGCAATTTTAGTTGTTTTTTTTTTTGTAATCCAAACCATTAACAACGTTTAGTGACTTTCCGAGTAACTTGATGTTTTTTGTTTTTAATTATGGTATGTGTAGGTTCTTGTAAACAAGAAATACATGCGCCAGAGCTATCCATAGCTCAGAGATGCATGTGAAGTACCTGCTCGATATTTTTTTCAACACTTGTTTCGTACCTCAGATTAATTTTCTGCAAGGAAATCTACAGTTACTACTGAAACCTTGTTTATTTGAGATAAATATACTAATAGTTTGTATATTGTGGCAGACATCGGGGACCATTCATAAATATATTGTGAAAAATATTTCACTATTTCTAATGCAATGATGAGACTTTCGAGTACCATTTTCAAATTCCGAGGAGAAAGCAATTAAGATTGACTTCAAATGTTTTAAAAACCAACACTAATACCAGTAAAACATGCTAAAGGTCCTTGCCGGAAAAGGCTCTTCTCTCTTTCGTGCGAGAAATGGTTTTCATCACCGTTTCCACTGCCATTTGATTTCGGCTTTGCGACATGACGACCCAAAACTTTTTCTTTTAATTTTGATTTCATTAATTAATTTTTTTCATATCTCAAACCGTCAGACTTCAATATGTAATTTCTATAATATAATTCGAATCATTTCTCTTATTTGCCAACAAAAACTCAAAGATTTTAAACCTGAGTGTTTCTGTTTAAACCTGAGTGGTCCTCCTTGGTCATGGATTCAACCCCAGTTTCGGCCAAACAGCAAAATATGTTTCGGCAGTGGATGCTGAGTGTTTCAAAGCTTCTCTATGTACTTTACCGCAATGTGAAGCACTCATTAATAAGAGAGAAGTAAATCACATATAGTATGAACACCAAACCTACGATACATAACCTACACGGTGTTCTTGTTTGCTCAGTCGTCGTTGTTTGATAATTACACAGTGACGCAAAATTCAACTTTTTGAATCAAAAAAAAAAAAAAAAAAAACAAAATGAATTTTACCAGCCGAAAGATGAGAGGAGAAAAGTTATTTCTGGATTTTGTTAGATTGGTGGCCGTTTGTCTGTTAGGAGCCTCTAAAGTGTTGTCGCCAAATTCGATTTTGAACATTTTTTTGCAATTTTCGTATGCCTATAGCTCGAAAATTGCTGTGAATTCTTTTTTGATGCATTCAACAAAATTGTAGCTCTTGCTCTTGAATTGATAATTGTCACAAATTTATACTGTCGTTCGTTTACTTCAAAAAGCCCCCAAAAGAGAGCCAGAGAGATCAAATGTGACATTTTAAAAATAGAGAATTTGCAAATTTTTGCTCGGGATTTTTTCGCCAGTAATAACTTGCAAGAGTTTGTCATAAACAAATCATACGTGCAATATATTTCACGGAGTCAATTAGAAGTGTAGTATACACAAGTATATACGGCCGTAAGTTCGGCCAGGCCGAATCTTATGTACCCTCCACCATCGATTGCGTAGAAACTTCTACGAAAGACTGTCACCTCAATCGAATTACTTGGGTTGTGGTATTTTAAAACTTCCTAACATCGTTTTCTAAGTTATGAGTCCATACGTGGTATATATTAGACAAAAAAGGTATGTATACGTAACTCTACAAATAATTACGAATGGAAATGGACTTTTGCACGGTACGTAGAGAGCCAGAATTGAAATATGGGGGTCGCTTATATGGGGGCTATATACAGTTATTGATTTGATATGGACAAATTTTTGTGTGATCGATCGATCGATAGATTTATCTGAGGGCTATATATAACTATAGACCGATATGGACCTAGTTAGGCATGGTTATTAACGGCCATATACTAGCACAATGTACCAAATTTCCACTGACTCGGATGAAATTTGCTCCTCTATGAGGGTCCAAAACCAAATCTCGGGATCGGTTTATATAGGGGCTATATCGATGTCTACATTCCAAAGTGCGATGTCTACATTCCAAAGTGCGCTAAGTCTAAAAAGTAAATTTTACAGGAAACAAGAAACAAGTTTTGTTTTTTGAAATTTCTCAAAACCCGTATAAGATAGAAGTTCCCTTATTTTCGGCCTTAAAATCATATTTTTTATAATTTTTTTTTAGTATGTCCGAACTCAGAATAGTGATAATAGAACATAGCTAAAAATGACTTAGACCACTTTAGACCGAACAAACCTTTTTGCCCTTTTTGGGTTGGACATTTTTTAAAACTTTAGTCACAGGCTAAGTACAATATTAACCATAACTTTTGATAGAAATGTCCAATAAATTCGAACTTTTGACAGGATGCAATTCACATCAATCCGAATAAAAAACAGCGAACTCCATCAAAACATGCTAAGTCGACTTAGCGCACTCTGGAATGAGGGCATCGATATATGATTATGGACTGATATGGACTACTTTTGGCATGGTTGTTAAATATCATATACTACCACCACGTACCAAATTTCAACCAGATCGGATGAATTTTGCTTCTTCAAAAGGCACCGGAGGTCAAATCTGGGGATCGGTTTATATGGGGGCAATATATATTTATGGACCGATTTCGACCAATTTTTGCATGGGTGTTTGAGGCCATAAATTAACACCACGTACCAAATTTCAACTGAATCAGATGAATTTTTGTCTTCCAAGAGGCTCCGGAGGTAAATAATGGTGATCGGTTTATATATGGGCTATATATAATTATGGATCGATGTGGACCAATTTTTGCATGATCATTAGAGACCATATACTAACACCATGTACCGAATTCCAGCCGGATCGGATGAAATTTGCTTCTCTTAGAGGCTCCGCAAGCTAAATGGGGGATCGGTTCATATGGGGGCTATATATAATTATGGGTCGATGCGGACCAATTTTTGCATGGTTGTTAGAGATCATATGATGACACCATGTACCAAATTTCATCCGGATCGGATGAAATTTGCTTCTCTTAGAGGCTCCGCAAGCCAAATCTGGGGATCGGTTTATATGGGGGCTATATATAATTATGGACCGATGAGGGCCAAGTTTTGCATATTTATTAGGGACCATATACTCACACCATGTTCTAAATTTCAGCCGGATCGGATGAAATTTGCTTCACTTAGAGGCTCCGCAAGCAAAATCTGGGGATCGGTTTATATGGGGGCTATATATAATTATGGACCGATGTGGACCAATTTTTGCATGGTTGTTAGATACCAAATGCTAACACCATGTACCGAATTTCAGCCGGATCGGATGAAATTTGCTTCTCTTAGAGGATCCGCAAGCCAAATTTGGGGGTCCGTTTATATGGGGGCTATACGTAAAAGTGGACCAATATGGCCCATTTGCAATACCATCCGACCTATATCAATAACAACTACTTATGCCAAGTTTCAAGTCGATAGCTTGTTTCGTTCGGAAGTTAGCGTGATTTCAAAAGACGGACGGACGGACGGACATGCTCAGATCGACTCAGAATTTCACCACGAACCAGAATGTATATCCTTTATGGGGTCTTAAATAGAGCAATATTTCGATGTGTTACAAACGGAAGGACAAAGTTAATATACCCCCCATCCTATGGTGGAGGGTATAAAAATAAATAGTTTTATTATTTTAATTGATTTAAAAACTTTAAAATGACTAATTGGTAAATTGGTACTGGATGACGTTCGCGTACATTTCTGCTAATTTTAGCAAAGAGAAAAAATCCAGTTTTACTCTCTTGCAAATTTACGTTTTACTTGATTTGAACTTAAAATAAGATGGTAAAATATGTTTTTATGTTAAAGTGACGACTTTTTTATCACTATGCTACCTTTTTTGGAATATGCGACCTTTTTTGAATATGCGACTTTTTCAAAATTTCCAACGGAAACGCTGGATACACAATCAGAACGGCAAAAGTGCTTCGACAATTGGTTCAAACGCATGCAACGTGTATAGATTTTAATGGGGAATATTTTGAAAAACAATAAAGCCATTTACCTAAATATAAAAGACAACCCTCGTAATTATAATATACAGTTCAATATTGGTCGTATCGTTTTCCATTTGTGCTACATGTTTGACACTTATCTGAGTCGTGGCTTTTTTTCGCACAAGGTAATCTTTTGAACAAAATCCAAAAAAAAACTAGCAATGATTTTACATAATTATAATTTAATTCGTCGCTAGAAAAAAAAGCAAATTTACATTTCCCATCGACTTTGTAAAATTACTCATTATTGATATTCACACAATATACAATCTGCAAAGATTGTATATTGTGAATGCCAAGTTGGTATAAATCCTACGACACCAGGTCATATAGTAAAAATAAAAAAGGAATCATGCAAACGAAACGTTAGCCAAAATGCAAGTGAGCCTAATTGAAGAGTGAAATCAAGTCTAATGGCCGTAATAAATAAACCAGTTCAACAAAGTGTGTAAATACTTCACAAATCCAAGAAATCACACGCATACACTCATACACGCGTTGAATGCAAGGATTTGATTGTTATTTTCCTCTCTCTCTCTCTCTCTCTCTATCAACATAGCCGACAAAGGGCAATTTGCATGAAAACACCTCTGAGGAAAATATATTACAATATTAGGGGCAATTAATCAAACTACGAAGCACCAAACAAGCAATGTCAGCTCTGCGGAAGTAAACGCCTGATTTACTTCGTGTACATGGAAAATCATCAAACAAGCCATCATGTGCTTAATTTAATTTTCTTAAGCTGATGAAAACAAATAGAAAATAAAATATTTTTGCATGAGGAGCCTTTTTGGTTTTTTGGGTGAAAATTCCAGATTATTATGGGCACAAACACACTCATACCCAACCTGGGATTTTTCCCGGTAACTATTCCAAGATTCTATTCTTCTCCCTAAATAGCATACGGCATTTGTCACGTTGACAAATGCTATTTTGGATAATGTTTTTGCCTAAGGTTCTTGATGTTCCGGATGCTACAAGACGTCGACAACATTGAAGACGGCAAGAAGGACATTCTCTTAGTTGTGATTATGCATTATTCGAGGACAAATATTTGCATTAAATGCAAACGACGTCAACAAATGACATAGATTCGTACTCGTATAAATGGCTAAAGAATGAGAATCAGAATAGTAACAGAAACCTGGAAGATTTACAACATTTGTCAAGTGACTTTTGTAATAATGCTCCATCATACAACCTTGGTGATACTCTTTTTTTACTCTCACCACAATGTTAGATGTTTTTGCTATAAATAATACGATTTTTATAAATATGAGCGATATTTTTCTGTTTTAAATGGGAGAACTTAGGCTTTAATATTAAAATGAAATCAAAATAGTTAAATTCCGGAAAACTACGATTACCTTTTTAATAAAGATAGAAACTGTTTAGATTTCTAAACATGCACTATCTGCGATATGTGTATTTAGGACAGATAAGGTTTATGGTATAATAAAATGAGAATGCATTACATATGTAGCTGTAGCCGATAACGCAGCAATGTGGTGCACATGCATGGCCATAAATATTATTAAGGGGTTCATGTTCTTAACTTTACTTTTTAAGAATATTTAGATTGTAGCTAGTTTAAGATTTAGTATATAAGGATGAATATTTTTTAAAATAATTTAGTGACTTACAACCACTCAATCGTGTAAGAAGTTGTTTAATTTCTTTACAGAAACATTACGTTAATTAAGCCACTGAAAAAAAAATTAAAATTTTGTTAATTAAATAATTAATTGACACATTTAACATAACGTTTTAATCAAACTCGGAAGACTAAGTCAATTAGAAACAAGTAAGTAAAGTCTAAAGTCGGGCGGGACGACTGTATTATACCCTTCGCCACAGTGTAGAGCAAAATTTTTGTTACCATCTCAAATCAATCAAATTTACACAAGTTGGAATCTTATCGAAATCTCAATAAGCGGAAATCATCACAGAAATTTTTGCAAAAATTGGCTATTTTTGCCATATTTGTCCAAACCGGAAGAATATATATGAAGGGTTTATTTAAATCTAACCGAATCGAGGCACTTAATTATATGTTATTTTCTGTGTAAAATATCAAGTCAATTGGAGTAAAATTCCGTTGAAAATGGGTATAAAATATGAAATGTTCCCAAAATCAGGCGTACATATGGGACCTATATGTAAATCGCAACCGATTTCAACCAATTCAGACGTTATATTTTTTATACCCTGCGCCACACTGTGGAACAGGGTATTATAAGTTAGTGCATATGTTTGTAACACCCGGAAGGAGACGAGATAGACACATGGTGTCTTTGGCAATAATGCTCATGGTGGGTCCCTGAGTCGATATAACCATGTCCGTCCGTCCGTCTGTCTGTGAACACATTTTTGTGATCAAAGTCTAGGTCGCAATTTAAGTCCAATCGCCTTCAAATTTGGCACATGTTCCTAATTTGGGTGAGAATAGAACCCTATTGATTTTGGAAGAAATCGGTTCAGATTTAGATATAGCTCTCATATATATCTTTCGCCCGATGTGCACTAATATGGACCCAGCGGCCAGAGTTTTATACCGATTTGCTTAAAATTTTGTACAAACATAACACTTAGTCGTATAGTCAAGTGTGCAAAATTTGATTGAAATCGGTTCAGATTTAGATATAGCTCCCATATATATCTTTCGCCCGATATGGACTTATATGGCCCTAGAAGCCAGATTTTTGGCCGAATTTGGTTGAAATTTTGCACTTTGGTTGAAATTTTGTACAAGTCAAGTGTACAAAATTTGATTGAAATCGGTTCAGATGTAGATATTGCTCCCATATATATCTTTCGCCCGATATGGACTAATATGGTCCTAAAAGCCAGAGTTTTGGCCCAATTTGGTTGAAATTTTGCACAAGAAGTAGATTTGGCATTGTAGCTATACGCGCCAAATTTGGTTGAAATCGACTCAGAGTTAGATATAGCTCCCATATATATCTTTCGCCCGATATGGACTAATATGGTCCTAGAAACCAGAGTTTTGGCCCAATTTGTTTGAAATTTTGCACTAGGAGTACAATTAGTAGTGCAGTTAAGTGTGCAAAATTTGATTGAAATCGGTTCAGTTTTCGATATAGCTCCCATATATATCTTTCGCCCGATATGGACTAATATGGTTCTAATAGCCAGAGTTTTGGCCCAATTTGGTTGAAATTTTGCACAGGGAGTAGATTTAGCATTATAGCTATGCGTGCCAAATTTGATTGAAATCGGTTCAGATTTATATATAGCTCCCATATATAGCTTTCGGCCGATTTACACTCATATGACCACAGAGGCCAATTTTTAACTCCGATTTAGTTGAAATTTTCATAGGGAGTAGAATTTGCATTGTAGCTATCCGTGCCTAATTTGGTTGAAATCGGTTCAGATTTAGATATAACTCCCATATATATGTTTTTCTGATTTCGACAAAAATGGCCAAAATACCAACATTTTCCTTGTAAAATCGCCACTGCTGAGTCGAAAAGTTGTAAAAATGACTCTAATTTTCCTAAACTTCTAATACATATATATCGAGCGATAAATCATAAATAAACTTTTGCGAAGTTTCCTTAAAATTGCTTCAGATTTAAATGTTTCCCATATTGTTTTACTAACATTTTGTTCCACCCTAGTGCTTTAGCCGACTTAAATTTTGAGTCTATAGATTTTGTAGAAGTCTATCAAATTCTGTCCAGATCGAGTGATATTTAAATGTATGTATTTGGGACAAACCTTTATATATAGCCTCCAACACATTTGACGGATGTGATATGGTATCGAAAATTTAGATCTACAAAGTGGTGCAGGGTATAATATAGTCGGCCTCGCCCGACCTTAGACTTTCCTTACTTGTTTTTTACTACAATTTTGTTCCACCCTAGTGCATTAGCCAACTTAAATTTTGAGTCTACAGATTTTGTAAAAGTCTATGAAATTCTGTCCAAGTCGATTGATATTTAAATGTATGTATTTGGGACAAACCTTTATATATAGCACCCAACACATTTGACGGATGTGATATTGTATCGAAAATTTAGATCTACAAAGTGGTGCAGGGTATAATATAGTCGGCCTCGCCCGACCTTAGACTTTCCTTACTTGTTTAACATAAGATATTCTTCTTGTGCAAAATTTGAAGCAAATTAAAGTGAAATTCTGGCTTCTGGGCCATATAAATGTATCTCGGGTGAAAGATATATATGGGAGCTATATATAAATCTGAACCGATTTGAACCATATTTGTCATACTTAACGATATCATGAGTTGTACTCTTTGTGCAAAATTTGGAGCAAATCAACACAAAATTCTGGCCTCTGGGGCCAAATAAATCCATATCGGGCAAAAGATATATATGGGAGCTATATCTAACACCGAACCGTTTTTGACCAAATTTGGCAGGCATACTTCGAATGTTAGTTCTACTGTCTCAGCAAAATTTCACATGAATCCGAGTAAAGCTTTGGCTTCTGTGGTCATACGAGTGAATATATGGGAGCTATATCTAAATCTTGACCTATTTCAACCAAATTTGGCATACTTGACGATACCATGAGTTGTCCTCTTTGTGCAAAATTTGGAGAAAATCAATATAATATTCTGGCCTCTGGAGCCAAATAAATGAATATTGGGCGAAAAATATATATGGGAGCTAAATCTGAATCGATTTGGCTGATATTTTGCATATTTTACGAGAGCCCCAAAACAGTTGGATGTGCGAAATTTTAAGAAAATACGTTGATAAATACGTCAATTATGACCAGATTGGTGATAAATATATATGGCAGCAATATCTAAATCTGAACCGATTTTTCTGTGCCAAATTTGAGGACGATCGGACTTAAACTGCGACCTGTACTTTGCACACAAAAATACATGGACAGACGGACGTCGCTAAATCGACTTAGAATTAAATTCTAAGACGATCGGTATACTAAACGATGGGTCTCTGACTTTTCCTTCTTGGCGTTACATACAAGTGCACAAACTTATTATACCCTGCACCACAGTAGTGATGAAGGATATAAAAAGTGATGGCAATTTTTTTAGTTTTTAACTAAAAATTTATTTCAAACATTTGTTAATCCAAGTAAAAACAGTAAGTCAATTAAGCAAGTATTTAAAAATAGTTACGTTTTGAATGAAAAAATTAATCGAGTTTTGCAATCAAGATCAATTAAATTTTAAGTTGAACTAAAAAAATTAATTGAAATCAATTCAAGTATTCTTTATGTCCTATTAAAACTGTGATTGATACAAATATTTTCATGATTGAAGACATTTCAATTGATCTCGTGATTGAATCAGAAAAAATTTTTTTGTGTGCATATAACATCCGAGTATGTTTCGGGTAAGCTCGAGAACGACTCAACCAATTTACTGGAAATTTTCAGTGAACGTAGGGAGAAAATAATGAAAATATGGTACCACAGTTTTTAATATCTGATCGGGGAGGTGGACCTTCTCCCCTTTGCACGACTTTTCGTAAATTGGATCAAATTTCTCTGATTTGTCCAAAAATTTCAGGGACAGGGAAAAGATTAATCTTTTACCTAATTTTTTGATATCTGATCAGCTACTTTATTTCTTTTATATTGGTTGGTGTGGAGGACCTCGCCTTGCTCGATTTGTTTAATGGACCTGATTTTTGTGATATTTGGCCAGAGAGTCTATCTTCCCTTTGTCCAACATTTTAAAACTCGAAACTTTTGAAATTTGCAGACAAAAAAAAAAAACACACTTTATTTTTCGATATTTGATTGGCGATGGTAAACTCCCCTTCGATATTATGAAAAATCTAAACTCCTTCGATTTACTTGGAATTTATGAAATTAATTTAGGATATGTGATGTTACGATATTTGGTCAGGGGCGGCACCTTCTACCTGTACGACCCTTTGAAAAATGGAAGTTTGTTTTAAAAATCTCCTTCTTGCCAGACTTTTTTAAGGTAAACCAAGTAAGGAAAGTCTAAAGTCGGACGGGGCCGACTATATTATACCCTGCACCACTTTGTAGATCTAAATTTTCGATACCATATCACATCCGTCAAATGTGTTGGGGGCTATATATATATATATAAAGGTTTGTCCCAAATACATACATTTAAATATCACTCGATCTGGAAGAATTTGATAGACTTCTACAAAATCTATAGACTCAAAAATTAAGTCGGCTAATGCACTAGGGTGGAACACAATGTTAGTAAAAAAATATGGGAAACGTTTAAATCTGAAGTAATTTTAAGGAAACTTCGAAAAAGTTTATTTATGATTTATCGCTCGATATATATGTATTATAAATTTAGGAAAATTAGAGTCATTTTTACAACTTTTCGACTAAGCAGTGGCGATTTTACAAGGAAAATGTTGGTATTTTGACCATTTTTGTCGAAATCAGAAAAAACATATATATGGGAGCTATATCTAAATCTGAACCGATTTCAACCAAATTTGGCACGCATAGCTACAATGCTAATTCTACTCCCTGTGCAAAATTTCAACTAAATCGGAGTTAAAAATTGGCCTCTGTGGTCATATGAGTGTAAATCGGGCGAAAGCTTTATATGGGAGATATATCCAAATCTTAACCGATTTCAAGCAAATTTGGCACGCATAGTTACACCGCTAATTCTACTCCCTATGCAAAATTTCAACTAAATCGGAGCAAAAAATTGGCCTTTGTGGGCAAATGAGTGTAAATCGGGCGAAAGCTATATATGGGAGCTATATCTAAATCTGAACCGATTTTGCTGATATTTTGCAAGTTTTTCGAGATTCATAAAATATTCGGATGTACGGAATTTGAGGAAGATCGGTTGATATACACGCCAATTATGACCAGATCGGTGAAAAATATATATGGCAGCTATATCTAAATCGGAACCGATTTTTTCCAAAATCAATAGGGATCGTCTTTGAGCCGAAACAGGAACCTATACCAAATTTTAGGACAATCGGACTAAAACTGCGAGCTGTACTTTGCACACAAAAATACATCAACAGACAGACAGACAGACAGACAGACGGACAGACAGACAGACGGACATCGCTAAATCGACTCAGAATTTAATTCTAAGCCGATCCGTATACTAAAAGGTTGGTCTACGATTACTCCTTCTTGGCGTTACATACAAATGCACATACTTATTATACCCTGTACCACAGTAGTGGTGAAGGGTATAAATATGGGAAACGTTTAAATCTGAAGCAATTTTAAGGAAACTTCGAAAAAGTTTATTTATGATTTATCGCTCGATATATATGTATTAGAAGTTTAGGAAAATTAGAGTCATTTTTACAACTTTTCGACTAAGCAGTGTCGATTTTACAAGGAAATTGTTGGTATTTTGACCATTTTTGTCGAAATCAGAAAAACATTTATATGGGAGCTATATCTAAATCTGAACCGATTTCAACCAAATTTGGCACGCATAGCAAAAATGCTAATTCTACTCTCTGTGCAAAATTTCAACTAAATCGGAGTTAAAAATTGGCCTCTGTGGTCATATGAGTGTAAATCGGGCGAAAGCTACATATGGGAGATATATCTAAATCTGGGCCGATTTCAACTAAATTTGGCACGCATAGCTACAATGCTAATTCTACTCCCTGTGCAAAATTTCAACTAAATCGGAGTTAAAAATTTGCCTCTGTGGTCATATGAGTGTAAATCGGGCGAAAGCTATATATGGGAGATATATCCAAATCTGAACCGATTTCAACCAAATTTGGCACGCACAGTTATAATGCTAATTCTACTCTCTGTGCAAAATTTCAACTAAATCGGAGTTAAAAATTGGCCTCTGTGGGCAAATAAGTGTAAATCGGGCGAAAGCTATATATGGGAGCTATATCTAAATCTGAACCGATTTGGCTGATATTTTGCAAGTTTTTCGAGACTCATAAAATATTCGGATGTACGGAATTTGAGGAAGATCGGTTGATATACACGCCAATTATGACCAGATCGGTGAAAAATATATATGGCAGCTATATCTAAATCTGAACCGATTTTTTCCAAAATCAATAGGGATCGTCTTTGAGCCGAAACAGGACCCTATACCAAATTTTAGGACAATCGGACTAAAACTGCGAGCTGTACTTTGCACACAAAAATACATCAACAGACAGACAGACAGACAGACAGACAGACAGACGGACGGACATCGCTAAATCGACTCAGAATTTAATTCTAATCCGATCCGTATACTAAAAGGTTGGTCTATGATTACTCCTTCTTGGCGTTACATACAAATGCACAAACTTATTATACCCTGTACCACAGTAGTGGTGAAGGGTATAAATAGGCCACATAGACAGTGCTTCATGTTTCGGTATATTGTCAGGAATCTTCCCGGTATCCGACATTTTAAAAAATATTATTATGCTCAATTTTTTAGGAATTATAATACGACGTTCCGTCTCTAACTTAAAATTTCCTGAATATTTTCTTTTTCACTTTTATTTATTTATTTTATTTTTTGTTTATTTATTTATTTATTTATTTATTTATTTATTTATTACAATTTTAAAAACTGTAATGAACACTTTTATTTGAAAAGCACTGTAAATTTTAGATATTTTTATATTTTATCTCAAAAATACCAGGCAAAACTTATTATAATAAATATAATTTTTGTAATAACCATATTTTTTATCAATTACCATTTATTAAGAAATATTTAGCTTCACTCTTACATATATTATATCAAACCACTAGCTGATAGAAACCACATTGAAACGACTTCAGAATAAGTCATCCGCATTGACTGCAACATTAAAGCCGTATATTTTAGCATAACATAACACCTTTCGAATTACCATATCAGACAACAAATTTTCGGCTTATGCTAAAGAATTAATTTTATCTCTACCATCCTCATGGTCCATCATACTTTCCCCTTGAAACATCTTACGTATGGGGTCTGAGTGTGTTAGACAATATCCCAAAAAAGGATGTTGTAACCTTCACAGGTGTTTGGTGAATTAAACAAAAAAAAAAAAAAATATGGTGAGAAAACTCAGATTAACAAAAGGTAACAAATACCACCAAAAATAAAATCCAACTACAAATGTTCCGAGTAGATGAAATGTAAGGCCTATATCCTCTTTTGTATTTCCATATAAATTTACAGAGCCATCAATCATTGACAGACTCAGTTTACTGTCCATCAAATATGTTATGGCAATGCTATCGTACGAGTAACTTGGGGAGACATTTGGGTATTCACAAGCTATGGGATTTCCATTTAATTGGGTTTTCCTTTTAACAACATTTTGGCTTAAAAACCAAAAACATAGTTCTTGTATTCCTTTGGCATTTAAATGGAAGGTAAAATCACACTTATTCTCCATAATAAACATATGCCGTAAAATATTTATATTTATTTCTTCTCATCATTAGATTTAATGTAAGGATTTAGACCTTTTTGGATTAGACAACAGAAAAAAAAACTAAGGAATCCATGAAGCACTTTAAATGTTTTCTTTTTTAGAAAGTTGGTGTCTTTTGTTTTAAAAATGTTTCAATTTTATAACTCCAAAATTCTCTATCGAATTATAAATGAGTAGCGGTACTAATAGCAATATGTAAAATGAGTAATCATAAAACGGAAACAAGTAAAAATGATAAAAAATCGGATGGAGTTATATGTATGATACGATTAACCAAACCATTACTGAAACAAGTATATACGGACTTAACTTCGGCCGGGCCGAATCTTAGGTTAGATTAGGTTAGGTTAGGTTAGGTGGCAGCCCGATATATCAGGCTCACTTAGACTATTCAGTCCATTGTGATACCACATTGGTGAACTTCTCTCTTATCACTGAGTGCTGCCCGATTCCATGTTAAGCTCAATGACAAGGGACCTCCTTTTTATAGCCGAGTCCGAACGGCGTTCCACATTGCAGTGAAACCACTTAGAGAAGCTTTGAAACCCTCAGAAATGTCACCAGCATTACCGAGGTGGGATAATACACCGCTGAAAAACTTTTTGGTGTTCGGTCGAAGCAGGAATCGAACCCACGACCTTGTGTATGCAAGGCGGGCATGCTAACCATTGCACCACGGTGGCTCCCTATTCCAACCACCATGAATCAAAAAAAAATAGTCATTTCCTTAGAAAATCTTCGTCAGGTTACTTGTAAATACATATATAGAATTTCAGGTGGATTTGATGACAGATACTCTGTCAAGCAAATATATATACCAACATAAAAATCAGGAGGTTCAACACATGGGAGCTATAACAAATCATATTCGGTAGACCTATTTACGGACCGAAAATACCTCTAAATTTTGAACGCGATTAAAAGTTACAGACTTCACAATTTAGAATTTCACAAAAATACCAAATGTTGACTAATTTTTTCGGAAAAGGCACCTACATTCATTCCGTTGTAACATTTTTATTCTAAACTTCTCCCAATTTTTTTGCTTGTTTCTTATGGAACACCAAAAAAAGATACGTTTTAATCTATCTATCGGCAATTTGTGTCAAGTAGTATATGAGATCTTCTCATTCTAGTTTTTGCAAAAGAAAAACATTTGTTTTACAAAAAATTATCATTTGGCAAAGCACTGATTGCTAAGCCGACTTATTTAAAAAAAAAAACACATTTATCCACTAAGTAACTGTAAGAGGTTTCACACCTTACCGGTAAAGAACTGAGAAATACGCAAATTGCAAAAAAAAAAAACAAGTATAAACGGCCGTAAGTTCGACCAGGCCGAATCTTATGTACCCCCACCATGGATTGCGTAGAAACTTCTACGAAAGACTGTTGGGTTGTGGTATCTTAAATCGTTTTCTAAATTGTGAGTTAGTCCACACGTGGTATATATTAGACAAAAAGGTATGTAAGTCTACAAATAATTACGAATCGATATGGACTTTTGCACGGTACGTAGGGAACCAGAATTTAAATATGGGGGTCGTTTATATGGGGGCTATATACAATTATGAACTTGATATGGACCAATTTTTGTGTGATTGGGGATCGATTTATCTGAGGGCTATATATAACTATAGACCGATATGGACCTAGTTAGGCATGGTTGTTAACGGCCATATACTAGCACAATATACCAAATTTCAACTGACTAGGAGGAAATTTACTCCTCCAAGAGGCTCCAAAACCAAATCGGGGGATCGGTTTATATGGGGGCTATATATGATTATGGACTGATATGGACCACTTTTGGCATGGTTGTTAAATATCATATACTACCACCACGTACCAAATTTCAACCTGACCGGAGGTCAAATCTGGGGATCGGTTTATATGGGGGCTATATACAATTATGGACTGATATGAACCAATTCATGCATGGTTGTTGGATACCATATACTAACATCACGTACCAAATTTTAACCGAATCGGATTAATTTTGCTCTTCCAAGGGGTTCCGGAAGTCAAATCTGGAGATCGGTTTATATGGGGCTATACATAATTATGGACCGATTTCGACCAATTTTTGCATGGGTGTTTGAGGCCATATATTAACACCACGTACCAAATATCAACTGAATCAGATGAATTTTGGTCTTCCAAGAGGCTCCGGAGGTCAAATCTGGCGATCGGTTTATATGGAGCTATATATAATTATGCACCGATGTGGACCAATTTTTGCATGATCATTAGAGACCATATACTAACACCATATACCAAATTTCAGCCGGATCGGATGAAATTTTCTTCTCTTAGAAGCTCCGCAAGCCAAATCTGGGGATCGGTTTATATGGGAGCTATATATAATTATGTACCGATATGGACCAATTTTTGCATGGTTGTTAGAGACCATATACTAACACTATGTACCAAATTTTAGCCGGATCGGATGAAATTTGCTTCTCTTAGAGGCTCCGCAAGCCAAATCGGGTGTCCGTTTATATGGGGGCTATACGTAAAAGTGGACCGATATGGCTCATTTGCAATACCATCCGACCTACATCAATAACAACTACTTGTGCTAAGTTTCAAGTCGATAGCTTGTGTCGTTCGGAAGTTAGCGTGATTTCAACAGACGGACGGACGGACATGCTCAGATCGACTCAGAATTTCACCACGACCCAGAATAAATATACTATATGGGGTCTTAGAGCAATATTTCGATGTGTTACAAACGGAATGACAAAGTAATATACCCCCCATCCTATGGTGGAGGGTATAAAAAAGTTTTTTAACATATGTCCCCCATATTGGGGATTTTTGGTACGAAGTTTGGCTATGAGGACCACAACCACTGCCGTGTAGGAGGTACTGATGGGAATTATCCCACTCGATTTACACGTAAAGAAGACAGCAGAGCTGACACTTCTGAGACTTAACAGCTTGAACACGCTGGAGAGGACTGCCTGAAGGCATACTGAAATTCTTGCCGGGCAGTATAGAGAGACGGACCATATGGTCATGGAGCATGTTTATCATCACAAACCGACACACATTATACCAAGTTTAGAGGAGTGGGAAGACAGGAGGTTGCCTTTCGGAATCCTGAACATGTATACGGACGGATCAAAGATGGAGGAAGGAACGGGCAGCGGAAGCTATTGTACACTGAAAAAAATATTGTCGTGAGGTCAAAGATTTAATGTCTTTAAAATACGAATGCGAATTTTGCTTAGCATAGAAGACGCATTTCTCTAATATAAAGATTTTTTCCTTCTCCAAAAGTCGATAAACTTTTCAATGAAGTCGTATTGTCCTTATAATTAAGTGATTTCAATTAGTAATGGGTATCATAACATGGAAGAAAAAATGTTTGGGCTAAGGTCAACTTGACTTTAATTATTCAGAAAAATTCTTTAAATTTAATGAAATTGTTTTTAAATTTGTTGTCTTTTTGCATCTTCACTACAAAGCAAAAAATCGTTCAAATATAGGACATGTTTTTCAACACTTTATTTTAAAGACGCTTTTTACTTGAAACATGGCAAAAATTCTACTGGAAGCCGAGTCTGAATTTGGAAAATAAAGTTGTCGTTAACTCCTTTTTAAGGGACTTTGATGGCTTATGAAGAAAAAAAGATGGCTTATGAAGAAAAAAAAATTAAAATTGGCTTCCTAGAAGCAAGTACACAAAACCCAAATTTAAAAGAGAATTGTGTCTTAAAAGTATCCTTGCTTATATTCTCCGCTTCTTTGGCTCGGAATCAATACCAAAATCTTTAAAGTAAAGACAAAATCTTTGGAACCGGGCATGCTTTTTTTTCAGTGTAGTGAACTGGGAATAAGGGAGTCTTACACGCTAGATAGTGATTGCAGTATTTTTCAGGCTGAGATTTCTGCGATCACAAAGGCTGCTGAGTCGCTGTTGATGAGTCCGTTATTCAGAAGCGATATCAGCTTCTTCATCGACAGTCAGGCAGCTATAAAAGCATTGTGCAGTGCTGACATAAGGTCTAAGGTAGTCAGCCGCTGTCATAGAGAACTCAAGGTTCTCACTGAACAGCATAATATAACTCTGTGCTGGGTACCTGGGCGCTGTGGAATAATAGGAAATGAGGAAGCGGATTTGCTCGCTAAGGAGGGCGTTCGTGGAAAGAATAATGTCTAGCGGACGTTTTTTTCTCCACTATCTTCTTATCATTACAGGATAGAGGTCAAATATGATGAACTATGGCGAAGACGCTGGGTCTCTTCGGATGGTTGCAAGCAAACAAAGTTCATATGGGACGAAAAGAAACGTAGGAACTGCAAAATTTTAATGTCGATTAACCGAGAGGAATTGCGGCCACTGATTGACATCATAACAGGGCATAACACACTTGAGAAACACATGGTAAGAATAGTCTTTAAAGATGATGATATCTGTAGATGGTGCCTGGACCCGTAATTTACGGAGGACTCGTACCACTTCCTGTGCCAGTGTCCAACTTTATCCTTTGGAAGAAACAATATGCTGGGCTCCTTTTTCTTTCAGGCTCTCACTGATCTGCGGGAGTGCAGCTTAAGGAACATACTTACATTCATCAGATCCTCTGGTGGGGTTTTCAAAGATTTCTTTTAAAGAAAACGAGCAGGTGGATGTTCTGGGACTATTCCAAAGGGGACCTCATCGGAAGGAAGAAGATGGAAAGAGCACATCGAGGAATCACAATGGACCTATACTGGTCTAAGTGGACATCAATTCAACAAAAAAATTTATGTTATCCTCTACAACCTAACCTAACATTGGGAATGGTACATTCAACAATATTTAACAAATTTTCCTACAAAACTCAATAAAAATCATAATGAGATCAATTAAAATTTGTCAAAAAATGCCCAAAAAATTAAATTAAAAAACATGTTACTTGGCAGGGAGCCACCATGGTGCAATGGTTAGCATGCCCGCCTTGTATACATAAGGTCGTCGGTTCAAATCCAGTTTCGACCAAACTCCAAAAAATTTTTTATTGGTTGATTATGACACCTCAGTAATGTTGGTGACATTTCTGAGTGTTTCAAAGCTTCTTAAAAATTTCAAGTATATCGGAAAAATATTTGGTTTCAAAGTGAAAATTTGTTCTCCACTGGTAATATGAGCCTAACTCGGTCAAAAGATTTATATGAGGGCTATATCTAAATCTGAACCGATGTCCAAATTAATGACTATACTACTACGCAGCAAAAAAAGCGTCGCCAAAAAAGTAGTGAAAATGTTCTTGTTGGATCCAGAAGTGGTGCAAAACTATCGCAGAAGTGATGAGTTTAATATGGGCTTGTCATATGACCTTCATTTTAACAGCTGTTGCACTAAATTTGAATCACTTCTTAATCCGAATTCAATGTTTTTGATGTTAAATTAAAAATTTTGTGTGCAAGAAAATTATAAAATACCGTCATGATTTGAAATCTTAAATCTGTAGATTTTCATCCGAGAAGTAAAATCTCGAAATTTTACATTGAGTTTCAAGCAAATTTCATGGTCAGTGCGCCTTCTATACCTCCAAAAAGTGAAATCGGTCTATATGGAGGCCTTACCAAATGGACCGATAAAAACTAAATCCGCTACCCGTGTTTGTGAGCCTAAAATACCAGAATATTTACAATTTCAGGCAAATTGGATAAACACTACGGTTTCTACAAACCCACCTCTTTATGGTCCGAAAATACCTCTAGATTTCCAAGTTCAGGCAAATTGGATAAAAACTACGGTTTCTATAAGACCAAGACCCCAAATCGGGAGTTCGGTTTATATGTGGACCATACCAAATCATGGACCGACGCTCACCATTTTTGGCACACATCTTTATGGTCCGAAAATATCTCTAGATTTCCAACTTCAGGCAAATTAGATGACAACTACTGATTTTAGAAGCCCAAGAAGTAAAATTGGGAGATCGGTCTATATGGGGTCTATACCAAAACATGGGCCGATACTCACCATTTTCGGCACATCTCTCAATGGTTCTAGAATACCGCAAAATTTCCAATTTTAGGCAAATTGGATAGAAACTATGGATTCTAAAAGCCCAAGAAGTAAAATCGGGAGATCGGTTTATATGGGAGCTATATCAAAACCTGGACCGATATAGCCCATCTTCGAATTTGACCTGTATGCAGACAAAAGACGAGTTTGTGCCAAATTTCAGTACGATTGCTTCAGTATTGAAGACTGTAGCGTGATTACAACATACAGACAGCCAGACACACAAACAGACATGCACTGAAAAAAAAGCATGCCCGGTTCCAAAGATTTTGCCTTTACTTTAACAATTTTGGTATTGATTCCGAGCCAAAGAAGCAGATAATACAAGTAAGGACATTTTTAAGACGCAATTCACTTTTAAATTTGGGTTTTGCGTACTTGCTTCTAGGAAGCTAATTTTAATTATTCGTTTTTTCAGCTTTTTTATACCCTCCACCATAGGATGGGGGGTATATTAACTTTGTCATTCCGTTTGTAACACATGGAATATTGCTGTAAGACCCCATAAAGTATATATATTTTGGCTTGCGAGGCTCTAAGAGAAGCAAATTTCATCCGATCGGGCTGAAATTTGGTACATGGTGTTGGTATATGGTTTCTAACAACCATGCAAAAATTGGTCAACATCGGTCCATAATTATATATAGCCCCCATATAAACCGATCCCCCGATTTGGCTTGCGAGGCCTCTAAGAGCAGCAAATTTCATCCGATCCGGCTGAAATTTGGTACATGGTCTCTAACAACTACGCAGAAATTGGTCCACATCGGCCCATAATTATATATAGCCCCCATATAAACCGACGCCCCGATTTGGCTTGCGGAGCCTCTAAGAGAAGAAAGTTTCGTCCGATCCGGCTGAAATTTGGTACATGGTGTTAGTATATGGTCTCTAACAACTATGCAAAAATTGGTCCATATCGGTCCATAATTATATATAGCCCCCATATAAACCGACGTCCCGATTTGTCTTGCGGAGCCTCTAAGAGAAGCAAATTTCATCCGATCCGGCTGAAATTTGGTACATGGTGTAAGTATATGGTCCCTAATGGCCATGCAAAAATTTGTCGAAATCGGTCCATAATTATATATAGCCCCCATTTAAACCGATCCCCAGATTTGATCTCCGGAGCCCCTTGGAAGAGCAAAATTCATCCGATTCGGTTGAAATTTGGTACGTGATGTTAGTATATGGTATGGTATGCAGGAATTGGTTCATATCAGTCCATAATTATATATAGCACCCATGTAATCTGATCCCCAGGTTGGACCTCCGGTGCCTTTTGGAGAAGCAAAATTAATCCGATCTGGTTGAAATTTTGTACGTGGTGGTGGTATATGATATTTAACAACCATGCCAAAAGTGATCCATATCAGTCCATAATCATATATAGCCCCCATATAAACCGATCCCGAGATGTGGTTTTGGAGCCTCTTGGAGGAGAAAATTTCATCCGAGTCAGTTGAAATTTGGTACATTGTGCTAGTATATGGCCGTTAACAACCGTGCCTAACTAGGTCCATATCGGTCTATAGTTATATATAGCCCTCAGATAAATCGATCCCCAATCACACAAAAATTGGTCCATATCAAAAACTGTATATAGCCCCCATATAAGCCACCCCCATGTTTCAATTCTGGCTCCCTACGTACCGTGCAAAAGTCCATATCGATTCGTAATTATTTGTAGACTTTCATACCTTATTGTCTAATATATACCACGTATGGACTAACTCACAATTTAGAAAACTATTTAAGATACCACAACCCAAGTAATTCGATTGTGGATGACAGTCTTTCTTGGAAGTTTCTATGCAATCCATGGTGGGGGTTACATAAGATTCGGCCTGGCCGAACTTACGGCCGTTTATACTTGTTGTTTTTAATGTTTTTGAAGCTGAAATTTTGAATGCGCAAATAGTTACTGGCTGCCGTTCACGTACTTTTCAGCAAATTTATGCACTCTTACTAGTTTTTACTAGATATTTTTTACTGGAAAAGTACGCGAACAAACTTTATGTCATGTGTCAAATAAGAAGTGTCTTTGAAATATATTAAATAAAACCTGTCTAAGATGACTATAGATACTAGAGGTGTGCACGTGACATGAAATTGTCGTGAATCACGAAAAATTTCGTGACTTACGTGTGAGTCGTGTGTCACGCTGATGGCAAAGGCGACGAGTCTGCGTTAGCGTGATTAACAAATAAAAAGTCGTGCGTGAGCGTGAGTCACGAAAATAATTTCTTCGTGAGTGTGCGTGAGTAACGAATTTCGTAAAACGCTTACGAGACGAATTCATTTACAATTTTAGTGACACTTTGAATGTAAGAGTTTAATAACGCTCTCGATTTTAATCATGCTCATGTTTTCAAACACGTCCCTAAGGTAAATTAGACATAAAATTATTTGTGAGTCACGACATTTTTCGTGAGTCACGATATTTTTCGTGAGTCACGGTATTTTTCGTGAGTCACGGTATTTTTCGTGAATCACGATATTTCGTGCGTGAGTACAAATTTTCTTTTCGTGAGTGTACGTAAGCGTGAGTCGTACCAAACAATATCGAGATGTAATATAAAAAGTCAGGACAACGTATGCTCCATTGGGTCAGATACACTCTGGGACATGCCTATACAAAACTCATGGATGAGCTGAAAACAAAATATCCATGTCACCTCAGCTAGTACGTGTTATACATTGTTCCCATGATTTCATTAAAATCCTTTCTCATAATAAAACATTAACAAGGTATGTGTTGGCTAGTCCTTTTTCGTTTCCTTTCGATATTAATGTTAAGGCGTTAGTGTCATTCAAATAATCTCTCATATCCCATCGCTAACTATTGACATCATTTTCAGTGACATAGACGCCTACATGATGCTGATGTTTCTCCATACAACCAATCGTACACAATATGATGTTGTAATCCAAAATGTAGTATCAGGTGTATTATCCTTTTTATTGTAAACAAATCCACTTTATGTGCGTGTATTACCTTTTATTAGAATGTTTCAAACATCATCTCACCCACAATATCCTCCACAAAATTTGCTTGCTCCTATCTATCTAGAATATTCCTATGAAATAATCCAGATGACATGGTAACTTTTATGGAAACCTCAATTTCATCCTTTCGGATATCCTACCTTTTGATAACGTGTACAATTAATTAAATTCCAGAGAACTTCCTTGTGTCGTTCGAATGATGATGATGGGCTTTTCGCTACGAAGTTGAAACATGGTAACTTGTTGTGATTGTGTGTGTGTGTATACACACACAGGTTCAGCAGTCATCCTTGGTGGCCCCGGTGACTATAACATAACAAACTTGTTAACCATATAAATATTCATAGATCCTTTTTGTGTTTTCCTCATCCCTAGATTCATTTATTCACTCATACATACAACCAAATTTTGGTTGCCATCACCATTGATTATGCGGCTTTTATATTGGTATCTATCTAAATGTAATAGTGTCTGGGAGGATATGGGTGCTTGTGTTTGTAACACACAGGGTATGAGGGGGTAAGTAGAAATGCAAAATGAATGTTTTACGTAATCTGTGTCCTTAAATCAAAAACTGTTAAAATATTTTCAGGGAACAAGGACAACCATTTGTGTAATAAAATTATTCGTGGATCTAACTACAACAAGAGCACCAGTTTTCCAAGCACACAAATCACAAGTCATCAGTTATACACTGTTGGAGTGGTAAAGGGCAGAACTGTAACATTTCGGCAGTTGTTATTCAAAATCAACTACATTGAGAACTTGTCTCTATGCTGTCGTTTTGTAGAAGCTAGATTCTCATCTGAAACTCAAAATCCAGATACTCTTAAAAAAAAGTGAAACAAAAAAATTCAACAATTGCTGTGAGGGAACAGAATATGCTATGCAAATAAACAAGAAGTCCACTGGCCTATGCATGAGGCATTCCACAAGAAAAGAACATATGGTGTAGTATATTGTGGTGTATACGCACCACCATAGGATTGTGATTGGGGTATAATACACTGAAAAATCAGTGAACTCACCAGGAAGAAAACTTTTGGTTAATTTTAGAAATCTTAGAAAATTTTTAGTATATATTTATGCTTAATTTGTGTATAATTATACCCTAAACCACATAGTGGTCAGGGTATAATAAGTTTGATCTGCCAAAAAATGTGCCTACCAAAAATATTGATCTTAGACCCCATCAAATATATACCGATCGAGTCAGAATCACCTCCTGAGTCGATGTAGCGCTTGGTGTCCGTCCGTCCGTCCGCCCATGTATTTGTTGTTCACAGGATTCCGGTGGCAATTTTTAACCGATTTTGATGAAATTTGGTACAGGGATTTTTTGGGCACAAGGACGAACGCAATTGAATTTGGAAGAAATCGGATCAAATTTAGATATAGCTCCCATATATATGTATCGCCCGATTTCGACAAATGGGGTCACGTTGCGCTCCTTTTCAAACGGATCGTCACCAAATTTGGCACAAGATAATCTTTTCCATCGCCCTTCAAGTATGCAAAATTTCATCCAAATCGGTTCAGATTCAGATATAGCTCTCATATATATGTATCGCCCGATTTTCCCAAATTTGGCCACAAAACCTTTATTTATCAACCGATAATACTCAAAATTGGCTAAATGTAATCTTCTATAGCACTAGCTATATGTGCAAAAAATCATCGAAATCGGTTCAGATTTAGCTATAGCTCCCATATATATGTACCGCCCGATTTTTCTAAATTTGGCCATAAAACTCTTATTTATCAACCGATCTTACTCAAATTTGGCTAAATGTAGTCTTCTATATCACTAACTATATGTGCACAAAATCATCGAAATCGGTTCAGATTTAGATATAGCTTCCATGTATATGTATAGCCCGATTTTCCCAAATTTGGTCATAGAACCCTTATTTATTAACCGATCTTACTCAAAGTTGGCTAGATCCAGTCCTCTATAGTACTAACTATATGTGCAAAATTTCATCGAAATCGGATCACATGTAGATATAGCTCCAATATATGTATCGCCCGATTTTGAAAAATTCGCCCCTAACAACCTTATGTTTGACCATACAGGCCTCATTTCTTAACTGATCTTACTCAAATCTTGCACAAGGTAACCTTTTGTGGTATTAATCAAACCCGCAAAATATTATGCAAATAGTTTTAGATTTAGATATAGCTTCCATATATATGCCTCGCTCGATTTTCCCAAAATTTGGCCATAGTACTCTTATTTATTAACTAATGTTACTCAAATTTAAAATTTTGATGTAAAGGGTGATACGGCCAAAATTTGGTCAATATAAACTTGACGTATTTCTTTCAATTTTGAATTTAAAAATCCTGAACACCCCTCATTTTGAAGGTGTGTGTGTGTGTAGAATGTTGCTCCTATTTTGACTTTGGAATTCACTCTTCAGTTGTCAAAATGCCGTCCAAGTTTACGACAGATTATCTCTGGTTATTATAAAGGGTGATACGGTCAAAATTTGGTCATTATAAACTTGCCGTATTTCTTTCAATTTTGCATTTAAAAAACCTGAACCCCTTCAAAATGAGGGGTGTGTGTAGAATGTTGCTCCTATTTTGATTTTGGATTTCACTCTTCAGTTGTCAAAATGCCGTCCAAGCAAGAAGAGCAGCGTATCAAAATTCTACTCGCACGCAAAGCTGGCAAAATCGCTAAAAGTTGCCAAATCAACCGTTACAAATGTAATTAAAGTGTTTTGGGGAACGTTTGTCGACAGCCAGGAAGTCTGGATCGGGGGGAAATCGAAAACCGGAAGCCGCTGAGACGACAAAGAGAGTTGCCGGTAGTTTCAAGCGAAACCCTAACCTCTCTCTCCGAGATGCCGCAAATAAGCTGGGTGTATCGTCTACAACCGTGCATCGAGCCAAAAAACGAGCCGGACTATCGACTTACAAGAAGGTAGTGACTCCAAATCGCGATGATAAACAAAATACGACGGCCAAAGCGCGATCCCGGAGGCTGTACACGACGATGCTGACGAAGTTTAACTGCGTGGTAATGGACGACGAAATCTACGTCAAAGCCGACTACAAGCAGCTTCCGGGACAGGAGTTTTATACGGCAAAAGGAAGGGGAAAGGTAGCAGATATTTTCAAGCACATAAAACTGTCAAAGTGCGCAAAGAAATATCTGGTTTGGCAAGCCATCTGTACCTATGGCGTGAAAAGCAGCATTTTCATAGCTTTCGGGAATGTCAACCAAGAAATTTACGTGAAAGAGTGTTTGAATAAACGTCTGCTGCCTTTCATGAAGAAACACGGTTGTTCCGTACTGTTTTGGCCGGATTTGGCATCTTGCCATTACGGTAAAAGGCAATGGAGTGGTACGCCGCCAACAACGTGCATGTGGTTCCCAAGGACAAGAACCCTCCCAACACGCCAGAGCTCCGCCCAATTGAGAAATACTGGGCTATTGTCAAGCGGAACCTAAAGAAGACCAAAAAACCTGCTAAGGACGAGCAGCAGGTCAAGGCAAACTGGCTTTCTGCGGCGAAGAAGGTGGACAAGGTGGCTGTACAAAATCTGATGGCAGGTGTCAAGCGTGAGGCCCGGCAATTCGGATTTGGAAAAGCAAAAGCCTAACTGAATATTTTTCCTGAATTTTATACTAATTGAACTTGAAAAAGAAATTTAATTTGATTTCTTAAATAAACGATTTCACCGATTTACACCCGTTTTCCCTTGACCAAATTTTGACCGTATCACTCTTTACTAGCCGATCGTATTTATACGTACTTGTTGCTCTTACATAAGAATATTTCTCGATTTTTACAAATTTGGATTTATTACCTACACTAATTGAACGATTTTCTCTTTTTTAATAATGGACTCAATATTAGTGGCACACTAACTCCGTAGGTGCAATATCAAATACAGCCAGTGTTGCTAGAATAGGGGAAATTCCCTATATATAGGCTTTTTCCAATATTTAGCGTCTTGTAGGCACGTTGGACCACAATGTAGGGACATTTGCGCTCAACACAATTTGTAATAATTTTTACATTTTGGTGGCTCTAGAGGAGGAAATTAGAAGCCGGCAAGGCTTGATCTTTAACGACATTTAACACTCGTGCCAAAAAAATGTAACAAAATTTTAAGATTACCAAAAATGTACCCAACAAATATTTTATTCCTGTAGAAAATTTTGTCAACATTTTATTTCTATAGCAAATTTTGTCAAAATTGTATTTCTATAGCAATTTTTTTCAAAATATTATTTCTATAAAAAAATTTCTTAAAATTTTATTTCTATGGAATTTTTTCGCAAAATTTTATTTCTAAGGAATTTATTGTCAAAATTTTATTTCTATAGAAAAATTTCTCACGAAAATTTGTTTATAGAAACTTTTTTCAAAATTTTATTTTTATAGAGTTTTAACAAGAAAAAATATTATTTTGGGAAGAATTCTACCAACTGTGGCAACCATGGTGGTAATACAAATTTATATTCAAAGTTATATACGTTGCATATTCATGTTTTAAGATACTAGAACTTAGAACCATTTTGTTTTGTACAATTTGTTTAAATTTAACGAAAAATATACTAGGGAAAATTGTTTAGGAATGTATGGGAAAGTAGGGAACTTTTTTTGTCCTTGTAGGGTAAACCGAACATTTTTCCTGGCAACACTGACTATGAGCTATAGTCAGATTGAGACAAAGTACCCATAAACATTTACCCTTTAATTTTCTTGAATATGCAACTGTGGTTTATCTCCCATACCTATATCAATGTTACCCCACAAATGCTTATGTTTACTAATTCAGCAAGTGTGGTTTAGGGTATGATATAGTCGGCCACGCCCGACTTTCTACTTTAATTACTTGTTTTTTCCTATTTTTGAGTTCATTTATTCATTTTCATTTCATTCCATTCATTTATCATTTAAGATAAAGGAAACTTTCTCCAAACATAATAATTCCATGAACTAAAATAAAGTTAACTTGGCTTTAGTGAAATAGAGAGTTCACTTTTTTTTGAGTGTAGGCTAGGTTAGCTATAGTGGCAGCCAGGGATGGAAAATTTTTAAGAACACTGAAAAAACAGTGAACCCACCAGGAAGAAAACATTTGGTTAATTTTAGAACATTTTTTATATTTTTAGAAAACTTTAACTAAACAGTATTACAAACGCTGACATCACGCCGATATCACAAAAATTATTATATTTTTTTAGTTTTATATCCGCTTACAAAGACTACCGTAGTATAGTAATCACGGTTGCCACAGTTGTAACATACTTCATGGTACATCATAAATTTCCTGTAGATAAATAAAAATAAATTTTTGACAAAATTTTCTAATGAAATAAAATTTTGACAAAATTTTCTAATGAAATAAAATTTTAACAAAATTTTCTATAGAAACAAAATTTTAATAAAATTTTCTATAGAAAATTTTCTATAAAAATAAAAATTTGACTAAAAAAAACAATTTTGACAAAATTTTCTGTAGAAGTAAAATTTTGACAAAATTTTCTGTAGAAGTAAAATTTTGACAAAATTTTCCAAAAAAATAAATTTTTGCAAAATAATATTTTTTGGTAGTTTTTGTTAAGAAATGTTGGTAGATTATTTTTGTCTCAACTTCCGACAGTGACTGACGAATGGTTCGCATTATTTTAGTATGCGATTGATAACTTCTCATCTAGAAAGTGTTCGTGTGGAAGCTTAGTATAGAAACACATGCTATTTCGTTTAAAACATTCTAGAAATTCAATAAAATCGTGTTTTTGACTATGGCTATTACAAAATCATTTTCTTCCCGCATGAACTTGTCTGTTTTGCCAAATTTGTAAAAGACTATTAGCAAATAAGAAAAAGACTTTCTCAAATTATTAAAATATTTTGTCAAAACTATTGTACCATAAATCCGATATCGGGTCAAAAAAATGTCTATACAAAAGATACTAAATCATTCGCGGAGGTACTACGGTACTGATCAGGATGAAAAAGTGTTGAAAAAAGTACTATAGTACTGCAATTCCATCCCTGGTGGCAGCCCGATATTTCAGGCTCACTTATACTATTCAGTCCATTGTGATACCATAGTGGTGAACTTTACTCCCTTTTTATAGCCGAGTCTGAACGGTAGTGAAACCACATTGCAGTGAAACCACCTAGAGAAGCTTTGAAACACTCAGAAATGTTAGCATTACTGAGGTGGGATGATCCACCGCGGAAAAACTTTTTGGTGTTGGGTAGAAACTGGGTTTGAACCCACGACCCTGTGTATGCTAGACGGGCATGCTAACCATTGCACCACGGTGGCTCTACGTCCTGAGTGTAGGTTTGCCATTTCGTTAACACATTGAAATATTGATTCTATCCGTCTGGCTGAATGTCTACGTAGCAATTGCCATTTTACAAGGATATGACCAAGATAGGTTGACATTTTGGGAGAATATTTAGCCAAATCGGGCGACATTTACACAAGAAGCCAAAGCCTATGCTTAACAATAGTTACAAAATCCATAGAGTAAGTCTTAGCCCATTTCTTGAGCCTTTTTATACCCTCCACCATAGGATGGGGGGTATATTAAATTTGTCATTCCGTTTGTAACACATCGAAATATTGCTCTCAGATCCCATAAAGTATATATATTCTGGGTCGTGGTGAAATTCTGAGTCGATCTGAGCATGTCCGTCCGTCCGTCCGTCTGTTGAAATCACGCTAACTTCCGAACGAAAAAAGCTATCGACTTGAATCTTGGCACAAGTGTTGTTATTGATGTAGGTCGGATGGTATTGCACATGGACCATATCGGATGAGTTTTACGTATAGCCCACATATAAACGGCCCCCAGATTTGGCTTGCGGATCCTCTAAGAGAAGCATATTTCATCCGATCTGGCTGAAATTTGGTACATGGTGTTGGTATATGGTCTCTAACAACCATGCAAAACTTGATGCATAATTATATATAGCCCCTATATAAACCGATCCCCAGATTTGAACTCCGGAGACTCTTAGAGAAGCAAAATTCATCCCATCCGGTGAAAATCTAGTACGTGGTATTAGTATATGGTCTCTAACAACTATGCAAAAATTGGTCCATATCGGTCCATAATTATATATAGCCCCCATATAAATCGATCCCCAGATTTGACCTCCGGAGCCTAGGTTAGGTTAACCTAACCTAGCCTAACCTAACGTAGTATATGGTCTCTAACAACTATGCAAAAATTGGTCCACATCGGTCCATAATTATATATAGTCCCCATATAAACCGATCCCCAGATTTGACCTCCGGAGCCTATTAGAAGAGGAAAATTCATCCGATCCGGCTGAAATTTGGTACATGGTATTAGTATATGGTCTCTAATAACCATGCAAAAATTGGTCCACATCGGTCCATAATTATATATAGCCCCCATATAAACCGATCACCAGATTTGACCTCCGGAGCCTCTTGGAAGACCAAAATTCATTTGATTCAGTTGAAATTTGGTACGTGGTGTTAGTATATGTCTCAAATACTCATGCAAAAATTGGTCGAAATCGGTCCATAATTACATATATAGCCCCCATATAAACCGATCCCCAAATTTGACCTCCGGAGCCCCTTGGAAGAGCAAAATTCATCCGATTCGGTTGAAATTTGGTACGTGATGTTAGTATATGGTATCCAACAACCATACAGGAATTGGTTCATATCAGTCCATAATTATATATAGCCCCCATATAAACCGATCCCCAGATTTGATCTCCGGTGCCTTTTGGAGAAGCAAAATTCATCCGAGCTGGTTGAAATTTGGTACGTGGTGGTAGTATATGATATTTAACAACCATGCCAAAAGTGGTCCATATCAGTCCATAATCATATATAGGCCCCATATGAACCGATCCCGAGATTTGGTTTTGGATCCTCTTGGAGGAGCAAATGTCATCCGAGTGAGTTGAAATTTGGTACATGGTATTAGTATATGGTCTCTAACAACCATGCAAAAATTGGTCCACATCGGTCCATTATATATAGCCCCCATATAAACCGATCACCAGATTTGACGTCCGGAGCCTCTTGGAAGACCAAAATTCATCTGATTCAGTTGAAATTTGGTACGTGGTGTTAGTATATGGTCTCAAATACTCATGCAAAAATTGGTCGAAATCGGTCCATAATTACATATATAGCCCCCATATAAACCGATCCCCAAATTTGACCTCTGGAGCCCCTTGGAGGAGCAAATTTCATCCGAGTGAGTTGAAATTTGGTACATTGTGCTAGTATATGGCCGTTAATAACCATGCCTAACTAATAATAATTATGTCGTACATTTTTAAGTGTGGGCTACATAAAATTCGGCCTTATCGAATTTTCGGGCCAATATAATTTTTATTTGTAGTCTCTCTCATGTGAAGTTGGAAATTTGGTAGATTGGTAGATTGGTAGAAGTCTTGCTGTTTTGGTATATTTTGTAAAATATTCGTATCCAACTTAGAGGTACTTCACAAAATTTCTATAGGACTGGAATTTTGACAAAATTTTCTATAGAAAAAGAGAAGAATATTGGCAAAAATTTTCTATAAAGTCAATATTAAGTATATATGTATCTTTAAAATTTTCAATTTTCGTTTTAGGTCATACTAACAAAGTCTGTGTGTAAGTTATCTTCTTTTGTAGAAGTAGTAACTTTCCCTTGTTGGTGCAAGCTCAAAATATTTAAAACAAAATAATAAAACATTTCTTTCGAAGAAATAATTCTTTTCATAATAACCAAAAAAAACGGGCAAAATAAGATTTTCTTTTTTTTATTTTTTTTATTTTTTTTTTGTAAAATTGTCTTCAAATTTTAATAGATTATTTTGAGCTCGAGTGGCTACCGTGACTGGCAGTCCTTTAGTGCTGCGAAACCATATACAATTATCCCACTTTCAAAGGAAATGGCGCACAGCACTTACAACGGTAGATGATAAAGAATATTGCTTCCAATTTCGAAGAACGGTGATGTTATCAGTTATCGAATTTTTTCAACATTTTCATATTAAAGATAATATTTTTCATACATCAGTCCAGGCTTTGTTTGTTTTGAAGGAACTTCAAAGGAATACTGATCCCATAGAACATCAATTTTTTCCCAGACAATTTCAACAACGTTTTTGGGTTTCCCTTCGAAGCCATCCATTAAAACAATTAATGATTGTATTTGCATTGGAGGGGCAAACGGAGATTAAATACACAAACAAAACAAAACAAAAAAGAAAAGAAAAGCAAAGACCCAGAAAACATTCAAGCCAACTCAAGAAGAAGAAAAATAGTAACGAATTATTTATTTGTGGGTGATTATTTATCCCTCAAGTGTCAAAGTTGGTGACACTTGAATTTCGTTGTCGTTGTAGTTTGTTTTTTGTTGCACACGAATCTAGAGTAAAAGTTATTCTCATCCAATTTGTTTGTTTGGGAATCATCAATAATCCATGGCTCATCAATTATTTAAATACAGTATTATGGCACACGAGAGCCAAATTAAATAAATGTGGTTTGAAATTGCAGAAAAACGAATATAAAACCACAAAACGTGTAAATATTTTTTTTTTCGTGGTAATATTCCCAAAAACACATTGACTTGATTTGTTGGGTAGCCATAATTTATGTAAACAAATTCAGTGGTCTATTGGTTTGACGTACTAATTGCATTGTATGTAACGATTTTTATGGTTGACACTAAGCTCTGAACATTAATTTTCATATTGTGATAAAATCGCCATTTTAAATAGAATAATGAAAACAGTAGATAACGGACATAAGAAGAAGAAAGTTAAAAAAAAAACCCAGAATTTTTATACCCTTCACCACTACTGTGGTACAGGGTATAATAAGTTTGTGCATTTGTATGTAACGCCAAGAAGGAGTAATCATAGACCAACCAATCGGCTTAGAATTAAATTCTGAGTCAATTTAGCGATGTCCGTCTGTCTGTCTGTCCGTCTGTCTGTCTGTCTGTTGATGTATTTTTGGGTGCAAAGTACAGCTCGCAGTTTTAGTCCGATTGTCCTAAAATTTGGTATAGGGTCCTGTTTCGGCTCAAAGACGATCCCTATTGATTTTGGAAAAAATCGGTTCAGATTTAGATATAGCTGCCATATATATTTTTCACCGATCTGGTCATAATTGGCGTGTATATCAACCGATCTTCCTCAAATTCCGTACATCCGAATATTTTATGGGTCTCGAAAAACTTGCTAAATATCAGCCAAATCGGTTCAGATTTAGATTTAGCTCCCATATATAGCTTTCGTTCGATTTACACTCATTTGCCCACAGAGGCCAATTTTTAACTCCGATTTAGTTGAAATTTTGCACAGGGAGTAGAATTAGCATTGTAACTATGCGTGCCAAATTTGGTTGAAATCGGTTCATATTTAGATATATCTCCCATATATAGCTTTCGCCCGATTTATACTCATATGACCACAGAGGCCAATTTTTAACTCCGATTTAGTTGACATTTTGCACAGAGAGTAGAATTAGCATTGTTGCTATGCGTGCCAAATTTGGTTGAAATCGGTTCAGATTTAGATATAGCTCCCATATATATGTTTTTCTGATTTAGACAAAAATGGTCAAAATACCAACATTTTCCTTGTAAAATCGCCACTGCTTAGTCGAAAAGTTCTAAAAATGACTATGATTTTCCTAAACTTCAAATACATATATATCGAGCGATAAATCATAAATAAACTTCTGCGAAGTTTCCTTCGCTTCAGATTCAAATGTTTCACATATTTTTTTACTAATATTGTGTTCCACCCTAGTGCATTAGCCGACTTAAATTTTGAGTCTATATATTTGTAGAAGTCTATCATATTCTGTCCAGATCGAGTGATATTTAAATGTATGTATTTGGGACAAACCTTTATATATAGCCCCCAACACATTTGACGGATGTGATATGGTATCGAAAATTTAGATCTACAAAGTGGTGCAGGGTATAATATAGTCGGCCCCGCCCGACTTTAGACTTTCCTTACTTGCTTCTTATCGACGCCTCCGAAGAATAGTATGCTAAGTCTGAAAAGTGAGTTTTTCAGGAGAAGCTCTCAAAGTTTACAGGCGTTATCTCGGGAGTGGTGTGAGATAGAACATTGAGTGTTTTACTGATTTTAACGAAATTTAAATATAACTTTGGTGGCACTTCTAAATTTAACATTTTTCTAGCAGATTATAGCTAAAAACGACTTAGAATACTTTAGCATGGACAAACATTTCATAAGTAGTCGGGCAAGTCGACTTAGCATGTTTTGTTACGGACCTTTCTACTCTGATAAGTCGTCTAAGTATACATAGCATGTTCTGGTTTGGAACAAAACGGTGACACATTTTATTTTCATTATACTTAGACGAACTAAGATTATAATATATAATAAAAAAAAAACAAACAATTTATAATAGTTTTTTAAGTTTTTATTGATAAGACAAAGGGTAAAATAATACATATTAATTCAGTTCAAGTTTAATAACATCTATTTATAAGTACATTAAACAAATGAAAACGAGTTAAGTAATGGCCATTCAAAGATATGTTAAAATGAAGGTTCCATAAAACATAAACACATATGTATTTTAATTTATAAAAAAATTAAATAAAAAATAATTCAATTCACTTAAAATTGAATTTATTTTTATTATATTTAATCGTCATTGTCTGACGTGACTACATATTCCTTTCCAATAGCGCTATTTAGTTCTCTGTATAAGCGTTGGTGAACTTTTGGAACTAAGTTTTGGTCACACATATATAGGAGATCTTTATGTTTTTCTTCCGTTATACCAAATGTAGACGTATATGCCTTCGGTATGTCTTGAGGGACATTTCTCCCTTTTCTGCACTGTTTGTTTTCATCATATACTTTGATTTCTTTAAAATCATCATCGAATTGATGTTTGTAAAAAATATAGTGTTGATCCTTCGACACTTTGATCTTCTTGATCTTTGATAGACTTACTTTTTCATTTTTTGTATTTTTCGTCTAATTTATAATTGATGCAAATAGCTTGAAATCTAAAAAATCTTCATTTTCCATTTCAATAACGTCATACAATGGTTCTGTCTTCTTGACATTTCTTATTACAGAGTACCATTCCATTGGCGTATATATACGTTTATTTTTCTTGCTTACCTTTATTTTCCTCTTTGTTACTTAGCATGGTCTCTGTAGTTATTACTTTTCCTTTATAGAAGCGAAATCAGATTAATAACATAATAAAAAACTACATATAAATAAATATTACTTTTTGACATATTTTGTGCCAATTTCAGCTTTTGTAAAAATGTGAAAATTTTCGTTATTTATCAGTCGACTATTTTTTCCAAACTATAGTATGCTATGTATACTTACACACACAAACTACTTTTTGAAGTTCGGGGAAAAGCATGCTAAGTAAACTTAGAAACACTAAAAATAAAATAACGACAATGCCAAGTATACATAACGAACACGCCATAAAAAAAGTCCGTGCTGTAGTATGCTAAGTCTACTTAGCATCCGAAATAATTCAAAAAGTTCCAAGCCGAAATATGCTAAGTGTACTTACCACATATTGATATGGAAGTTTCTTAAATCTTAAGTCCCACGCTAAGTACATTTTTGCTTATAACTTTTGTTTGGATTGGCCGATGATTACCAAAATTTCAGAGAATTTAAATTAAGGACCGTAGAATCTAAAAACGCTAAGAACTTTAAAACATGCTAAGTCGACTTAGCATACTATGGTTCAGAGGCGTAGTTATATGCGTTTGGTCTCTTATAGACAATAATTGTTTAAAGAAAAAAATTTGTTATAAACATACATACATAAGAAAAACTTATGGTAAAATACGTCATAAAATTTATATTTTGGAAAGAAAACAAGTAGTTTTATGTAAAAAAAAAATAAAAATAAAAACAAACCTTAAATTTGTTTAGTTCTATTTCAAAAAAAAATAATAAAAATTATATACGGCCTTAAGTTCGGCCAGGCCGAAGCTTATGTACCCTCCACCATGGATTGCGTAGAAACTTCTGACTAAACTGACTAAATTTTCTATAGAAGTAAAATTTTGACAAAATTTTCTATAGAAATTAAATTTTGACAAATTTTTCTATAGAAATAAAATTTTGGTAGTTTATTTTTGGCTCGAGTGGCAACCATGATTATGAACCGATGTGGACCAATTTTTGTGTGATTGGGGATCGGCTATATATAACTATAGACCGATATTGACCAATTTTGGTATGGTTGTTAGCGGCCATATACTAACACCACGTTCCAAATTTTAACCGCATCGGATGTTAGAGATCATATACTAAAACCATGTTCCAAATTTCAACCGTATCGGATGAAATTTGCTTCTCTATGAGACTCCGCAAGCCAAATCTGGGGATCGGTTTATATGGGGGCTATATAAATATAACCCTCTATCACTCATGAACTCCGATATGTATGATTTTTGTATTGGAGATGATAACAAAAAAATAAAATACACGTATTTTTTAATTTTCATTTATTTTTATTATTTGAAGAGAAACTCCCACAAATTGGGTGTGTTGCCAAACATTATTTGCCACCAAAAACAAAAAAAAAAGGAAAAATTTTTCAAACAGAACATTCTAAAATAAAGCTCAAACACTTACCTCTCCAATTTATCAAGATTACACACAAAACACAAGCACAACAATTTTTTATTATTTTTTGAAGTCACAGCAAACCGGCACTTTTTCGTAAATACCAATAGTCAATAAAGAAATGTCAGAGGGATAATTATGAACTTATGTGGACCACTTTTTGAATGGATGTTAGAGACCATATACGAAATTCATCCGGATCGGATGAATTTTGCTCCCCCAAGAGGCTCCGGAGGTCAAATCTGGAGAACGGTTTATATGGGGCTATATATAATTATGGACCGATTTGGACCAATTCTGGCACGGTTGTTAGAGAACATATACTAACCCCATGTTCCAAATTTCAACCGGACCGGATGAAGTTTGCTTCTACAAGCCAAATCTGGGGATCGGTTTATATGGGGCTATATATAATTATGAACCGATGTGGACCAATTTTTGCATGGTTGTTAGAGACCATATACCAACATTATGCGCCAAATTTCAGCCGGATCGGATGAAATTTGTCTCTTTGAGCCTCCGCAAGCCAAATCTGGCGATCGGTTTATATGGGGGCTGTATATAATTATGGACCGATGTAGACCAATTTTTACAAGGTTGTTAGAGACCATATATCAACACCATGTACCAAGTTCCAGCCGGATCGGATAAAATATGCTTCTCTTAGAGGTTCCACAAGCCAAATCTGAGGGTCCGTTTATATGGGGGCTATACGTAAAAGTGGACCGATATGGCCCATGTGCAATACCATTCGACTTACATCAATAACAACTACTTGTGCAAAGTTTCAAGTCGATAGCTTGTTTCGTTCGGAAGTTATCGTGATTTCAACAGACGGACGGGCGGACATGCTCCGATCGACTGAGAATTTCACCACGACCCAGAATATATATACACGCAAAAAAAAAAAACGTTTGGAAAACGTGTACCGAAAACGTTGTTCTTTTGTTAGAGTTTTTTGAATTGCTTCGAAAATTTTAAACTTTTATCACCAAAAAAATTCGTTTGTTACAAAATTTTTATTTTTTCAATAAAAAAAGTTATTTTTGAAATAACAACACAGTCCATTTCGTTTATATCAAACACTGTTCTTTTCTGACTTTAGGTCTTTAATAAGACACATTTTACAGTTCAAAATTTAATATAGTACAATGTAATGTTGAACATTTTTTCGGAATCTTCCGAATATATCTGGAATATATGTAAAAAAAACAAAAGCAAAAAAAAAACTTTGGCCGAAGCAGGGATCGAACCCACGACCCTTGGCATGAGAGTCGGACGTAGCTACCACTGCTCCACGGTGCCAAACTAAATGTTTGTTTCTGTTAAATAAACTTTGTTTATTCGGTTCGTGGGCGCCGCAAGCTATGCTATATAAATATAACTTATATGGATATTTATCTATTGATGACCATAACAGGTACATAGCTCAGTGGATAGTGTGTTGGCTTACAATGTGCATGGTCCGCGGTTCGATTCTCCGTCCAGGCGAAAGGTAAAAAAATTTTAAAAATTTATAAAATCGTATAATTTCTTCTACATTGTTGGTATTACAGGAAAAGGTGTTAAGAACTAAAAATCCTCGTGGATGTGAGAAAGATGTGAGGGACAATGCAATTAGCAAGAAAATAATGTTTTTGTTTTTGAGCTAGTCTTTATGAAATTGTTTTTACATCCTGGAAAGGAATAAACGTTTATCACAAAAAGTATATACTTTTCTTCCAAATACACTTCCTTACAGCGAAAAGCAAATGAGAAACGAACTTTGTTTGTCTAAAATTTCGTTTGGGAGGAAAGAATTATTTTTTTGCGTGTACTTTATGGGGTCTTAGAGCAATATTTCGGTGTGTTACAAATGGAATGACAAAGTTAATATACCCCCATCCTATGGTGGTGGGTATAATATATAATAAGAAGAAGCGTTACTACTAGCGTTTAATAGATGTTTTAAAATCAGTGCTTCAAAGTAGCAATTATATCAGCGTTATCCAGAAGCTACTCGCCTACAAAAATCAGCACTGATTCGATTGTTTGGTAAGCAGTTGTTACAGCCTCTCTCCCTTACAATTTTGCAGAAATAGTGCTCCATTTTTTGCTGGGACGTAATTGGATTGTAAATGACATCCTAAAGTAGAAGTTTTTATGAATTTTTAAAAGTAGATAAGTCGGAAATAAGATTGAAGGAATTTTAAAATCATTTCATATATCTTCGTATTGGCTACATTTAGCAATATTAATAGTCTCCAAACGGCCAACAAAGCCATCACACGCTGCATAAACGTGGCTCTTTGGTTTTTTGGCCCATTCCCGGCAAAGTGCTGCCTTGAGACAATAGTACTCTGTTATTTTTTATGGCGACCGTACTCTCCACAATGACCAAGGAGCAAAAGGGCAACGGATTGAGATCCGGAGGGTTTTGGTGGTCATTGTGCAGTAGAAATGAAGCGAAGGACCTTCTTTTTAAGCCGTTCTTGGTTGACGGACATTTTCGATTATTATGCATTTATGTTTACCTCACAATCGATGAATACAAGCGGGAAACGACATTCGGCCATTACGGCTGCCAACCACGGTTGCCATAGTTGGTAGAATTCTACCAAAAATTGTAGCTTTTTTACTGTTTGGTAGATTGGTGGATTCTTAATATTTTGGTATAGTTTGTAAAGTGTTCCTCTCCATTTAAGAGGTACTTTCATTTTCTATAGAAGTAAAATTTTAACAAAATTTTTTTATAGAAATCAAAAATTTTTAGAATCAAAATTTTGGCAAAATTTCTATAACAAATATTTTCTATTGAAATAAAATTGTTCTGTAGGAATAAACTTTTTAAAAAATTTTCTATTGAAATGAAATTTTGACAAAATACAATTCTGACATTTTCTATAGAAATAAAATTTTAACAAAATTTTCTACAATTTCAATATTAAAAAAATTTCTTTCGAATAAAACCACACTTTTGATCAAAAGAAGATTTTTTTAATTTGGTAGATTTTTAGTAAAATTTACTTCATATTTTGGTAGATTATTTTTGGCACGAGTGGCTACCGTGCTGCCAACACCATAGGCGGCGCTTTACATCTGGTGGCCAATCGAATGTTTAATTTTTTTTTAACATACTGTTCAATTTGTAATGGCCTGTCGTTGAAGAAACCAAAAGTAATTGGCAGGGAATGAAGCCGTCGATATATCGGCGCTGCCAAATAAATCGACTCATCTTGACTGAAATGTAGCCGCCAATCAATCATTATACATTCCATGATAGATGCAAATATCTCTAGTTTTCCCTCTTTCTTACCAAAAATTTGTTATTTTACTTAAACTAACTCGACACTACGATTCTCGACTCAGCCGTCAAGCCGCCGTCGCTAGCAGGAATTGAGTGTCAGTCGACGATAACAAAAATGGGAGCGCTTCATTCTCTGGTAACACTAGTTTACACTGAAAAATGTACACTTAAGAATGTTCACCTGAGAGTCGACTTGCGGAAAAGGTCTATTGTAAAATACGATTTTTTTGACAATTTGGCTTTTTCGCATCGATATTTTTTGAACCACTTAACTTATCACAGATCCCATTATACACGATTATTCGTCATCATAAAACCTTTCATTTAAGTACAAACAACGATATAATCGGACATTTCTAACTCGAGATATAATTTGTTAAGTGAAAAAAGAGCGAAAAACTAAAAATAACAGGATATCTCAAAAAATTTTTAAAAATCTTTTTCGAATTCAGCAGATCAAACGACATAAGAAAAGTTGCTTCTCATCAAGTGTACATGAAAAAAATTTATTTTTTGTAAACTAGTGTAATTGGCCACATTCATGCAAGCGAAGGTACTCCATGGCTCTAACCAGTCTGTTTATTTTTTGCATTGGTGAACTCACTTTTTGAAACTTCAATAGCATAGTCCAGCTTTCCAAAAAATTTTATCCTTTCTCGCGATATTTTCGGCTCAGTTTGGACCAAATCGGGCTTTCATTTTCGGATAATGTTTTTTACCGTTTTTTCGTTCTATTTTTGGACGCAATGTAACACTATCAGTATCACGATAACGAGCAATGTCATCAGAAACAAAAGATTTTTTTTCAAATTTAAATGCTGGAGTCATTTAATGCGAACTTTGCTTAGCATAGAAGACGCATTTCTCTCATATAAAGTTGTTTCCCTTGTGAGTTTAAAAATAGGAGACGTTTTTTACTTGAAGTCGAGTCAGAATTTGACAATTTAAATTGTCGTTAATACGCTTTTAAAGTATTTTAATAGCACATGAAGAAAAAAACTGAAAAAAATAATAAATCAAAATTTGTGCCTAGAATCGTACGCAAAACTCCAATTTAAAAGAAAATTGTGTCTTAAAAGTATCGGTACCTCAATTCTCAGCTTCTTTGGCTTTTTCAGTGCAATGGTAGATATAATAGTATGTTAATGTAAATTATTTATAGTGGATTTCTTTAGAAGTTCATTTGCTGATTCTGTTTAACTAATATATTTTCGCTCCTTTTTATTGTCCCAAAACACACGGAAACCAATCACATAGTCCAATACAAATTACACGTACAATTCGTAGGTGATAACTAAATTACATATTTATTTTAATCTCTAATTCTGTTATTTTTGTATAAATGTATGTATGTGTGTTGTGTATTATGATAGGATTTTCAACAAAATATCAATGTTAATTAAATTAAACATGAGACAACATTCCTGGGAATCAAGATAATCAATACTACCCTAATATTGTTGTCAGTAGTTGATAATTTTATGATTTGTCCTTGTATATCTTATCCTAAAACAGATGCATACATGCATTTATCCTCTGGAGAAATGTCATAACGACAATTGAATTATCAACAATAATAATTTTTGTAAATAATCTAAACGACAGAGTGTGTCAATGACAATATTGACACATCGATAATACACAATTTATGGATGCAACTTCATGGTCGATTTGGGAGGAATTAGTAATACTGCTGGTGTGAATAAAAATTGATGAATGCATAAATTTCATTAACAGCAATGATGAAAATTAGAGCTTTCATTTATTGAATCAAAAGGATTAGAAATGTAAATAAAATCACGAATTCAGATGACATTTGAAATTATTCAAAATATAACGTTGATTCAATTTTACCTATACAGTCGAAGCTCGGTTTAACGAACGATATATTGTCAGGCCCTTTTGTTGTTTAGAAAAATTCGTTAAATCGAACGGAAATACTAAATGTTAACTTTTAAGCATTTGCCAAAATTAAACTACAGAGGCACTTAAAAATATTACATTAAATAAACTTTAACATGTATATACGGCCGTAAGTTTGGCCAGGCCGAAGCTTATGTACCCTCCACCATGGATTTCGTAGAAACTTCTTCTAAACTCTGCCATCCTCAATCGAATTATTTGAGTTACGGTAACGCTTGCCGATGGCAAGGTATCTTAAAACCTCCTAACACCGTCTTCTAAATTGTAAGTAAGTCCATACGTATATTAAACTAAAAAAAAGACCGATTAAATGCGTATATAATTCAGTTTGACAAAATTTTCTAAGAAATAAAATTTTGACAAAATTTTCTATAGAAATAAAATTTTGACAAAATTTTCTATAGAAATACAACTTTAACAAAATTTTTTATAGAAATAAAATTTTGAACAAATTTTCTATAAAAATAAAAATTTGAAAAAATTTTCTATAGAAATAAAATTTTGACGTAATTTTCTATAGAAATAAAATTTTGGTAGATTATTTTTGGGCTCCGCAACTATTACCATGTTCCAAATTTCAACCGGTTCGATTGAATTTTGCTTCTCTTAGAGGCTCCGCAAGCCAAATCTGGGGATCGGTTTATATGGGGGCTATATATAATTATGAACCGATGTGGACCAATGTTTGCATGGTTGTTAGAGACCATATACCAGAATAACATTACAACTTTTTCCGGTAAATTGTATTATAACATGGTAGGGAAAGATCCAAAGCAACAATTGAATAAGTTTATTTTCTTTAAAAGAAATTATTAAAGAAAAGTAAAAGGGTAAACATGGCCATTTTAACGTGATAATGCCAATTTATACCGGCCTTAACACTTAAATTAAGTACAAAATTATTCGTTAATAAAAATTCATATTTATTTGTATTTCTAAATTAATGGTGTTACATGCTAGCAAACAATTGTTCACACCAAAATAAATTTATGTGCTGTTTTAAAATTACTGTTTAGAATTTAAATATAATGTGCTTTTGAATGGTTATCGTTAACCTTAGGATTCGATGGAAAAATATTTATATATACTCGACTTCACGTTCTTCTTTTGTAAGAGTTTTTGAATTTCTTCGAAAATTTTAAACTTGTATACAAAAACCTTTATTTGTTACACAATTTTTATTGTTGCAATAAAAAAATAATATTTGATTTGAATTCAGTCCATTTCCATTTCCATTTATATCAAGCACTTTTCTTTTCAGACTTTAAGTCTTTTATAAAACACACTTTACAATTTCGTAGTAAAAATTTAATATAATAGTATGTAATGCTGAACACCTTTTCGGGAACTTCCGAACGTATCTGGAATATATGTTAAAAAATATATTTGAAAAAAAAAATAAAAAATGGTGTTGGTCGAAGCAGGGATCGAACCCAGGTCCCCTGTCACGCAAGGCGGACGACCAACCACTGCTCCACGCTGCCAACAAATGTATGTTTAACAATGTTATGTTGTTGAACAATGTTATGTTTGCATCGGCTCGTGGGCGCCGCAAGCTATGCTATATAAATATAACTTATAACGATAATTATCTCTTGATGACCATAACAGCTACGTAGGCCAGTGGTTAGTGTGCTGGCTTACAAACTGTGTGGTTCGCTGTTCGAATCCCCGTCCGGCAAAAGGTAAAATTAAAAAAAATTATAAAATATAATAATTTCTTCTAAAATGTTTGTATTACAGAAAAAGGTGCTAAAAACTAAAAGACTCGTGGAAGTGAGAAAAATGTGAGGGAATATACAATTAGGCAGAAAAAAATTTGAGCACAATCTTCTTTGGGAGAAAATTCTTCTAAGCATATAATATTTTTGGGTTCAATATGTTTCCAAACATATTATATGTTCACATAAGAACATATAGTTTTTTGGAAGACAACATTATTGAATTTGGATGGAAAAATACAAAATGTTTGGAACTTAGACTACCCAAACATATTATATTGTTTAGACCAATATGCTTTCAAACATATTATATATTGGAAGAAATCAAACATATAAATGTTTGGGCAATACCCAAAAATGTATATGCTTGAAGCAAAATATGTTTGGGAGTATATGTTACAGAAGCGATTTTTTTGGGGGGTGTGGGGATCGGTTTATATGGGGGCTATATATAATTATGAACCGATGTGGACCAATTTTGGCATGGTTGTTAGAGACCACACGGATGAAAAAGACTGTTTTTCATATGTTTGGCTATAAACATTATATGTTTGGAACACAAATTTTTAAACACAATATTTTTGAGTGCAAGCATATAATGTTCATAAACTAGCATAACATGTTTGGGACATATATGTTAATATGTTAGAACATATTATGTTTGGGACATAAAATGTTTGTAAATATAATATGCTTGGATGCAAACATATATTAATTTAGAAATAGCCTATAAACATATATGTGTTTAGTAGCTTGGAGCGCTATTTAACAGGGAGCGATATTGAATTAAGTTGGTGGTTGCTGCTTGTTATTACAAAATTAACATTTTATTTTTCCTTGGGCAATTGATCTGCTACTTCTTTGATCCTTACAAACTGTGTGGTCTGCTGTTCGAATCCCCGTCCGGCAAAAGGTAAAATTAAAATAAAAAAATCATAAAATTGAATAATTTCTTCTACAATGTTTGTATCACAGAAAAAAGTGCTAAGAACTAAAAAATCTCGTGGAAGTGAGAAAGATGTGGGGGAATATACAATTAGGCAGAAACAAAATTTTGAGCATTCAGGTCGAAAACCTATGTTGTAAGCACCTATATGGGAGCCACCGTGGTGCAATGGTTAGCATGCCCGCCTTGCATACACAAGGTCGTGGGTTCGATTCCTGCTTCGACCGAACACCAAAAAGTTTTTCAGCGGTGGATTATCCCACCTCAGTAATGCTGGTGACATTTCTGAGGGTTTCAAAGCTTCTCTAAGTGGTTTCACTGCAATGTGGAACGCCGTTCGGACTCGGCTATAAAAAGGAGGTCCCTTGTCATTGAGCTTAACATGGAATCGGGCAGCACTCAGTGATAAGAGAGAAGTTCACCAATGTGGTATCACAATGGACTGAATAGTCTAAGTGAGCCTGATACATCGGGCTGCCACATAACCTAAACCTAAACCTAAGCACGTATATTACCTGTTTATTTTCATAATTCATTATGATTGTAAATATATAAATAAATAACTAAAATTTTGAGCACAATATTGTTTGGGAGATTTTTTTTTAAGCATATAATATTTTTGGGTGCAAAATGCTTCCAAACATATTATATGTTTACATAATAACATATTGTTTTTTGGAAGACAACATTATTGAATTTGGATGCAAAAATACAAAATGTTTGGAACTTAGACTACCCAAACATATATTGTTTAGACCAATATGCTTTCAAACATATTATATATTGGAAGAGATCAAACTTATAAATCTTTGGGTAATACCCAAAAATGTATATGCTTGAACCAAAAAATGTTTTGGAGTATATGTTACAGAAGCGATTTTTTGTAAGGGTGCATATACCAACATCATGTACCAAATTTCAACCGGATCGTAGGAATGTTGCTCCTTCAAGAGGCTCCGCAAGCCAAATCTGAGGGTCCGTTTATATGGAGGCTATACGTAAAAGTGGACCGATATGACTCATTTGTAATACCATCCGACCTAAATCAATAACAACTATTTGTGCTAAGTTTCAAGTCGATAGCTTGTTTCGTTCGGAAGTTACCGTGATTTCAACAGACGAACGGACAGACATGCTTAGGTCGACTCAGAATTTCACCACGACCCAGTATGTATATACTGTATGGGGTCTTAGAGCAATAATTCGATGTGTGGAATGACAAAGTTAATATACCCCCCATCATATGGTGGAGGGTATAAAAATTGACGAACTTGATATATCTAGGTTAAGTTAGATTGAAAAGAGGATCCAAGATTTGATCTCTCATGAGGGCTTAAATACACCCATGTCAATATTTGTGTTCCCTAACTTCTTAGACGAATTGCCTAATTTGTTTCCAGTCCCCGGTTTCAAGATGGGTCAGGCAGAGATAGTGTCCATAGTAACATCTTCCTAAAATGTGGTGAGTGTAACATACCACTACTCTGCTGCTCTTGCAGGCATAGAAGTACTCTCAACGCTAGATTACAGTTTCGACCGAGCACCAAAAAAGTTTTTAGCGGTAGTTTATCCCTCTCAATAACGATGTTGACATGCATGTGTATTTCATAGTTTCTCTTTAGCTTTAAGAAGGAGGTTCCTTGTGCTAAATATAGAATCGGGTAGCACTCATTAATAAGAGGAAAAATTCACCACCTGTCGAACTGGCGATCCTACGAAAAATTGGTGCATAAATATTACCACTAACGGACCTATCACAGGACTAGTACCAGTGCTCCAGTTTGTCGCAGTTTTTAAATTTTCATATAATTTATTGATTTCTATACTCTCTAGACCCATTTACTTATGGGTCAACATATTCCAAAATTTTTTCTTTCTGGTGCAATTGGGATGATCAAAATAATACCCGTTCCTAAGGGTTTGTCCCAGAATTTCTCATGAGAACCTGTCTAGTCCTACTAAGTTCTCCCAGGTCATGTACTTTGGAATGAGTCCTAGCCGTGTCCTTCAGTGTAAATTTACCCCCGTCAATGACAAACCCGTGTTAAAGTGACCTGTTCCTTCCACACGTTTCGACCAGAACTGGAAGTGGTCCATTCACCTCAGGTAGTAACATAGTCCTGTACCGGTTGTGGGGTAGATTCATTTCCTGTAGCGGAGCTGCCACTCTATCTAACCTAACATTACCTAGATACCCGGCCAATGTTCCCAAACAGTTAACGGAATCTAAATATCTTATGAATGCCGTACTTTGTGGACATTTCCGAAGGACTTTCTTCTTAAGATTAAAAACATTTTCGTTAAATCGAACATAAAATTTGTTCAACCGTTCGTTATTTAGAATACTCAATGTTAAGAATTTGGACGTTCGTTAAATTGGATTTTCGCTAAATGGGATATTCGTTAAACAGAGCTTCGACTGTATTACCAATCTTTCCGTGTAGTAAATTAAAAAATAAATATTTATCCAAAAGTATATACCGGCAATAACACCAAACCCATCAAATTTAACCCATTGATTAAATAAATTTTATTTATATTTATTTTAATATATTTGGATTTCCAAATATATTAAATATGTTCTAGGTCAGGGAAAACAATAAGACGATTCAACGATTTCCGTTGTTGGTTCTTTGTAGTTACGTTATAGCATTCAATAATGGAGATTACGTTCTGAAAATTTCCTTGAATTGGAAACCTAGGCGTATTTTAAGGCCATACACCAAAGATTTTGTCTTTATACTAATGATGTTGGTATTGATTTCGAGCCAAATCAATACATTTGAGACACAATATTGTTTAGACCCATAAAGAAGTATAGTTTAGGTAAGATTAAGATTATATCAATCCATACATAGTCCCTATGGTATATTTAAATATTTTATACCTAGCCAGTCAATCGTATTTTCAAATCAAATAATTTCTTCGGTTTTAAAATGATAACCATTTTACATAAATTTTCAAACTGTTATTCCTACAAACACATAAAATCGCTTTGCATGCTTGTGTGTGGTCATAATAATTATTATATTAGAAAATTATTACGAATTGTTGAACTCGAATCGAATTATAATTTGGGTTTGCTATAACCAAAAATACCAATGATAAATGTTCAATAATTCCATTCTATATAAATGTGTATTGTGCAATTTAAGTTCATAAGTGGAACGTAATACATTTAATTTGTGTATTGTGATTCAACTATTGCAACTAATATAAATTGTTGGGCATTTGTAATGATAGCTTTATTATTGCGTTAAAAACCGCATGATTGAAATATAGAAACATAATGTAAATGCGGATGCAAATTATTTTAGAGTTTATGGAATTTATAAGAAGGTTGGCAATATTGAAACTTTAAGTGATACGATGACCTCAGTTGCTAAAGCTTCCCTCTATTATTCCCTTACTCATTTTATATTTACTAAGTTTAGTATAATTTAAATAAATAAATAGAATAATAAACATTTTAAATAATCGCTGATATTCCAAAAACAAGTAAATATTTTTCGACAAATTCAAGAAAAGTTATGAAAAAAATATTTTTTTTTCACCCTTTTCATAGTTTGAACAAAAAAAAAATTGAGCTAAATTTTCTAAAATGTCTTTAGCATTATACGAAGTTCAAGAAATTCTGATTTATTGTGGGAAATTAGAATGTAGCAAATCTTTAGATTGGTAGAATTTTTCATGGTTTGGCAGATTTTGCAAAATATCCTTCCATAAAATAGAAGTAAAATTTTGACATAATTTTTTATGACATAAAATTTTGACAAAATTTTCTATAGAAATAAAATTTTGACAAAATTTTCTATCTATACATATAAAATTCAATCTATGTTTGTTTATTTGTATGTTCCGAGTTGGCTCCAAAACGGCTGAACCGATTTACTTGAAACTTTCAGAGATCGTAGGGGCGTTCATGTGGTGAAAATACCTCATTTTTTGACACCTGGTCGCGGAGGGGGACCTCCCCTTTGTCGGACTTTTTGAAAATTCGACCAAAGTTGACCGATTTGCTTGAAATTTTCATTGAAGGTTGGGGTTGGCATCTAGATAAAGATCCGCTATTTATATTTCGGTTCAAGTGTGGTTCATTGTTGGGTTTAATGAACTGACTGAATTTATTCTGATAATTGGTTGATAGTTTTGCTGCAAGTAGAGGATGCTGATGAGGAATGTGGTAATTCCGAAACGTGCGTCCATCCAACCATCTTGCAGTCTATAGGGCTTTGCCCAAATAAATTTGACAAACATTCTTTTCCTCTGTTGGTTAAGCTACACTTGTAGTTTAGTCAATGTATGGTTTTAAGCTGCAATAAAAAAACAACAGAAATCAAATTTTGACAAAAATTTTTATAGAAATAAAATTTTGTCTAAATTTTTTATAGAAAAAAAAAATTTAACAAAATTTTATAAAGAAATAAAATTTTGACAAAATTTTCAATAGAAATAAAATTTTGACAAAATTTGCTATTGAAATAAAATTTTGACAAAATTTGCTATTGAAATAAAATTTTGATAAATTTTTCTATAGAAAAAAAATTTTGACAATATGTTCTATAAAAATAAAAATGTTGCCAAATTTTCTATAGAAATAAAATTTTGATAAAATTTTCTTTAGAAATAAAATTTTGAGAAAATATTCTATAGAAATAAAATATTGACAAAATTTTCTATAGAAATCAAATTTTCACAAAATTTTTTATAGAAATATAATTTTGGCTAAATTTTCTATAGAAATAAATTTTTGACAGATAAACAAACATTCTTTTCCTCTGTTGGTTAAGCTACTCTTGTAGTTTAGTCAACGCAATGGTTTTTAAGCTGAGATCAAAATAACAAATATGAAATAAAATTTTGTAAAATTTTATATCTATAGAAAATTTTGTCAAAATTTTATTTCTATAGAAAATTTTGTCAAAATTTTATTTCTATAGAAAATTTTGTCAAAATTCTATTTCATATTTTTTGTTTTTAAAATTTTACAAAAATTTCTATCGAAATAAAAGTTTACAAAGTATTATAGAAATAAAATTTTGACAAAATTTTCTATAGAAATAAAAGTTTGACAAAATTTGCGATAAAAATAAAATTTTGAAAAAAATTTTCTATAGAAATAAAAGTTTGACAACATTTTTTATAGAAATAAAATTTTGACACAATTTTCGATAAAAATAATATTATGACAAAATTTTCTATAAAAATAAAATTTTTACAGATTTTTCTATAGAAATAAAATTTGTACAGATTTTTCTATAGAAATAAAATTTGGACAAAATTTTCTATAGAAATAAAATTTGGACAAAATTTTCTATAGAAATAAAATTTGGACAAAATTTTCTATAGAAATAAAATTTTGACAAAATTTTCTACAGAAATAAAATTTTGGCAAAATTTTCTATAGAAATAAAATTTTGACAATATTTTCTGTAAAAATAAAATTTTGACAATATTTTCTGTAGAAATACAATTTTGACAACATTTTGTTTCCAAATAACAAAAAGTCGCTCGTTGGATACAAATCTCAATCGAAACAGGAGGCCATTGTCGCACGAGGGTATTTGGAAGCCCTCGAGAGAAATTATTTTGTACGTGACTGTAAAGTTTTAAAGCAGTCAGGAACATTGCCTTTATTACTGTTAAAAAGTTAATTTGTTGAGGATATGCAAAAATTTGACAATTTATCATCAAGAAGATATATTCTCCATTATGTTCTCAGAACATTGTTTACTGATTCCTCAATGATTTTCATTATCATTTTTCAATTCTTAAACTATACTTTAGGTTATGGTTTACAGATGAATAGCTATCAAATATTGGCTTTCATATTGAGCCCCCTTTTAAACATTGCTTGTACTTTCATAGGAAATTTATGTGAATTCTGGTATTGTAAATAATTTATCATATTTTTCACAATATACCCATGAGGCCCATGGGGCAAGCATCAAAACAACAGCTGGCATGAACTTAAAAGAAAACAGTTCACAAAAAATAGGCGATAAGTCAACTTTAATTGCTTTCGTTCTCAATAAGGTCTTAACCCAGTCCCCAAAACTACTTCTAACCTACCTACTAATGGCTGGGTAGTGATATACGGTATTAACGAAAAGCTTTTCTCACCAGAAGCCAGCCAACCGAATAACATATGACTATGTCCTCAACAATTAATACATATGTATGTTAGTTTCAAAAAGAAAGAGGCAAAAAAGAAAGGAAACCACTGGCAATAATAAATTAAGTCCTTGCTATATAACAGTCCTGAAGTGAATGAAGTGGAAACAAGTATATACAGCAGTAAGTTCGGCCAGGCCGAATCTTAAATACCCACCACCATGAACCAAATATTAGGGTGTCCTTTGAAATTTCAGGAGGGCTTGAGGACTTGAGGACACTTCCCGAAGATAAATTTAAAGATTTCATCCATGAGAACTATATCAGATTCTGGATTTATAAGAACCATTTTTGTTTGAGTTTTAGAGGAATCATTAACATCTCTTGTAAGTTTGCAAGAAAATTATAAAATAATGTCTTGATTTGAAATCTTAAATCTGTAGAAGTAAACTCTGGAAATTTTACATTGAGTTTCAAGCAATTTTCATCATCAGTGCGCCTTCTACACCCTCAAGAAGTGAAGTCGGTCTATATGGAGGCATTACCAAATGGACCTATAAAAACCTAATCCGATACACGTTATTGTGAGCCTAAAATACCAGAATATTTACAATTTCAGGCAAATCAGATAAAAACTACGGTTTCTAGAAACCCAAGGAGTTAAATCGGGAGATCGTTCTTATGGGGGCTATACTGAAATATGGACCGATGCTCACCGTTTTCGGCACACCTCTTTATGACCCGAAAATACCTCTAGATTTCCAATTTCAGGCAAATAGGATAAAAAATTTCGGATTCTAGAAGCCCAAGAAGTAAAATCGGGAAATCGGTCTATATGGGGGCTATACCAAAATATGGACCGATCCTCACCATTTTCGGCACACTTCTTTATGGTCCTAAAATACCTCTAGATTTCCAATTTCAGACAAATTGGATAAAAAATAAGGTTTCTATAAGCCCAAGACCCCAAATCGGGAGGTCGTTTTATATGGGGAACATACCAAAACATGGACCGATACTCACAATTTTTGGCACACGTATTTGTGGTCCTACAATACCTCTAGATTTCCAATTTCCGGTAAATTGAATAAAAACTGCGATTTCTATAAGCCAAAGAAGTAAAATCGGGAGATGGGTCTTTATGGGGGCTATACCAAAATATGGACCGATACTCACAATTTTTGGCACACGTAATTGTGGTCCTACAATACCTCTAGATTTCCATTTTCAGGTAAATTGAATAAAAACTGCGGTTTCTATAAGCCCAAGAAGTAAAATCGGGAGATCGGTCTATATGGGGGCTATACCAAAATATGGACCGATACTCACAATTTTTGGCACACGTATTTGTGGTCCTACAATACCTCTAGATTTCCAATTTCCGGTAAATTGAATAAAAACTGCGATTTCTATAAGCCGAAGAAGTAAAATCGGGAAGTGGGTCTATATGGGGGCTATACCAAAATATGGACCAATACTCACAATTTTCGGCAGACGTATTTGTGGTCCGACAATAACTCTAGATTTCCAATTTCAGGTAAATTGAATAAAAACTGCGGTTTCTATAAGCCCAAGAAGTAAAATCGGGAGATCGGTCTATATGGGGGCTATGCCAGAACGTAGACCGATACTCACCATTTTTGGCACACCTCTTTACGGTCACAAAATACCTCCAGATTTCAAATTTCAGGCAAATTGGATAAAAACTACGGTTTCTATAAGCCCAAGACCCCAAATCGGGAGGTCGGTTTATATGGGGACTATATCAAAACCTGGACCGATACAGCCCATCTTCGAACTTGACCTGCCTGCAGACAAAAGACGAGTTTGTGCAAAATTTCAGCACGATTGCTTCATTATTGAAGACTGTAGCGTGATTACAACAGACAGACAGACAGACAGACAGACAGACAGACAGACGGACAGACGGACATCGTTATATCGTCTTAGAATTTCTCCCTGATCAAGAATATATATACTTTATATAGTCGGAAATCGATATTTCGATGCGTTACAAACGGAATGACAAACTTATTATACCCCCGTCACCATTCTATGGTGGTGGGTATAAAAAGAGATTACAAAAGGAATTAAGTCTATAAATAAACATGGGGGACAGAGAAAGCTTTTAGCATCGGATCAGGTTGCCCATACCAATGTCATTGTTTTATGTTTCCTTAATTATTGTTATACTCATTCCAACAAATATTGCAAAGTTTTTTAATATGTTTGTATGTGTGTGTGTTTTTTTTCAAAAAATGGTATATAAATAAAAAATATCAAATAATTGCTTTTTCTTTGGTGGAAGAAAATATTTATTTCAAGGCTTTCGTATGGCAACAATTAATCTGAAATCATTTATGATACCCTACAATACAATTTTGATTTTTATACTGACATCTTCAAATATGTTATGATGAAAATATGTCGAAATCATTAAAACCTGTTAAGGATGCATGTCGTGTATTGAAAATCAAAAACGATAAAATGATATAAGAAAACGATTATCATATTCACTAGCTCATTAAATTGTTTTTATACCCTCCACCATAGGATGGGGGGCATATTGACTTTGTCATTCCGTTTATAACACATCGAAATATTGCTCTCAGACCCCATAAAGTATATATATTCTGGGTCGTGGTGAAATTTTGAGTCAATATAAGCATGTCCGTCCGTCCGTCTGTTGAAATCACGCTAACTTCTAAACGAAACAAGCTATCGACTAGAAACTTGGCAAAAATAGTTGTTATTGATGTAGGTAGGATGGTATTGCAAATGGGCCATATCGGTCCACTTTTACGTATAGCGCCCATATAAACCGACGTTCAGATTTGGCTTGCGGAGCCTCTTGGAGGAGCAAAATTCCTTCGATCCGGTTGAAATTTGGTACATGGTGTTAGTATATGGTCTCTAACAACCATGCAGGAATTGGTCCATATCGGTCCACAATTATATGTAGCCCCCATATAAACCGATACCCAGATTTGACCTCCGGAGACCTTTGGAAGAGTAAAATTCACCCGATCCGGTAAGTAAAAGTAAAAGTCACTGGGAGCTAAATCAGGAGAATAAGGTGGGTGGTCAAGCAACTCGTACTTTAATTCGGTGATTTTAGCCATTGTTAAAACACTCTTGTGCGCTGGTGCGTTGTCTTGATAAAAAATTATTTTTTTCTGTTGTAAGCCAGGACGTTTTTCTCGAATTTGTACATTTAATTGATCCAAAAGGTTGCAATAGTACTCTGAATTTATTGTTTTACCCTTTTGCAGATAGTCAATCAATAAAATACTTTTGAAGTCCCAAAAAACCGTTGCCATAACCTTACCAGCCGATTGAATTGTTTTTGCCTTCTTTGGGGCACTTCCTCCAGCTTCAGCCCATTGTATGGATTGTTCTTTTGTCTCTGGAGTATAGAGGTGGATCAATGTCTCATCAACAGTTATGAAACGACGCTTAAAATCCATTTTATTTCGCTTAAAACGATCCAAACAAGCTTGAGAAATTTTCATTCATATGCGTTTTTGATCGACTGTTAACAAATGCGGCACCCATCTTGCAGAAAGCTTTTTCATCTGTAGTTCCTCATGCAAAATTAAATGGACTCGATCATTTGAGATGCCCATGATATTAGCAATTTCACGCACTTTTATTCGTCGATCATTTAATACCATATCATGCCATTTGGCTAAAACATCTATTGTTGTTGCTGTTTTTGGACGTCCACTACGTGGTTCATCTTCAATGCTTGCACTCTTAGAAAAATATGTTTTTCATATGTTCCGATATAAACAAAATGTGTTTCGGGCACAATTTTAAAACACAATATATTTAAGTGCAAACATGTAATGTTCCTAAACTAACACTAAATGTTTGGGACATCTATGTTAATATGTTAGAATATATTATGTTTGGGGCATGAATGTTTCATAAAAATCATATGTGTGAATACAAACATATATAAATTTACAAATTTCAACTAAACATACATATGTTGTGATATTTTATTCAAAGCGACAGAGAGAGTATAGAGAGAAATAGAGATGGAAACCGGGAGAGTTGACGAAAGATATCAATATAACACAGCAAAAGAGTCAAAAGAGAACAATTTCTGTGAAACCGCTTGTATGTTGTTTCGGAAAACTGTTTTATGATAAGGCCAAAAATTTGATATGTTTAAGTCTAAATATTATTTAATTTGAATAAAAAGAATATACATTCTGAACCAAGAGAATAGACATTTGAAAAACAAACAGCTTATGTTTTCGCCTTGAGAGCAGCATTTTATGTATGTGTGGACATGTGTTTTGTTTATCATTTTGGCATTATTTTTTTCTTGGTTCGTTAAAAGAAATCAGGGGTCTTCATAAAAATAACGAAAGGGCACTATACTCTTTTTAGAGTTGGGACGGTAAAATGAAATAAGGAGGAAATAGTGAAAAATTACACAGTAAAATGTAAAAAAACAAAGTTTAGTTTCTCTTTATTAAAAAGTAGTCCACGAGGAGTTGACGGACACCATCAAATATAAAAGCGGGCATTAAGTTCGACTTTTACAGCTAAAACAATTTAAAAAGTTTATTTTCTTTAAAATGAATTAAGGGGTGATTCTTTTGAGGTTAGGATTTTCATGCATTAGTATTTGACAGATCACGTGGGATTTCAGACATGGTGTCAAAGAGAAAGATGCTCAGTATGCTTTGACATTTCATCATGAATAGACTTACTAACGAGCAACGCTTGCAAATCATTGAATTTTATTACCAAAATCAGTGTTCGGTTCGAAATGTGTTTCGCGCTTTACGTCCGATTTATGGTCTACATAATCGACCAAGTGAGCAAACAATTAATGCGATTGTGACCAAGTTTCGCACTCAGTTTACTTTATTGGACATTAAGCCAACCACACGAATGCGTACAGTGCGTACAGAAGAGAATATTGCGTCTGTTTCTGAGAGTGTTGCTGAAGACCGTGAAATGTCGATTCGTCGCCGTTCGCAGCAATTGGGTTTGTGTTATTCGACCACATGGAAGATTTTACGCAAAGATCTTGGTGTAAAACCGTATAAAATACAGCTCGTGCAAGAACTGAAGCCGAACGATCTGCCACAACGTCGAATTTTCAGTGAATGGGCCCTAGAAAAGTTGGCAGAAAATCCGCTTTTTTATCGACAAATTTTGTTCAGCGATGAGGCTCATTTCTGGGTGAATGGCTACGTAAATAAGCAAAATTGCCGCATTTGGAGTGAAGAGCAACCAGAAGCCGTTCAAGAACTGCCCATGCATCCCGAAAAATGCACTGTTTGGTGTGGTTTGTACGCTGGTGGAATCATTGGACCGTATTTTTTCAAAGATGCTGTTGGACGCAACGTTACGGTGAATGGCGATCGCTATCGTTCGATGCTAACAAACTTTTTGTTGCCAAAAATGGAAGAACTGAACTTGGTTGACATGTGGTTTCAACAAGATGGCGCTACATGCCACACAGCTCGCGATTCTATGGCCATTTTGAGGGAAAACTTCGGAGAACAATTCATCTCAAGAAATGGACCGGTAAGTTGGCCACCAAGATCATGCGATTTGACGCCTTTAGACTATTTTTTGTGGGGCTACGTCAAGTCTAAAGTCTACAGAAATAAGCCAGCAACTATTCCAGCTTTGGAAGACAACATTTCCGAAGAAATTCGGGCTATTCCGGCCGAAATGCTCGAAAAAGTTGCCCAAAATTGGACTTTCCGAATGGACCACCTAAGACGCAGCCGCGGTCAACATTTAAATGAAATTATCTTCAAAAAGTAAATGTCATGGACCAATCTAACGTTTCAAATAAAGAACCGATGAGATTTTGCAAATTTTATGCGTTTTTTTTTTAAAAAATTTATCAAGCTCTTAACAAATCAGAAAAATAAAAGGAATTTGAGAGCGATGGTGTTAAATGCTAGTAAAAAACTGTTCACTCCTAAATAAATTTATGTTTATATTATAAAATTATGTATGTATGTTTATACTCGACTCCACGTTCTTCTTTTGTTAGTTTTTGAATTCCTTCCAAATTTTAAAGTTTTGTACAAAAACAGTTTTTTATTACAAGATTGTTATTTTTGCAATAAAAAATAATATTTTATCCAAAAATCATTCAATTTCGTTTATATCAAGCACTGTTACTGACTATAAATCTTTAATAACGCACATTTCGATGTTTCATTTAAAAAAATTAATATAGTATAAATATAAATGTGTAAATTAAAAAAAAAAAAATGTTCGGTCGGAGCAGGGATTGAACCCACGACCCTTTGCATGCAAGGCAGACATGCTAACCACTGCTCCACGTGGCAAACAAATGTATGTTTCTGTTAAATAATGTTATGTTTGCATGGGCTCGTGGGCGCTGCAAACTATGCTATATAAATGTAACTTAAAACGATAATTATCTACTGGTGACTATAACAGCTACGTAGCCCAGTGGATAGTGTGTTGGCTTACAAACTGTATGGTCCTCGGTTCGATTCTCCGTGCAGGCGAAAGGTAAAATTTAAAAAATTTATAAAAGTGAATAATTTCTTCAACATTATTTGTATTACAGAGAAAGGTGCCAATAACTAAAAAATTTCGTGGAAGTGAAAATTACGAGTATGTTAGGGAATGAGCACAATCGTGTTTGGGAAAATTCTTCCAAGCATATAATATTTTTGGCTCAAAATGCTTCCAAACATATAATATGTTCACATAAAACAAACATATTAATGTTTCGGCAGTATGCAATAATATATGTGCTTCCTGCAAAATATGTTTGGAACATATGTTAAAGAAGCGATTTTTTTTGAGGGTGTGTACGACCACGTTTAAATTCAGCAACCCAATTTTTATACCCTGCTCCACACTTCTACGAAAGACTGTCATCAACAATCGAATTACTTGGGTTGTGGTATCTTTAAACTTCTTAACATCGTTTTCTAAATTGTGAGTTAGTCCATACGTGGTATATATTAGACAAAAAAAGGTATGTATAGGCAAGTCTACAAATAATTACGAATCGATATGGACTTTTGCACGGTACGTAGAGAGCCAGAATTGAAATATGTGGGTCGCTTATATGGGGGCTATATACAATTATGAACTTGAAATCGACAATTTTTATGTGATTGGGGATCGATTTATCTGAGGGCTACATATACTAGAGACCGATATGGACCTAGTTAGGCATGGTTGTTAACGGTCATATACTAGCACAATGTACCAAATTTCAACTGACTCGGATGAAATTTTCTCCTCCAAGAGGCTCCAAAACCAAACCTCGTGATCGCTTTATATGGGGGCTATATATGATTATGGACAGATATGGACGACTTTTGGCATGGTTGTTAAATATCATATACTAACACAACGTACCAACTTTCAACCAGATCGGATGAAGAGGCTCCGCAAGCCAAATCGGGGGATTGGTTTATATGGGGGCTATATATAATTATGGACCGATATGGACCAATTTTTGCATGGTTGTTAGAGACCATATACTAACTCCATGCACCAAATTTCAGGCGGATCGGTTGAAATTTGCTTCCCTTAGAGGCTCCGCAAGCCAAATCTGGAGGTCCGTTTATATGGAGGCTATATATAATTATGGACCGATGTGAACCAATTTTTGCATGGTTATTAGCGACTATATACTAACACCATATAACAAATTTCAATCAGATCGGATGAATTTTGCTTCTCCAAGAGGCTCCAAAACCAAATCTCGGGATCGGTTTATATGGGGCTATATATAATTATGGACTGATATGAACCAATTCCTGCATGGTTGTTTGATACCATATACTAACATCACGTACCAAATTTCAACCGAATCGGATGGATTTTGCTCTTCCAAGAGGCTCCGGAGATCAAATCTGGGGATCGGTTTATATGGGGGCTCTATATAATTATGGACCTATTTCGACCAATTTTTGCATGGGTGTTTTAAGCCATATATTAACACCATGTACCAAAGTTCAACTGAATCAGATGAATTTTGGTCTTCCAAGAGCCTCCGGAGGTCAAATCTGGGGATCGGCTATATATAATTATGGACCGATTTGGACCAATTTTTGCATGGTTATTAGAGACCATATACTAACACCATGTGCCTAATTTTAGCCGGATCGGATGAAATTTGCTTCTCTTATTTGGACCATATACTTACACCATGTACCAAATTTCAGCTGGATCGGATGAATGTTGCTTCTCTTAGAGGCACCGCAAGCCAAATCTGGAGATCCGTTTATATGGAGGCTATATATAATTATGGAACGATGTGGACCAATTTGTGCATGGTTATTAGAGACCATATACTAACACCATGTACCAAATTTCAGCCGGATCGGATGAAATTTGCTTCTCTTAGAGGATCCGCAAACCAAATCTGGGGTCGATAGCTTGTTTCGTTCGGAAGTTAGCGTGATTTCAACAGACGGACGGACATGCTTATATCGACTCAGAATTTCACCACGACCCAGAATATATTTATTTCTAAGTGTTACAAATGGAATGACAAAGTTAATATACCCCCTATGGTGGAGGTTATAAAAATACAGTTGTTAAGGGTTTTTGGGGAATTTAGACCCTTTGTTAATATCAAAACTTAGACAGTTTTATAAACGACCTAAATTTTAGTGAATGTCACAATATCTGGCAAAGATATTTTCAAGCTTATTGGAAATTTCCGTGTCCGAGGTGACACTTGATTCTAAATCGATTTTATATAAAATCTGTGATGAAACACAGACCAACAAATCCACTGGAATGTGGGGGAAAGATTTGAGCCACGGGATTGTGGGATATTACCTTTTTGTGCAACCAAAAAAATATAAAAAATGCTCCTTTTCAGAATCAACTTACATATGTATTGGTTTTATTTTAATGTAGCAGGGGGACGATGTGGTTTGGTTAACTGCTGAGACTAAAAAGAGATCTCAATCTATGTCGTTATTTGACAGGTCAACTCGCTGGACTATAAAATTGAGTAAAAACTGAGTAAAAAGAGACCGCCACATTTAACATCTGTCCGACAATAGAAGGAGAAAGACTATATTACAGTGGATAATTTTCAGATACAGAATGATTCAAATTCATAAAATTCTTAATAATATCTAATATATACAAAATCCATAAAATTTCCAAATTCACAAACTTTCCAAATTCATAAAATTGCAAAATTCATAAAATTACAAAAATTAATAAAAATTAAATGAAAAATTAGAAATTATAAAAATGTGAAAACGTAACTTAAAAAAATTGAATGAAATATTCAAAAAAAAGTTTTAATTGCAGTAAACATCCTGCCCCTCTTGGCCAATATTGGCCAAAGGAAAAGTGGTCATCAAAGTGTGTTTTCGAGGCATTCCAAAGCTCGGATTGCGATTCTGATACATCTTTGTGGGCTAGCATGATATTTACGTGGATGTGTTTGATTTCGTCGTTTTTGTCGCCGTTGCGGATGAGGATTGGTTGATGTTTGTCGTTGTTCAGAATTCTGTTGATTTTTGGGCCTACGAGGACGAGCATGATTTTGCGTTTCATTTCGGTTCGATGGTCTTGGCTGAATTCTTGCAGCAATGGGAAGATGGAGAAGCGTATTATGTGCATGACCGCAGACCTGACATAAATCGGGAGATGTGCAACCTGATGCGTCGTGGGATCTGGCCAGACAATTCATACAATATCCATGTTGTCGTACTGTTCGCCGTCTGTCCTTAATGCTCATTGCCAAAAATTTTCTGCAATATTTTATGGGATGATACTTACGGCAAATGAGACACTGGTGAATATTAGAATTTCTAGGAGCCCTATAAAAGCAATATTTGGTTTTTGTGTGAGTTGATAGAAATATATTGTAAGATATGGCGACTGATTCTGTAAAGGAGCTTTTTGGTTGAGATGGTGAAAGGAGATTTTAAGGTATTTCATTATACAAAGGAATTGTTTTTATATACGAGAAAGGGTTTTTTTTTTTTGAATGTACGAGAAAAAAAAATACATTACTTTTTCGAGGAGGGTGGCTCGGAGGGGAGTATGCATAGTTTTGTAATAGCCCTGGTTATTATGCCCAATTTTGTGCGAATATCCGCCACTCTAACGTGGCCGTCTTTCCCTGGATATATTCGTTTAATTCGGCCTAACCGCCACTCACAAGGAGGAAGCAATTCATCCTTAACAACGACTAGCTGTCCAACAGTCACATCTTCGTTCTCATTTTGCCACTTATGTCGCCGATGGAGCTCCTTCAAATACTCGTCTTTCCATCGACGAGCGAATTGATGTTGTAGACATTTGAGCTTGTCCCATCTGTCGACAAATGTGATCTCTTCCAAAGGAGATTCCGGAAAAGCTATTAATGGGGCACCTCTGAGGAAGTGGCCAGGGGTTAAGGCCAATATTTCATGGGGGTCATCGGTCATGGGAGATAGTGGCCGAGAGTTCAAGACAGCTTCTATACGCACAAGTAGTGTAGAGAACTCTTCGAACGTGTATTTGTAATTTTGTGACACTTTGCGAAAATGGGTTTTAAATGACTTGACTCCTGCCTCCCAGATTCCTCCCATATGGGGGGCATTTGGAGGAATAAAGGACCAATTAAAACCGTGGGATGCATATTTTTCAGAAATGTCCTTAGAAGACGATTTTATAAATTGTAAGAAGTCATTTCGTAGTTTTCTTTCGGCACCAATGAAGTTGGTACCATTATCGGAAAAGAGTTGTTTGGGAGACCCCTTCGGCTAACAAACCTGGTGAAGGCTGCCAAAAAAGAATTGGAGGATAGGTCAGAACATAATTCAAGATGCAAAGCTTTTGTACTAAAGCAGACAAATATGCAGACATATCCTTTGTGATATGCTGCTTGACGAATTATCGAGGTCTTTATAGAAAAAGGACCCGCGAAATCTAATCCTGTGATATTGAACGGCAAGGAGAAAGAGCTTCGTTCTGTTGGGAGAGCAGCCATAATTTGAGACTGCGTCTTTTGCTTGTATATAATACAAGTCTTACAATTTCGTATGCATTTTTTGATATTAGATCGCAGCCGTGAAATATAATATTCTTGCCTTATTGTTCTTATCATGAGAGAGTGTTCTGCATGCATGAGAAGATCATGTATAAATGATATAAATAATTGAGAAAATTTAGATTGAACAGGCAGAATAATTGGGTATTTTTCATTATATGAAAGATCTGCATTTACTAATCGTCCATTGACCCGTATAATGTAGTTTTCATCAATAAAAGGATGTAGGGAAAAAAGGGAACTTTTCTTGTTAACATTTTTCAAATTTTTTAATGAGTGGTACTCTTGTGCATAATAATGTCTTTGTGTTAAAGAAATTAGCCTTATTTTGACGAAATTAAATTCTTGGGAAGAAATTTTGTGGGTTTCAACGAGGGGGTAGTTAAAACCTTTTGATAATTTTGAGAAAAATCTGAAAATATAACAAATAACACGAATCGCCTTATCCCATTTTGAAAATCGATCTAATATTTCAAATTCCTCATTAAAATTGTGGAACACAATAACTTTTTTCATTTCGGGGGGATTTTCAAACGATATTGTGGACTTTGGCCACTCCTCGGGGGGGTTTAGTAGCCACATGGGACCATGCCACCATAAGGGGTTATTTACTAGATCTAGTGAGCTGCACCCTCGTGACCCCAAATCAGCTGGATTGTCAGAGGAACGGACATGTCGCCAGGAGCAATTGCCAACATTACGAATAATTTCTGCGGTCCTGTTCGCCACATAAGTTTTCCATGTACTTGGTGGTTTTTCCAACCACCCCAATACAATGGTAGAATCGCACCAAAGAAATAAATCATTACTATGAATTGGGAGTGATGAGATGATTTGTTTTGCCAATTTGGAGAGGAGAAGGGCTCCGCAAAGTTCCAATCTTGGAAGACTTATTGGATCTATCGGGGCAACTTTAGTTTTTGACACAAGAAGATTACACTGGACTGAATTTTGATTATTAAAACGTAAATAAATGGTAGCACAATATGCCTTCTGCGAGGCGTCACAGAAGCCATGTATTTGAGTTTGCACTTGGGGGGAAAAGTAAATATATCGAGGAATTTTGATATGTGGTAACTGGGATAAATCTTGAACGAATTGGTTCCATTTTAACAATGACGAGGGCTTTACATTTTCATCCCAGTCTGTTCCCTCTAACCATAGCTGCTGTAAAATCAATTTTGCTTGGACAATGATTGGGGAAATCCATCCAGCAGGGTCAAAAAGTTTTGATGCAGCGGACAATATTTGTCTTTTGGTTATTTGCTCAGAGGGAGAAATTACATCAATTTGGTAAGAAAACTGATCAGTGAGAGCGTTCCATTGAATGCCCAGTGTTTTCGCAGAGCTGGTCTCATTGAATTTGAGAAAATTTGAATCTAATAGACAATCCTTTGGGACAGAATTTAACACCTCAGGGATATTTGAGGTAATCTTTTTTAAAGGAAAGCCCGCTGAATTGAGTAGGGCTCTTAATTGACAGAGGGAGTCAATAGCAGAATTTATGTCATGTCCTCCAGAGAGGATATCGTCAACATAAATTTCCTTTTGAAGAATTCGAGATGCTGCGGGATGGGTTTCCGCTGAATCGTAAGCCAACTGCAATAAAGTTCTTATTGCTAAAAATGGGGCTGAATTAACACCGAATGTTACGGTTTTAAGAGCATAGTCCTTGACGCCAATTCAAAATTAAAGTCGAGAGATCTAATTGAAGGGATGGGCCAACATGCAATGTATCATTGAGTGAATTTCCTGAATATGTTCGCCTGGAGGCATTAAAAACCACCCTTACCTTTGTGCTGCGGCTGTCGGGCTTCAGCACAGCATGGTGGGGGAGGTAGTATGAATTAAAAACGCCATTTTCTATCATCTCTTTTGAAGATACTTCTTCCATATGGCCAAGGGATATGTACTCTTTTAATATGTTTTGGTACGAATTCGCCAATTCAGGATTTCGTTTGAGAGACTGTTCCAATCGTATGAATTGTATTAATGCAATAGGACGAGAAGGACCCAATGGAAGATTTCGTGGGTATTCCGATTTAAAAGGGAGTTTGACAATATAGCGTCCACTAGAATTACGAGTCGTTGTTTGTGTGAAAAAGGATTCACAATACTCATCGTCGTCGGATATAGTTTTTTGGGTAGCGATTTCTTCCTGTTCCCAAAACAATCTAAGTTGTTTCAACAATGGGTCTTCGGAAGTTTCAGTGGCTCCAATGGAAAATGTCGAAGATTTTCGAGTTTCAAGGGGTCCACTTATAATCCAGCCGAATATGGTGGCTTGTGCCAAAAGGGAATTTGACAATTTTTTTACACCATCTAAAAGTAATTTTGGGATGATGTTGCTACCGATCAACAAATCTACAGGACCGGGAGAGTAAAAATTTGGATCTGCCAGATTCAAATGAGAAATTTCACTCAAATCATAATCAGATTTTGATACCACAAAATTCGGCAATAATCTCGTTATTTTAGGCACAACAATCGCTTGAACGACGAGAGTATGGTCATGGTTTGGAGAATATAATGTGAGGTGACACAGAGAATTGGAATGCGCTACGACATTACCGCCCATACCTCGAATTTCAAAACTCTTCGGTTCTGTTGGAAGCGATAAACGTTGCTGTAAACGTCTAGAAATAAAGGTTTTTTCAGAACCTTGGTCAAGGAATGCGCGAGCGCTGAATGTGTCTCCATTGTGGGTAATGGACACGATTGCTGTTGGCAAAAGAGTATTTTCTGAGAGATGGTTATTGTTCGAGACATAATGAGCTGAAGTGCGAGTGATAGTTTGGTCTGAAGTTGATGGTTGTTCAATTGTCTGATTTATATTTACTGTGGCTGTGGAATTGGATGGAGGTTTAGGTGGAGATGATTTACTGTTCGAATTAGAAAAATGCAAAAGTGTGTGGTGATTTTTGTTGCATGTTGTGCAAAGAAATTTGCTTTTACACTCGTTACGCACATGAGTATAAGAGAGGCAATTCAAACAGATTTTATTATCACGTACAAAATTGCTACGAGCTTGAGCATTCATATTGAGAAATTGCTGGCAATTTTTGAGGGGGTGACTCATCTGACACATTTTGCAAGGGAAGTTTGATTGGCTTTCAGTGTTAAAGGCATGGACATCTGACTCAGGTCTTTTACGAGATGTCGATTTGACACCCTGAATGCTGTTGAGCCTTTCTACTACTTCGTATCGGTTAGACAGAAACGTGTCCATTTGCTTCCAGCTTGGAAGATCTCTGTGAGATTTTAAAGATTGTTCCCACAATGAAAGGGTTTCATGGGGAAGTTTTGTAGAGCACACATATACGAGGATTGGATCCCAATCCGATGTAGAAATTTGCTGGGCTTTTAAAGCAGCAAGACAATCATTTATCGTGGCTTGAATGTCCTGAAGAGCTTCGCTGCTCTCGGACGAAATAGGTTTTAAATTGAGGAGAACCTTTAATTGGTTATCGACCAAAATGCGTCTATTCTCGTATCGAGATCTTAACGCTTCCCAGGCCAGCGAAAAGTTTTCTCCGCATAGCCTATATTTTTTAACAATGAGCGCAGCTTGTCCTCTAGTTTTTAGCCTAAGGTGGTACAATTTCTGTACTGCAGAGAGCTTGGGATGTTCTCCATAAACCGCCGAGAACATATCCCTGAATGAGGGCCATTCTTCATAACTTCCATAAAAAATTTCTGTGTCACAAGGTGGCACTTTCAGACAAGGAATTGAGCTTGATACTTGGTTTTCAATCAAAGTGGTGGAAGGAGTTATAAGGGCCTTTTGGGCGTCTAAAATCTTAGATTTACATGACAGAAAATCGTGTGTACATTTGGAATATTTTTCCCTGGAAGATTCTAATATTCCCTGTTCAGTTTTCGGATCCGTACTTAAACAGAGTTGTTTGTACGATTTTTGAAGTGCAGCCCATCTTTCATCAAGTTCTTGAAGAGCTATCTCAAGGCGTGAGTCAGATAGATCTTCTGCCCTGATATCGCCGAAATTTGCACAGAATGTGACCAAATTGTCGGAATCGAATATGAATTCACTCATATCGATGGCGTAAAATGTATGAAAACCAAAATATATTTCCCAATAACTCAAATCCAATAGTGATTTGAAATGGAGACAAACGAAATTCCGGAGAATAATATTGGCTTTTTATTTGTATAAAAACAATATTTTCATAACAAACGTGAACCAAAAAATGATAAAAAAACGGGTTTTGAGAAAAAGGTTTCAATTTTCAACAATGGACAAAAATCATCGATTATTAACGATTTCCATATATTATGTATATTTTTCCAAAAACACGAGAATTCATAAATATATGATAAAATGGAAATGAGTAAAACGTAAATCAAAAAATCGTGAAAAAACGTTTTTGAGAAACAGGTTTCAGTTTTCGAAAAAAACCATCGATTGTGAACGAGGTTCGTATATATATTTTTTTTCAAAAATATAAAAATCAATAAAATGTGATTAAAACTTGTAATAAAATAGATTAATAAAAATTCAATCACAAATGTTTAAAAAAATTCGTTTACGAGAAAGGGGACTCAGTTTTCAACAAAATTCTTGAAAAACCATCGTTTGTGGTCGATGTCCATATAAAATATATATATTTTCAAAATATAAAAATTGTAAATATGTAATAAAATACATATAAAATATATCCAACAAGTATATATTTTTTTTTTTTTAATTCGTATTTCGAGTGAAATTTGTCCTTCACAAACCACTGTGTTGCAAACAAATTGACTTAACTGTTCCCAGTTGTAATTTCACTTTGGAAACAACTGTTCCCAGTTTGCAAATGTTAATGAATTATAAATATGCAAGATATTTTATGTGTTTCTGTAATTATGTTTGATAAAATCGCTGTTATGATTTTTTGTGTTAAAATATGTTTTCTTCTATCGCTTGTATTCTTGTGTATGAGATATTTCAATAAATTAATTTATAGTGAGAGTAATATTTTGTACATAACATTAGCGAGTTCACAAACCAAACCGATAAACTTGCTCACTCTTTTATGTTTATTTCGTTTTCACAAATCGCTGTTGTGATTTTTTTTATGTTAATGGCGAGAGGGAGTATAACACTTGACTTGTTAATAAAATTAATTATTGGTTCGATAGTTTTAAAGACACAGATTTGTCATTGAAAAAATCGAAAACCAAATGGAGTTGTTGTATATATATATTAATGTTATCAAGTAAAAATTGATATGTAGAGAAATATATGTGGACTGTAATTTTTTATGAATTTATGTCAAAAAAATTTGAGACTTACGTTTAATGAAATGTACTGCTCTGTAGATTTGTGGGGTGTTCTTGAGATGGAGATTTTTTTTGTTTTGGAAATTGAGAACAGTTAAAATTTTGCAACAAAAGATTTTTGGCGGGACAACAGTATACGATTATGTAAATTATTTGTTGTCCCCCATGCACTTTCACACTAAAATGTTCAAATCAAGGCACAGATATAAAAATGAAATCAAAAATGTTGTTCACTTTGTTGGAAAAAACACTTTATATATCGTCCAACACTTGTAACAATTTTTTTTATTTTTCTGTTAATATTAACAAGTGAATATCAAAAATTTTGTACCTTCACTATTCTCACTGGCTTAAATTGCGATTTACAGTAATGATAAAACGTGTTTAACAAGAGTTGTCAAACATGACTGCGTTGCAATTTTTTGGGAAGCTTAGGTTGCCAGATCACTAGGAAGGCTCGAATGGACCATGTTAAGGGTTTTGGGGAATTTAGACCCTTTGTTAATAAACGACCTAAATTTTAGTGAATGTCACAATATCTGGCAAAGATATTTTCAAGCTTATTGGAAATTTCCGTGTCCGAGGTGACACTTGATTCTAAATCGATTTTATATAAAATCTGTGATGAAACACAGACCAACAAATCCACTGGAATGTGGGGGAAAGATTTGAGCCACGGGATTGTGGGATATTACCTTTTTGTGCAACCAAAAAAATATAAAAAATGCTCCTTTTCAGAATCAACTTACATATGTATTGGTTTTATTTTAATGTAGCAGGGGGACGATGTGGTTTGGTTAACTGCTGAGACTAAAAAGAGATCTCAATCTATGTCGTTATTTGACAGGTCAACTCGCTGGACTATAAAATTGAGTAAAAACTGAGTAAAAAGAGACCGCCACATTTAACATCTGTCCGACAATAGAAGGAGAAAGACTATATTACAGTGGATAATTTTCAGATACAGAATGATTCAAATTCATAAAATTCTTAATAATATCTAATATATACAAAATCCATAAAATTTCCAAATTCACAAACTTTCCAAATTCATAAAATTGCAAAATTCATAAAATTACAAAAATTAATAAAAATTAAATGAAAAATTAGAAATTATAAAAATGTGAAAACGTAACTTAAAAAAATTGAATGAAATATTCAAAAAAAAAGTTTTAATTGCAGTAAACACAGTAATTCATTGATTTATTTTTGGGTCATTATTTCATTGTGTTAAAACTAACCACTTTCCTACAAGCGTAGACTGGTACCGTTACAAGTACCGCATATTTAAATCAATGCTTGCAATGCATTGTAAACATTGATGAACTATTCGGTTTCATTCTAAACGTCGCTTAGTGAACAAATACTCAATATGAATTACGAAATATTCCCGAAAAAAATTGGAATTGAACTCCTCTACGTATTTGAGGAAAACTTGATTGATCGCAAGAAATCATTTTACAAAGGTGTAACTAAATATGAGTTCAGGCAAAAAGAGTGTAAATCTAGAGCTAAAGTAACGTCCGATGGAAACTGTGTACGTGCCAGAAAAAAATTTTGGAAAATATTGTTTTTCCAAAAACAAAAAATGTTGGTTGCTTGTATGTACGAAATATTTTGTTTTTTATTCTAAATGCGAAAAGAATTAAAAAAAGAGGAAGAAGTTGATTTCGTAATTTATTATAAAGCTCTCGGGTACCATAGTATTGATCCCTATTTTTGTTTCAAACTCCTTTCTTCAAATTTGTTATGTTCCCTTAGAACCTGCTACCTAGATATCTTATTATGCATATCCTGTAATGGTTGTACAGGTTCGCTTCTCCTTATTAGTAACCCAGTATATACTTGTTCTACCTAGCAAGTTTCTTTATTTGTTTATTTTTTATTAGTTGTCAGAACTTAGTTTATATTCTTCCGGAGGCAGGTACCCAGCAAAAAAATTTGGAAGTTCTTCCAAAGGCACAACTTTAAAAGCATTTCCAGAAGATGTACTCCCAACGATGTTCTTTATTTTAACTACCCAGTTATTTTAATTCAATTTTTTATAACTTGGTTTCTTCATACTTTTAATGGGTAATTTTAACTTTTTTTGTTTCAAATAGGTTAAAAACAGAGTAAGAATTCATAAAATGGTACAAATAATTAAAATTTTTTCGAAAAAAATGCTAAATCCAATCTCAAAAAATTGTGAATTTTTTAAAATATTTGAGGTCAAACGTTTCCGAAAAGCGTTAGAATCCATTAAAAAATTATAAAAAGTTATAAAAATTATTTATTTGACAAAATATCACAGAATTTTTTAATTTACATCCAAAACATTGACTTCGGATCACACCTAAAGAAGTGATGCAAATTCAGTGCAACGGCTGTTAAAATGGAAGACTTCCAAGCCCTGACAAGCCCATGTTAACTACATCGCTTCTGCGTCAATTTTGCACCACTTCCGGATCCAAAAAGGACATTTTCATTACTTTTTTGGCGACGCTTTTTTTACAGGGTAGTCAAAGAATTACCTACGCTACGAATATGACACAATTCAAGTTTTGTTTTTTAAAGGAAAATGTAGTCTGCTATAGCATATGCTTTCATCGTAATTTAACGCGTGAACATATATGTTATACCTCTCTATCTCAAACACAAAACCCCTCTAGCATATGAATCATATCACCATATATACAATAACCAAGAATGTCAAACTAGAAGGGCCCAAAGAAAAAAAGAACAAAACACTTCAGTATTATTAATGGAAAATATTTCAAGGACAGCGGGTGTAAAGTGAAAATTCCTTTCTAAAACAACATGTTACACATGACACATGTCTTGTAGTAAAGTTCATTTTCTCTCGATCTCACTCTTCCCATTTCTCTGTATTTCCTCTATGTTCATTTTTCAGTCCTTATTTCATCGGAAATGATTTATCAAAACGTATACTGATGCTTACTCTTTTCCCTGCTCCTTTTAAAACAAATGATAGGCCCAACCCAGCTCCATTACTTTTCTGTTCAGCCATTAGAATGTTTGTTAACCTCTATCGCTAAACCATAAAGGATTATGGTGATTGTCTTACATTGGATATGGGCGTTTGTTGAAATCTATGTGGGTGCTATAAAAAAAAACGAATTATTACATGTTTTCCATTTTTATTTTTTTTTTTTTTTAAGAAAAACAAATCATTTTTTAAATTGAAAGACAATAGTATGATGAAGATGTTAAATTAGCAGTAGAGTGCTTCATACCTTTTACGGCACAAGGCACAGTTTCCACAGTTGGTAGAATTCTACCAAAAATGGTCGATAAAAATAAAATTTTGACAAAATTTTGTATAAAAATAAAATTTTGCCAAAATTTTCTACAGAAATAAAATTTTGAAAAAAATCTTGCATAGAAATAAAATTTTGACAAAATTTTCCATAGAAATAAAATTTTCCATAGAAATAAAATTTTGATAAAATCTTCCATAGAAATAAAATGTTGACAAAATTTTCTATAGAAATAAAATTTTGACAAAACTTTCTAAAGAAATAAAACTTTTACAAAATTTTCCATAGAAATAAAATTTTGACAACAAAAATTTTATAGAAATAAAATTTTGAAAAAAAAATTTATAGAAATAAAATTTTGAAAAAAAATCCATAGAAATACAATTTTGGCAAAATTTTCTATAGAAATACAATTTTGACAAAATTTTCTATATAAATACAATTTTGATAAAATTTTCTACAGACATAAAATTTTGACAAAATTTTTTATAGAAATATAATTTTGACAAAATTTTCTAAAGAAATAAAATTTTGACAAAATTTTCTATAGAAATAAAATTTTGACAAAATTTTCTAAAGAAATAAAATTTTGGCAAAATTTTCTACTGAAACAAAATTTTTGAAAAATCTTTCATAGAAATAAAAAATAAAATTTTGACAAAATTTTCTATCGAAATAAAATTTTGATAAATTTTTTTACAGAAATAAAATATTGGCAAAATTTTCAATAGAAATAAAATTTTGAAAAAATTTTCTGTAGAAATAAAATGTTGGCAAAATTTTCTATAGATATAAAATATTGACAAAATTCTCAATAGAAATAAAATTTTGACAAAATTTTCTATAGAAATAAACTTTTGAAACAATTTTCTATAGAAATAAAATCTTGACAAAATTTTCTATAGCAATACAGTTTTGACAAAATTTTCTATAGCAATAAAATTTTGACAAAATTATCTATAGAAACAAAATTTTGACAAAATTTTCTATAGAAATAAAATTTTGACAAAATTTTCTATAGAAATAAAATTTTGAAAAAATTTTCTGTAGAAATAAAATGTTGGCAAAATTTTCTATAGATATAAAATATTGAAAAAATTTTCAATAGAAATAAAATTTTGACAAAATTTTCTATAGAAATAAACTTTTGAAACAATTTGCTATAGAAATAAAATCTTGACAAAATTTTCTATAGCAATACAGTTTTGACAAAATTTTCTATAGCAATAAAATTTTGACAAAATTTTCTATAGAAACAAAATTTTGACAAAATTTTCTATAGAAATAAAATTTTGACAAAATTTTCTATAGAAATAAAATTTTGACAAAAATTTTTATAGAAATACAATTTTAACAAAATTTTTTATAGAAATAAAATTTTTACAAAAAAAAAATTTTATAGAAATAAAATTTTGAAAAAAATTCCATAGAAATAAAATTTTGAAAAAAATTCCATAGAAATACAATTTTGGAAAATTTTCTATAGAAATACAATTTTGACATAATTTTCTTTATTAATCCAATTTTGATAAAATTTTCTATAGACATAAAATTTTGACAAAATTTTCCATAGAAATACAATTTTGACAAAATTTTCTATAGAAATATAATTTTGGCAAAATTTTCTATAGAAATAAAATTGTGACAAAATTTTCTATAGAAATAAAATTTTGGTAAAATCTTCCATACAAATAAAATGTTGACAAAATTTTCTATAGAAATAAAATGTTGACAAAACTTTCTAAAGAAATAAAATTTTGACAAAAAAAATTTTATGGAAAAAAATTCCATAGAAATACAATTTTGGCAAAATTTTCTATAGAAATGCAATTTGACAACATTTTCTTTATAAATACAATTTTTATAAAATTTTCTATCGAAATAAAATTTTGACAAAATTTTCTATCGAAATAAAATTTTGACAAAATTTTCTATAGCAATAAAATATTGGCAAAATTTTCAATAGAAATAAAATTTTGAAAAAAATTTCTGTAGAAATAAAATTTGGAAAAAAAATTCTGTAGAAATAAAATTTTGGAAAAATTTTCTATATAAATAAAATATTGCCAAATTTTCAATAGAAATAAAATTTTGACAAAATTTTCTATAGAAATAAACTTTTGAAACAATTTTCTATAGAAATAAAATCTTGACAAAATTTTCTATAGCAATAAAATTTTGACAAAATTTTCTATAGCAATAAAATTTTGACAAAATTTTCTATAGAAACAAAATGTTGACCAAATTTTCTATAGAAATAAAATTTTGATAAAATCTTCCATAGAAATCAAATGTTGACAAAATTTTCTATAGAAATAAAATTTTGACAAAACTTTCTAAAGAATTAAAACTTTTACAAAATTTTCAATAGAAATAAAATTTTGACAAAAAAAAATTTATAGAAATAAAATTTTGAAAAAAAAATCCATAGAAATACAATTTTGGCAAAATTTTCTATAGAAATACAATTTTGACAAAATTTTCTTTATAAATACAATGTTGATAAAACTTTCTATAGACATAAAATGTTGACAAAATTTTCCATAGAAATACAATTTTGACAAAATTTTCTATAGCAATAAAATATTGGCAAAATTTTCAACACAAATAAAATTTTGAAAAATTTTCCGTAGAAATAAAATTTTGGCAAAATTTTCTATAGAAATAAAATATTGACAAAATTTTCAATAGAAATAAAATTTTGACAAAATTTTCTATAGAAATAAATTTTTGAAACAATTTTCTATAGAAATAAAATCATGACAAAATTTTCTAAAGCAATAAAATTTTGACAAAATTTTCTATACAATAAAATTTTGACAAAATTTTCTATAGAAATAAAATTTTGTATAGAAATAAAATTTTGACAAAATTTTTTATAGAAATAAAATTTTGACAAAATTTTCTAAACAAATAAAATTGTGACAAAAGTTTCAAAGAAATAAAATTGTGACAAAATTGTCTAAAGAAAAAAACCGATTTCAATCATACTTGGCAAACTTAACAATACCATCAGTGGTACTTTTTATGAAAGAATTTGAAGCAAATGGAGGTGAAACTCAGGCCTTTGGGATCAGGAGGAATGTTAAATCTACTATCCCAGCAAAATTTCGCTAAAATCAAAGCAAAACTTTGGCCTCTGTGGTCATAAGACTGTAATGATATATATGGGAGCTATATCTAAATCTGAACCGATTTCAACTAGATTTATGTAGTAGCAACCTTCAAATGATTAGTGTCAAAATTTGACGTCTGTAAGTCAATTATGTTAGTTTGTGAGATAGAGCGTCTTTTGTGAAGCAGCTTTTGTTATTGTGAAAAAAATGGAAAAAAGGAATTTCGTGTTTTGATAAAATACTGTTTTCTGAAGGGGAAAACTACGGTGGAAGCAAAAACTTGGCTTGATAATGAGTTTCCGGACTCTGCCTCAGGAAAATCAACAATAATTGATTGGTATGCAAAATTCAAGCGTGGTGAAATGAGCACGGAGGACGGTGAACGCAGTGGACGCCCGAAAGAGGTGGTTACCGACGAAAACATCAAAAAAATCCACAACATGATTTCGAGATAGCAGAGGCCTTAATGATATCACAGGAACGTGTTGGTCATATCATTTATCAATATTTGCATAAGCCGAAGCTCTGTGCAAAATGGGTGTCGCGCGAGCTCACATTTGACCAAAAACAACAACGTGGCGATGATTCTGAGCGGTTTTTGCAGCTGTTAACTCGTAATACACCCGAGTTTTTCCGTCGATATGTGACAATGGATGAAACATGGCTCCATCACTACACTCCTGAGTCCAATCGACAGTCGGCTGAGTGGACAGCGACCGGTGAACCGTCTCCGAAGCGTAGAAAGACTCGAAAGTCCGCTGGCAAAGTAATGGCCTCTGTTTTTTGGGATGCGCATGGAATAATTTTTATCGATTATATTGAGAAGGGCAAAACCATCAACAGTGACTATTATATGGCGTTATTGGAGCGTTTGAAGGTCGAAATTACGGCAAAACGGCCCCATATGAAGAAGAAAAAATTGTTGTTCCATCAAAACAACGCACCGTGCCACAAGTCATTGAGAACGATGGTAAAAATTCATGAATTGGGCTTCGAATTGCTTCCCCACCCACTCAGACCTCAAAAGGATGCTCGCAGGGAAAAAATTTGGCTGCAATGAAGAGGTGATCGCCGAAACGGAGGCCTATTTTGAGGCAAAACTGAAGGAGTACTAGCAAAATGGTATCAAAAAATTGAAAGGTCGTTATATTCGTTGCATCGCTCTTGAAGGGAACTATGTTGAATAATAAAAACGAATTTTGACAAAAAAATGTGTTTTTCTTTGTTAGACCGGGGACTTATCAGCCAACCTGTTAGTGCAGCATTTAAGTGACTCACAAACTATTAGGGCGTACGAAATTTGAAGAAGGTAAAGATTTCATATGAAGTTATAATGCTACACTTTCCATCCTATTGTGCTCATTAAAAAATATAACCGTTTTTGTATCAATGTATTACATATTTTGGCATGAATTAGTTTAATTGCATTACTACAAACACTTGTTTCTACAAAATATAAAAATGAGAAACTAAAACTCAATGGAAATACATTAAAAATATAGGCTCTAAGCAGAAACTATTCAAATGTTATTGAAATATCCTGCGACCTCACATATGTCCATATTGATGGACATTTTTTTACATTTTCCTAATTGGATTATGTCAAACTAGCATAAAGAAAATTGATACACTCAATAGCAAATCATTGAACTAGAAACAAATCAATTTTAGATTTGCAATACTTGACATTTTCTTAAGTGTACTTATACCCAAGTATTCTTAGTGTCATATACCAAACAAGCATGTACCACTTAATCTCAAGGCAATGGAAATTCAATTCCATTTATGTGCAAAAATTTATGTCCTCGAAGATTGTGAATTCGACATATTTGTTTAATGATAATGGCTTTGTCACAATAACATATATGCCTTCGAATATACGTATCTTAAATCATGTATGTATGCATATTCATGTAGGATATTTTAATATAAAATTATTAGAATATGCCGTTGAGTCACACGGATCAAGATCACAATAATACTGGACAAACGTTTACGTTTTTCGTCAAATATTCATAAGAATAAGAATGTCATTCTCTTTGCCCAAAATATAAAGTCGAATAGAATTTATTTACTTATTTTTACTAACTCAAAATATGGTATATACGATTTTTATTTATTTTTTCTAAATTTTTCTATAAACTTCAAAACACATTGAGTCAGTTCATTAAATAAAAATATAAAAAAATATTTTCTTCTTAAAATTTTATTGTCCTGCTGATCCTATTATATAAATTTCAAGTGTTTATTGTATTGCAAATTTGTTATAAAATCTCAAAGCTCTCAATTCCACAAAGAAATTGTTTATATATCCCCTAAGAGGATAAGAATGAATATTGTTGGAATAACACACACCAATTTTTAGAGGAGTGGAATGTTTTCAAAAGATTCTGAAAATTTTCACAACCATACACTATTATACATTAATGAGACTTAAAGACCATGAAGAACTGCATTGTATCCGGGTAATGGCATCTTAATGCTTCTAAGGATCAAAAGAGTAGGAACAAGAGAGTAAGAATGTGCAAGTGGTATGATTGTATGTATCAGCATTATCGTTCTAGAAAGTGGCACAAAATTGTCATTTGCAAAAAAAAAAAAAAAACAAGTAAGGAAAGTCTAAAGTCCGGCGGGGCCGGCTATATTATACCCTGCACCACTTTGTAGATCTAAATTTTCGATACCATATCACATCCGTCAAATGTGTTGGAGGCTATATATGAAGGTTTGTCCCAAATGCATACATTTAACTATCACTCGATTCGGACAGAATTTGATAGACTACTACAAAATCTATAGACTCAAAATTTAAGTCGGCTAATGCACTAGGGTGGAACACAATGTTAGTAAAAAAAAATGGGAAACATTTAAATCTGAAGCAATTCTATGGAAACTTCGCAAAAGTTTATTTATGATTTATCGCTCGATATATATGTATTAGAAGTTTAGGAAAATTAGAGTCATTTTTACAACTTTTCGACTAAGCAGTGGCGATTTTACAAGGAAACTGTTGGTATTTTGACCATTTTTGTCGAAATCATAAAAACATATATATATGGGAGCTATATCTAAATCTGAACCGATTTCAATTAAATTTGGCACACATAGCTACAATGCTAATTCTACTCCCTGTGAAAAATTTCAACTAAATCGGAGTAAAAAATTGGCCTCTGTGGTCATATGAGTGTCAATCGGGCGAAAGCTATATATGGGAGCTATATCTAAATCTGAACCGATTTCAACCAAATTTGGCATGCATAGCTACAATGCTAATTCTACTTCCTGTGCAAAATTTCAACTAAATCGGAGCAAAAAATTGGCCTCTGTGGTCATATGAGTGTAAATCGGGCGAAAGCTATATATGCTAGATATATCTAAATCTGAACCGATTTCAATAAAATTTGGCACATTTGACTATAGTACTAATTGTTCTTACTGTGCAAAATGTTAAGCAAATAAGGGTAAAACTTTGGCTTCTGGGGCCATATAAGTCCATATCGGGCGAAATATATATGGAAGCTATATCTAAATCTGAACCGATTTCTTCCAAAATAAATAGGGTTCTATTTTGAGTCAAAACACATACTTGTGCCAAATTTGAAGTTGATTAGACTAAAACTGCGACCTAGACTATGATTACAAAAATGTGTTCACGGACAGACGGACATGGCTATATCGACTCAGGAGCCCACCCTGAGCATTTTTGCCAAAGACACCATGTGTCTATCTCGTCTCCTTCTGGGTGTTGCAAACATATGCACTAACTTATAATACCCTGTTCCACAGTGTGGCGCAGGGTATAATAATATTTTTATTTTTTGTGTAAAAGTTTCATTTATTTCAACCACATATTTGTATACCCACCCCAATAGAATGGTGACGGGGGTATAATAAATTTGTCATTCCGTTTGTAACACATCCAAATATCGATTTCTGACTATGCGAAGTATATATATTCTTGATCAGGGAGAAATTATAAGACGAGTCTGAGACGAGTATAAGTCTGTCTGTTGTAATCACGGTACAGTCTTCAATAATGGCGCTACCATTCTGAAATTTGGCACATATTCGTCTTTTATCTGTACGCAGGCCAGGTTCGAAGATGGACTATATCGGTCCAGGTTTTGATATAACTCCCATATAAACCGATCCCCCGAATTGGGGCCTTGGGCTTCTAAAAACCGTAGTTTTTATTCGATTTGCCTAAAATTGGAAATCTGGAGGTATTTTAAGACCACAAAGATGTGTGTAGAAAATGGTGTGTATCGGTCCATATTTTGGTATAGCCCCCATATAGACCGATCTACCGATATTACTTCTTGGGCTTCTAGAAACCGTAGTTTGTATCCGATTTGTCTGAAATTGGAAATATGCAGGTAGGACTGCAAATAGGTGTGTCCTTGGTCGTATATAAACCGTGGTTTTTGGTAAGGCCGTTTTCACTTCTTGATGGTATTGAAGGCGCACTAATGATGAAAATTGCTTGAAACTGTATGGAAAATTTCCAGATTTTACTTCTGGTCCATTATTTAAATTATCTACAGTTTCTAGATTTCATATCAAGATGATATTTAATCCTTTTCTTGCACACTTACACGAGATGTTTAGGACTCCTCTAAAACACAAATAAAAATGGTTCTTATAAATCCAGAATATGATTTAGCCTTCATATATAGAATCTTTATCTCTATCTTCGGGAATTGTACTGGTTGAATTGATCTGCTTGGGAGAATATCTGTCATCAAACCCCCTGAAATTCTACATATTATCACGTAAACCGCAACGATGAAGATTTTTCAAAGGAAACTATTATATTTGATTTATGATGGTGGGTATTTAAGATTCGGCGCGGCCGAATTTACTGCTGTATATACCTGCTATATTGAATATTGATAAGCTGACGACGATTATTTATATCAAATGGATGAATATATCCATCATTAATTATAATTAATAAAAAACGATAAAAAGCTTAGGACATTTTTATAGAAAGCAGGATTTTTGTAAAAATTAACAAGTAAGGAAAGTCTAAAGTCGGGCGGGGCCGACTATATCATACCCTGAACCACTTTGTAGATCTAAATTTTCGATACCATATCACATCCGTCAAATGTGTTGGGGTTTGTCCCAAATACATACATTTAAATATCACTTGATTTGGACAGAATTTGATAGACTTTTACAAAATCTATAGACTCAAAATTTAAGTTGGCTAATGCGCTAGGGTCGAACACAATTTTAGTTAAAAAAAATATGGGAAACATTTAAATCTGAAGCAATTTTAAGGAAACTTCGCAAAAGTTTATTTATGATTTATCGCTCGATATATATGTATTAGAAGTTTAGGAAAATTAGAGTCATTTTTACAAATTTTCGACTAAGCCGTGGCGATTTAACAAGGAAAATGTTGGTATTTTGACCATTTTTGTCGAAATCAGAAAAACATATATATGGGAGCTATATCTAAATCTGAACCGATTTCAATAAAATTTGGTACACATGACTATATTACTAATTGTACTCCTAGCGCAAAATTTCAACCAAATTGGGCCAAAACTCTGGCTTCTGGGGCCATATAAGTCCATATCGGTCGAAAAATATATATGGAAGCTATATCTAAATCTGAACCGATTTCAATCAAATTTGGCACACATGACTACACTACCAATTGTACTCCTTGTGCAAAATCTCAAGCTAATCGGGATAAAACTCTGGCTTCTGGGTCCATATAAGTGCATATCGGGCGAAAGATATATATGGGAGCTATATCTAAATCTGAATCGATTTCAACCAAATTTGGCACGCATAGCTACAATGCTAAATATACTCCCTGTGCAAATTTTCAAAACTCTGGCTTTTAGGACCATATTAGTCCATATCGGGCGAAAGATATATATGGGAGCTATATCTAAATCTGAACCGATTTCTTCCAAAATCAATAGGGTTCTATTCTGACCCAAATTAGGAACATGTGCCAAATTTGAAGGCGATTGGACTTAAATTGCGATCTAGACTTTGATCACAAAAATGTGTTCACAGACAGACGGACGGACAGACGGACATGATTATATCGACTCAGGGACCCACCCTGAGCATTATTGCCAAAGACACCATGTGTCTATCTCGTCTCTTTCTGGGTGTTACAAACATATGCTCTAACTTATAATACCCTGTTCCATGATGTGGCGCAGGGTATAAAAATGACAAATTTTTATCCACTTAAAGTTGATAAATCGCTTACGATATTTTTATCGTAATTAATCGATATTAAATGTACAAATCTAATGCGACATAATTGTTGATTGATGGATAGATCCTCTAAAAAAAGCATGCTCGGTTCCAAAGATTTTCGTTAAACTATGTTCTTTAACTTGGTTAAGCTACTCTACCAACAGAGAAAAAGTACTGCTATAGAAATTTTTGTCAAAAATTTATTTCTATAGAAAATTTTGTCAATTTTTTTTTTTCTATAGGCAATTATGTTAAAAATTTTATTTCTATAGAAAATTTTGTCAAAATTTTATTTCTATAGAAAATGTTGTCAAAATTTTATTTCTATAGAAAATTTTGTCAAAGTTTTATTTCTGTAGAAAATTTTGTCAAAATTTTATTTCTGTAGAAAATTTTGTCAAAATTTTATTTCAATAGAAAATTTTGTCAAAATTTTATTTTGATAGACAATTTTTCAAAATTTTATTTTTATAGAAAATTTGTGAAGTACCTCTTAGAGGAAGAGGAACATTCTGCAAACTGTAACACAGCATCATGAATTCTACCAATCTACCAAACAGTAAAAAATGTAGCAGTTTTGGCAGAATTCTACCAACTGCGGCAACCATGACACCAAAACTCTTTTATCAAAAAATCTTTCAGATTATATGAAGCCGTTTATACTAACGACAATGAATATGGCTTTCGTTATTATTTTTCACATTAGTGTATGTATGTATGCTGTATTGAAATCTAAACCGATTTCGATGAAAATTTGCATACTAATAGGGCAATATGAGAAATTATTTTGTGTTAAATACGACCCTATTTGTTGAAATCGGGCGATACATGTATATGAGGGTTATATCCATAAGCGTAGGAAGGCCTCTGGGGAGGGGGCTTAGACCCCCCCAGAAAAATTTTAGCCCCCCCAGAATTTGAAACTCTATTTATGATTTTCCATTTTTCAATAAATGTCAATAGTTTTTTTAATTTTTATAAAAATTAAACAAGTATATACAATCGCACAAAGTTCCGCTAAAGACTTTCATGAACAATCGAATTACTTGGTTTGTGGTAGCAGTTGCCGATGGCAATGTTTGAAGTCAGATATTTATGAAATAAAGCTGTGGTTGAACTTATGATTGATTTAGTTTCATAAATGAATATCTTAATAATGCTGTAAAAAAGCGTTGCCAAAAGAGTAGTGAAAATGTTCTTTTTGGGTCTAAAAGTGGTGCAAAATTGGCGGAGAAGCAATGAATGTAATATGAGCTTGTCATAGGACAAATGTCCACCATTTCAACAGCCGTTGCACTGCATTTGCATCACTTCTTAAGGTGATATCCGTATTCAGTGTTTTGAATGTGAATTAAAAAGTTTTGTGATATTTTCCCAAATAAATAATTTTTATATTGTTTTTATAATTTTTAATGCATTCTGACGCTTGTTTGAAACGTTTTTCCTCGAATAATTTCCAAAATTTAGATTTTTCTATCATGGATTTATCAGTTTTGTGGCAAAGTTTGAATAATTTGTACCAATTTATTTATTCTTACTCTTTTTAACTATTTGAAAAAAAAGAAAACAAAAAATTACACATTAAAATATGAAAGTAAGTAAAATATGTAGTTAAAATAATTGAGGACATTTTTGGAAGTGCTTTTAAAGATGTGCCTTTAGAACAACTCACATTTTTTTTTTTGCTGGGAAAAGTGTGGAACTACTTTTAGTTGCTTTATAATAAATTAATTGTCGAGTTATTTGGATGTCTAATTTTTTATTCAATTTTATGAAATAAAACATTAATTGAACCTATAAGTTCAGTCTATAAATTTTTAGCTAGGGGGGCTATAGCCCCCCCTAGGAAAATTGTCTAGCTACGCTAATGGTTATATCTAAATTTGATCGGATCTTTCCAAATTCAATGACAGTAGTCTTTGTGCCAAAAAAAGTCCTGTACCTGGGTAGACGGATGGACACTAGATTTAGATTCGATTTTCCCAAATTCAATAGCGTTGGTCCTTGCACCAAGAAAGCCAAATATACAAAATTTCATCAAAATCATTTTAACAAATACATGGGCAGACGGACGGACACCAAGGGCTAGATAGACTCAGAAGGTGATTCTGGTAGGCACAGTTTTATTTTTTAATTATTTTTTTTTTGCAGATCAAAGAGATTATGCCTTATGTAGGGTATAAAAAAGTGAGCCCTTAGGTTCACTTGAATACTCCATTTACTTTATCAGAATATCAGAAATGTTTTCAATCAGTTTCATGACAGCTTCGTTTAACTAAACCTAACAATGTTACAACTTAAATAAAGTAAATTAAAAAATTACACAAAGCAAATCATAAATTTGAAATTTGTCTTTTGCGTATCTTTAAAAATTCAAAGGTAAATTATGAGTATATCTGCAAAAATTTTAACATTGGTGGCATAACAAGTGAATTCCCTATGCTACGCTTAAATTGTTACCTCTGCCAAAAATGTGATATATTGCTTTGGATAAAATCTCTAGAGGAAATAAACAAATACTTATGACACTTTTATCTGGTTGTCTCATAAAGACGCCTTCGAGTGTAACAATTCCCTCTCACTTGACATCACGGTACCTTGTATCTCAAATAGCTTGTTAATAATACTGCTATACACTGGTAACAACACACCCCAAGCTTCTTTTAATTTGTGATATCTAATCATTCAGGGATACACACACACATTCCCACAAGAACTGAGAGTGCAATCTATAAAATCTCCTTGTTAGAGTGCCATCAGTTCTTATACAAGAACATGAACAAGAACATGAGCTATGTTCAACACAAACACATTGTATTTTCAATTTCCATACAAAGTGTTTGTTCTCAGAAAACAAAATTAGTAGCTTTGGTTGTTTTTTTTTTTTTTTGTCTAGTGATGTTAGAATATGAATTACAATCGGATTTTCGATTACTGAATTGGGTTAGTAGGGATTGTAACAAATTTAAAGTCGTTTTCTCAATGTCTTCTGGTTAATTTCATACAAATATTTTAATACCGCAAGGATTATCTTCCGTATAAGTGGCACTTGGAGTTTGCGAAACCGGCTATTTCAGAAATGTTAAAAAAGCATGATAAAAATATTAATTTGTGTTATGTCAGCAAATTGTATGTTGTATTCACTTAGCCTTATTAAAATTGTGCTAACTAGATCAATTTATATTCTCCTTAGGCCACACAGAAAAAAAATGTAGCTCGTAATTTAACAACAAGTTTTGAATTTCAATTTAGTTTATCGCGCTTCTACCCAGTCAGTTAAAATTTTATGAAAATCTCATAATTTTTATTTTGAATTATTTTGCAGTTCTGAACTCTGACTTTGCAAAAAGTCTTCACTTTGGAATAGCGTTAGGTCACTTTGGACTATGGCCATAGGAAAAAGTCTTAAACCCCGTCCAAAGGCCGGCCAATTATATCCCGTTGGAAATGCGTTAGATCACTGTGAACTCTGTTCATAGGAAAAAGTCACAAACCCTGGCCGAAGACCGTCTGCTCATTTTACCTTGCAATCGCAAGGTAAATTCCACTTTAGATACCGTCCATAGGACAAAATCTTGAACCAAGAACGGGGGAAGTCTTAGACCTTGTCATCCATATCAAATCTGTTACAATACAATGATATTCGGAACAACAAAAAAGTGTATCCTGGTCATCTTTGTCATTTACCAGAAAACGAAAGTAGGCCCACTTTAAAATGAAGCCCAATCCTAAAATTAAAATTTGGTTCATTTCCATTTGAAATCATGGGGGTTATTTTCGTAAAGCGAACGGGCCACAAAAATAACATGAACACCACAAAAACTATCAAAAAACAAGTATATACAGTAGTAAGTTCGCCCGGCCCAATTTTAAATACCCACCACCATGAATCAAATATAATAGTTTCCTTTGAAAATTTCAGGGGGGTTTGATGACAGATATTTTCCCAAGCAGTTCAGTTCAACCAGTACACTTCCCGTAGATAAATTTAAAGATTTTACCTATGAACACTAGATCAGATTCTGAATTTATAAGAACCATTTTTTGTTTGAGTTTTAGAGGAATCATAGACATCTCTTGTAAATGTGCAAGAAAATTTTGAAATAACGCCTTGATTTGAAATCTAAAATCTGTAGATTTTCATCCTAATTATGGAAATTTTGCATTCAGTGTCAAGCAATTTTCATGATCAGTGCGCCTTCTATACCCTCACTAAGTGAAATCGGTCTATATGGAGGCCTTACCACATGGACCGATAAAACTAAATCATATACACTTTGTTATGGGCCTAAAATGCCAGTATATTTTCAATTTTTGGCAAATCGAATAAAAACTACAATTTCTAGAAACCCTAGGACCCAGCAAACAAATGTGGAAGTTCTTCCAAAGGCACAACTCTAAAAGCACTTCCAAAAGACGTACTCCCAAAGATGTTCTTTATTTCAACTGCACAGGAAGTTCTTTTAATTCAATTATTTATAACTCGCTTTTTTCTTATTTTTAATAGGTAAATTCATTTTTTTTTGTTTCAAAAAGGTTAAAAACAGAGTAAGAATTAATAAAATGGTACAAATTATTGAAATTTTGACAAAAAAAAATTCTAAATCCATTCACGAAACATTGCGAATTTTTCAAAATATTTTAATTAAAACGTTTCGGACAAGCGTTAGAATGCATTAAAATTCATAAAAAATTATAAAAATTATTTATTTGTAAAAATATGACATTTTTTAATTTACATCCAAAACACTGAATTGGAATTACAATTTTGCACCACTTCCCGATCCAAAAAGAACATTTTCACTACTTTTTTGGCGACCCTTTTTATACCCTCCACCATAGGATGGGGGTATATTAACTTTGTCATTCCGTTTGTAACACATCGAAATATTGCTCTAAGACCCCATAAAGTATATATATTCTGGGTCGTGGTGAAATTCTGAGTCGATCTAAGCATGTCCGTCCGTCCGTCCGTCTGTCCGTCCGTCCGTCTGTCCGGCTGTCCGTCCGTCTGTGGAAATCACGCTAACTTCCGAACGAAACAAGCTATCGACTTGAAACTTGGCACAAGTAGTTGTTATTGATGTAGGTCGGATGGTATTGAAAATGGGCCATATCGGACCACGTTTACGTATAGCCCCCATATAAACCGATCCCCAAATTTGGCTTGGGGAGCCTCCCGGAGCAGCAAAATTCATCCGATCCGGTTGAAATTTGGTACGTGGTCTTAGTATACGGTCTCTAACAACCATGCAAAAATTGGTCCATATCGGTCCATAATTATATATAGCCCCCATATAAACCGATCCCCAGATTTGACCTCCGGAGCCTCTTGGAGGGGCAAAATTCATCCGATCCGATTGATATTTGGTACCTGATGTTAGTATATGGTCTCTAACAACCATGCAAAAATTGGTCCATATCGGTCCATAATTATATATAGCCCCCATATAAACCGATCCCCAGATTTGACCTCCGGAGACTTTTGGAGGGGCAAAATTCATCCGATCTGGTTGAAATTTGGTACCTGATGTTAGTATACGGCCTCTAACAACCATGCAAAAATTGGTCCATATCGGTCCATAATTATATATAGCTCCCATATAAACCGATCCCCAGATTTGACCACCGGAGCCTCTTGGAGGAGCAAAATTCATCCGATCCGATTGAAATTTAGTACGTGGTCTTAGTATACGGTTTTTAACAACCATGCAAAAATTGGTCCATATCGGTCCATAATTATATATAGCCCCCATATAAACCGATCCCCAGATTTGACCTCCGGAGCCTCTTGGAGGGGCAAAATTCCTCCGATCCGGTTGAAATTTGGTACCTGATGTTAGTTTACGGCCTCTCATAACCATGCAAAAATTGGTCCATATCGGTCCATAATTATATATAGCCCCCATATAAACCGATCCCCAGATTTGAACTCCGGAGCCTCTTGGAAGAGCAAAATTCATCCGATCCAGTTGAAATTTGGTACATGGTGTTAGTATATGGTCTCTAACAACCATGCAAAAATTGGTCCATATCGGTCCATAATTATATATAGTTCCCATATAAACCGTCCCCAGATTTGACGTCCGGAACCTCTTGGAGGAGCAAAAGTCATCCGATACGGTTGAAATTTGGTACATTTTGTCAATATATGGCCTCTAACAGCCATGTAAAAATTGGTCCATATCGGTCTTTAGTTATATATAGCCGATGACTTATTACGCAAAAATCGGTCCATATCGCCAAAAATAATCTACCAAAACTTTATTTCCGTAGAAAATTTTGTCAAATTTTATTACTATAGAAAGTTTTGTCAAAATTTCATTTCTATAGAAAGTTTTGTCAAAAGTTTATTTCTATACAAATGTTTGTCAAAATTATATTTCCATAGAAAATTTTGTCAAAATTTTATTTCTATAGAAAATTTTGTAATCTACCTAAACTTTATTTCCATACAAAATTTTGTCAAATTTTATTACTATAGAAAGTTTTGTTAAAATTTCATTTCTATAGAAAGTTTTGTCAAAAGTTTATTTCTATAGAAATGTTTGTCAAAATTTTATTTCTATAGAAAATTTTGTAAAAAATTTATTTCTGTAGAAAATTTTGTCAACATTTTATTTCTATACAAAATTTTGTCAAAATTTTATTTCTATACAATATTTTGTCAACATTTTATTTCTATAGAAATTTTTGTCAAAATTGTATTGCTATAGAAAATTTTGTCAACATTTTACTTCCATAAAAAATTTTGTCAACATTTTATTTCTATAGAAAATTTTGTCAAGTTTTTATTTCTATAGAAAATTTTGTCAAATTTTTATTTCTATAGAAAATTTTGTCAAAATTTTATTTCTATAGAAAATTTTGTCAAGGTTTCATTTCTATAGAAAATTTTGTCAAAATTTTATTTCTATAGAAAATTTTGTCAAACTAGATTATATACGTATTTAATCGGCCTTTTTTTGTTTAATATATACCCCGTATGGGCTAACTTACAGTTTAGAAGACAGTGTTAAAAAGTTTTACGATACCTTGCCATCGGCAAGTGTTATCGCAACCCAAGTAATTCGATTGTGGATGACAGCCTTTAGTAGAAGTTCCTACGCAATCCATGGTGGAGGGTACATAAGATTCGGCCTGGCCGAACTTACGGCCGTATATACTTGTTTACTTTGGTGTTAAATCGGGAGTGTAGTTCTGGAATCTAGACCCCAAATTGGAGGGCCGGTTTATAGGGGGCCTTTATCTAAAACTGTACCTAGGTCCTAGAATACCTCTAGATTTCGAATTTCAGGCAAATTGGATGAAAACTACGGATTCTAGAAGCCCAAGAAGCAAAATCGGAAGATCGGTTCATATGGGGGCTATATCAGAACATGGACCGATAATCACCATTTTCGGCATATATCTTTATTTTCCTAGAATACATCTACATTTCCAATATCAGGCAAATTGGATAAAAACAACGGATTCCAGAAGCCCAAGAAGTAAAATAGGGAGATCGGTCTATATGGGGGCTGTATCAAAACATGGACCGATACTCACCATTTTCGGCAAACCTCTTTATGGTCTTAGACCACCTCTAGATTTCCGATTTGAGGCAAATGGGGTAAAAATTGTGGATTCTAGAAGACCAAGAAGTAAAATCGTGAGACCGGTCTATATGGTGGCTATATCAAAATATGGACCGGTACTCACCATTTTCGGCACAAGTCTTTAGGGTCCTAGATTACCTCTAGATTTCAAATTTCAGGTAAATTGGAGTAAAACTACGGATTCTAGAAGCCCAAGAAATAAAATCGGGATATCGATCTATATGGGGGCTATATCAAAACATGGCCCGATACACACCATTTTAGGCACACCTATTTATGGTATATGGGGGCTATAGCATACCATAGATCGATACACACCATTTTCGGCACACCTATTTGTGGTCCTAAAATAGCTCCAGATTTCCATTTACAGACAAATAGGATAAAAACTACGGTTTCGAGAGGCCCAAGAAGTAAAAAAGGGTCTATATATTATATATTATTGGTCTATAAGGGGGCTATTGCAAAACAAGGACCAATTCACACCGTTTTCGGCACACCTACTTGTGGTCCTAAAATACCTCTAGATTTCAAATTTTAGGCAAATCGGATAAAAACTACGGTTTCTAGAAGCACAAGACCCCAAATCGGGGAATCAGTTTATATGGGAGCTATATCAAAACCTGGACCGATATAGCCCATCTTCGAACTTGGCCTGCGCGCAGACAAAAGACGCCAAATTTCAGAACGATAGTGGCATTATTGAAGACTGTATCGTAATTACAACAGACAGGCAGACGGACATGCTTATATCGTCTCACAATTTCTCCCTGATCAAGAATATATATGCTTTATATAGTCGGAAATCGATATTTCGATGTGTTACAAACAGAATAACAAACTTATTATACAATACAGTGCGCATTAAACTAAGTTTTTATTTACAAATAAAAAATTTGTTCTAAATTGAGTTTTTTACCAATATTACATTAAATTCTGTTTTTTTTTCTTTCTTGTCAAAATTTGTTTTTCAATTTTGACTGTAGATTACTCACAAGTACTAAAAATTTTCCGGAAAAATACATTTTTAAAAATAGCGTTATACTGTTTTAAATGCAATACACTTGATTTTTTAGAATTGGGTTAACATTTATTTATTTCTATTTATTTATTTAATTTCTTTGTAAACCTAACACAACAAGAACTAAATCTTATCAGATATGTGCAAGGGTAACATAATTTGCAGATTTAAACAATAACAATCGATGGATATCATTTTATGACATAAATTTTTTTTCTCGTTGTATCTTAAGAGATACAGTGTGCATTTAAGGGTTAAGTTACACCCCAAAAAGCATAAAAATAGAGTTTGTTGTTTTCCATGTAATTTTTTGGAGTCCTACTTCATTTAGGTTTTGGCTTGCGGAGCCTGTTGGAGGAGCAAAATTCATCCGATCCGAAATTTGGTACATGGTGTTTGTATATGGTCTCTCACAACCATGCAAACATCGGTCCACATCGGTCCATAATTATATATAGCCCCCATATAAACCGACCCCAGATTTGGCTTGCGGAGCCTCTAAGGGAAGCAAATTTCATCCGATACGGCTGAAATTTGGTACATGGTGTAAGTATATGGTCTCTAACAACTGTCCATAAATTGGTCCATATCGGTCCATAATTATATATAGCCCCCATATAAACCGATCCCCAGATTTGGGTTGCAGAGCCCCTAAGAGAAGCAAATTTCATCCGATCCGGTTGAAATTTGGTACGTGGTGTTAGTATATGGTCTCTAACAACCATTCAAAACTTAGTCCATACAGATTTGACCTCCGGAGCTATTGGAGGAGCAAAATTCTATAGAAAATATTGTCAAAATTTTTTTACTATAGAAAAATTTTTCAAAATTTTTTTACTATAGAATATTTTGTCAAAATTTTTTTACTATAGAAAATTTTGTCAAAATGCTATTACTATACCCAACAAAACTTATGATTACTGGTGGTACCTTCAACTTTTCAGGAAGTGGAAAATATTACTCAGACTTCACATCATTGTTGTTGCCATCAATCCCTGTAGTTACTTTCTTCGCCGTTTTGTGGGTTGTTGAAACTTCGTTTGGCTTCATTTAAAATTGCTGCATTGTTGTTGTTGGGTGTAATTGAAATTCGGTTGTTGTTATTCTTTTGGGTACAAAAACTAATAATTTAGCTCATATTTAAGTGAGAAGAATTCCCAGTCCTTCATTGGATTTTATTTCTATAGAAAATTTTGTCAAAATTTTATTGCTATAGGAAATTTTGTCAAAATTTTATTTCTATAGAAAATTTTGTCAAACTGCACGCAGAGAAGAAACATGATTGTCACAATCATATTCGAAGAGCAAAATAATATGATAGCAGCTATTTTTGCGGCGACCATGTAACATTTTAACCTGCAACCATGTTGGCTCAGTGAACATGGTTCTAAGAAAAATATAATTGTCCTCATCTAAAATGTTATTATATTGATAAAAAGAATTTTGTTTGAATGAAAAGACAATGGTCACGATTTAAAATGTTATGGTATTCATTAAAAATGTTTTTCTCCTAGTTAAAAGAACATGGTCACAACCTAAAATGTTTTGATCTTTATGAAAAAAACTTTTTTCATCGTCGAAAAAAGGACGCCACTTGAGAAAAGAAAACACAAAATTAACTTTATTTGTTTGTTTTTATTTATTTATAAATTAATTCATTGTTTATTTGTATTTATAATGCCGTTCAAGCAAACAACATATATTTTTACACACTCTATTTTATTTAAATTTCAACAATAAGTAATTATTCCATATTTACATCGTGCCCATCAAATGTACAAACGCAGACATCATGTAACTGCAAATAAAAATAAATTATGCATATAGCAAAATGCAGAACAAAAAACAGGTACATTTTTTCAATTACACTTTCCTTTTTTGTGTTCACATAAAATCACGTGTCACTTCTGAATAAATAAATTAACACAAAACACAGTAAATCCGTATTCTCCGTCCATTCCAAGAAACAATCAACACACGACTGACGCGCAAAATAAAAATCGTGTGTACCTGGTCAATGTTTTCCTAAAATTCTTTTCGCTGCAAAAAGGCTAAAAAATTAAATGGTCACGAAAAAAATGTAAATGGTCTTTATGGCCATGTAATGGTTCCAGACATGTCTATACTTAACCTATAAAAATACTTTATTCCCTGTAAAAAAGTAAAAAAATTGAATGGTCAGGTACATGATTTTCCCGGCCATTTAATGGTCTCAAATTCTATCATTTAAATGATAGAACATGTTTGCGGTATTTCAGAACCATTCAAATGCTTATTGCCACCATACATTTTTCTCCGCTCGATAACTATTTTTACAAAGACAAAATACATGGTTTTCGAGGCAATTACATGCTCTAGATAAGCATTAAATGGCTGCGGCAACCATGTCCAAACATGGTTTTTCCGTGCGTGTTAATTATATACGTATTTAATCGGCCTTTTTTTGTTTAATATATACCCTGTATGCACTAACTTACAATTGAGAAGACGGTATTAAGAAGTCTTAAGATACCTTGCCATCGGCAAGTGTTACCGCAACCCAAGTAATTTGATTGTGGATGACAGTCTTTACATAAGATTCGGCCTGGCCGAACTTACGGCCGAATATACTTGTTGTTATACATTTATTATAATTTGTAATTTTAGTAAAGATTTTAATAAATATATATAATATATACACCCTCAAAAAATCGCTTCTTTAACACATGTTCCAAACATATTTTGCAGGAAGCACATATATTATTGGATACTGCCGAAACATTAATATGTTTGTTTTATGTGAACATATTATATGAATGAACCAAGAAAGAAATTGTGCCCATAATGCCAAAATGCCCGAAACACATTTTGTTTATATCGGAACATATGAAAAACATATTTTTCTAACAGTGTACGTAGCTCCCATATAAAAGATTTGTTTTATTGAACCTCATGGAAGAACAAATTCTATCGAATGCGGTTAAAATTTGGTATGTGCAAAAACCAAGCGATATATAATAAAATCTTCACAAAAATCTATTATTTCTAGACTTGTCGACTGTTTGATCCAAATGTCTAAATTACCGTCTCTAAATTAAACCGGATACCAAATACCCACAGATCTCATTTATATCATCGAACATACTCTTGTACATTGTTTCCTTGGTTTTCTTCCATCAAATAATGTAAGTCTCAGTGTATGCATAATTACTAACATTGGTTAGACTATTTTTGGGTAATTTTCGTGTCGGAACGAGAATATTAAGTGTCAATATGAGTAAATAATAAAAGCAAGAGATCCTTTGTGAACACCAGCACCTAGGATGGATGGGTAAAAGAAAATATGAAAGCCTAGGATGCGTCAGTTGTTTGAATTACAATGGAATATTGTCTCGTTCTTACCGTTGTTGCTCACTCTCAAGAACTAAGAACAAAAGTCTGAAGGGAAAAAGTTTCACAAAACCGATTTTGTTCTTAATGCAGGCTGCTGTTTTTATGTTTGCAGCTGATAGCTAAATTGTGCCAGTTGTTGTCGATTTTTGCCAAAAGCTCTGGTAATAACGTAGTTAACTGCGGCAATTTCTGGTAAGCGATTTTGTTTTATCTCTCTTTATACCCCTTCACTACTACTGTGGTACAATAAGTTTGTGCATTTGTATGTAACGCCAAGAAGGAAAAGTCAGAGACCCATACTGATCGTCTTAGAATTGAATTCTGAGTCGATTTAGGCTGTCTGTCTGTTCATGTTCACCCGATCGTCCTAAAATTTGGCATAGGGTCGTTTTTCGGGACAAAGACAATCGCTATTTGCTTTGAAAAGAATCGGTTCAGATATAGATATAGCTGCCATATATATTTATCACCGATCTGGTCATAATTGGCTTGTTTATCAACCGATTTTCTTCAAATTACGTACATACGAATATTTTATGAGTCTTGAGAAACTTGCAAAATATCAACCAAATCGGCTCAGATTTGGATACAACTTCAATATATATCTTTCGCCCGATTTAGACATATATGATCCCAGAGGCCAAAGTTTACTACCGATTTTCGTGAAATTTTGCACAGAGAGTAGAATTGACATTCTAGCAATACTTGCTAAATTTAAATGAAATCGGTTCAGATTTAGATATAGCTCCCATATATATTTCGCCCGATTTAGACTCATATGACCATAGAGGCCAAAGTTTAACGCCGATTTACGTGAAATTTTGCACAGGGAATATAATTGATATTCTAGCAGTGAATGTTAAATTTGGTTGAAATCGGTTCGGACTTAGATATAGTTCCCATATATATCTTTCGTCCGATTTAGATTCATATGAGCACAGAGGCCAAAGTTTACTACCGATTTGCGTGAAATTTTGCGCAGAGAGTAGAATTGATATTCTACCAATGCTTGCCAAATTTAATTAAAATCGGTTTAGATTTAGATATAACATGTTGGCTGATAAGTCCCCGGTCTAACAAAGAAAAACACATTTTTTGTCAAAATTCGTTTTTATTATTCAACATAGTTCCCTTCAAGAGCGACAACGATTATAACGACCTTCCAATTTGTTCATACCATTTTGGTAGTACTGCTTCCGTTTTGCATAAAAATAGGCCTCAGTTTCGGCGATCACCTCTTCATTGCAGCCAAATTTTTTCCCTGCGTGCATCATTTTGAGGTCTGAGAACAAGAGAAATTCGCTGGGGGCCAGATCTGGAGAATACGGTGGGTGGGGAAACAATTCGAAGCCCAATTCATGTATTTTTGCCATCGTTCTCAATTACTTTTGGCACGGTGCGTTGTCTTGGTGGAACAACACTTTTTTCTTCTTCATATGGGGCCGTTTTGCCGCGATTTCGACCTTCAAACGCTCCAATAACGCCATATAATAGTCACTGTTGATGGTTTTTCCCTTCTCAAGATAATCGACAAAAATTATTCCATGCGCATCCCAAAAAACAGAGGCCATTATTTTGCCAGCGGAGCCATGTTTCATCCATTGTCACATATCGACGGAAAAACTCGGGTGTATTACGAATTAACAGCTGCAAACACCGCTCAGAATCATCAACACGTTGTTGGTTTTGGTCAAATGTGAGCTCGCGCGGCACCCATTTTGCACATAGCTTCCGCATATCCAAATATTGATGAATGATATAACCAACACGTTCCTTTGATATCTTTAAGGCCTCTGCTATCTCGATCAACTTCATTTTACGGTCATTCAAAATCATTTTGTGGATTTTTTTGATGTTTTCGTCGGTAACCACCTCTTTCGGGCGTCCACTGCGTTCACCGTCCTCCGTGCTCATTTCACCACGCTTGAATTTTGCATACCAATCATCTATTGTTGATTTCCCTGGGGCAGAGTCCGGAAACTCATCATCAAGCCAAGTTTTTGCTTCCACCGTATTTTTCCCCTTCAGAAAACAGTATTTTGTCAAAACACGAAATTCCTTTTTTTTCCATTTTTTTCCACAATAACAAAAGTTGTTCTCACAAACTAATTGACTTACAGACGTCAAATTTTGACACAAATCATTTGAAGGTTGGTACTATATAAAAATAATATGCATTTTATACTAGCGACGCCATCTATGTGTCAGACCAGGGACTTATCAGCCAACCTGTTAGCTGCGATAAATATATATCTTTCGCCCGATTTAGAATCATATGACCGTAGAGGCCACCGATTCTCGTAAAATTTTTACACCGATTCACGTAAATTTTTGCATAGAGAGTAGAATTGATATTCTACCAATGCTTACTAAATTTGGTTGAAATCGGTTCAGATTTAGATATAGCTCCCATATATATCTTTCGCCTGATTTATACTCTTATAACCATAGAGGCCAAAGTTTTACTCCGATTTATGTAAGGCTATGCACAGAGAGTAGAATTAATATTATAGCTATCCACGCCAAATTTGGTTAAAATCGGTTAAGATTTAGATATAGCTCCATCATATATCTTTCGCCCGATATATATCTAATTGGGCCTAGAGGCCAGAATTTTGCCTTTATTTCCTTAAAATTTTGTACAAAAAGTACAATGGATGGTCAAGTATGCTAAATTTCGTTGAAATCAATTCAGATTTACATATAGCTCCCATATATATCTTTCGCCCGATTTAGATTTATATAGCTATCGGAGAACAATTTTTAATTCGATTTACTTGAAATTTTGCCTAGAGAATAGAATTAAGATTCTAGCATTGTGCACCGAATTTAGTTCAAATTGGAATAGATTTGGATATAGCTCTCATATATATACGACTGATTTGGAGAAATATGGTAGACAATTTAATATTTTACCAGAATTCCGTTGAATTTTACTGCAATTGATTTTATTTTACACAGAAAAAAGATTTAACATTCTATCTAACTGTGTCGAATTTTATCCAAGTCGATTCAAATTTAGATAAAGCGTCATATATTCTTCCGATTAAAGGTGAGTACTATGTTCGAGTTTTTCACCAAAAAAAAAAGTGCAAAATATATATATGAAGACGATAACATTTTTATCAAGTCTCTTCAAATTATGGATGGAAAAGATCCAATGTATTGATTGCGAACCATTTAATATTTCAAAATTAATTGATTAAAAAAAGTAACCGTGAAAATAAGCTGGTTTTCAGCTTGAAAACTGAACATAGTACTCAGCTTAAGGCAAAAATGGCACAACGTAGCTCCCAACAAATTTGCAGGTGTTGATATGGTATCAAAAATGTTGGTCTACACAGTGGTGAAGGGTATACTATAGTCGGCCCCGCCCGACTTTAGACTTTACTAACTTGCTTTTGTTTTGGTTTGTATGAGAGTTATAAGAATTTCCTAGGTTTTCCTCATATTTGATGGCATAAATTTCCTTCGTTCTATCTTTTATGCTAGGAACAGTTGTTAGCAGTTTGTTGGAGTATTTGCGATTGCATTGTTAAAAGTTTCTTTATGGGGAGTGTTGTGTGTGTGTATGTGCAAAGCTATTGTCGACCTCATTATTTAGGAAACAATATCTCATAAGCTTTTGTCAGATGTTTTATGGAATATTTGATGGTAATATTTTTTTGAATATTGTATTGAGGTTTATTTTTATTTGTAGCTTAAAGATTAATTAAAGGCAATTGCAAATAAAATGTGATATGAAATCGAAAAAGTATGCCAAAATATATTATAACATTTTTCGTTTAGTCAGCAACCTTCTTTTTATACCCTTCACCACTAGTATGGTACAGGGCATAATAAGTTTGTGCATTTGTATGTAACGCCAAGAAGGAAAAGTCTGAGACCCATCGTTTAGTATACCGATCGCCTTAGAATAAAATGCTGAGTCGATTTAGCGATGTCCGTCTGTCTGTTTGTATGTCTGTCTGTCTGTCCATCCGTCTGTCTGTATATGTAATTTAATGTGCAAAGTACAACTCGCAGTTTAAGTCCGATCGTCCTCATATTTGGCACAGAGTTTTACATTAGCTCAAAGACAATCGCTATTGATTTTGAAAAAATCGGTTCAGATTTAGATATAGCTTCCATGTATATTTATCACCGATCTGGTCATATTTGACGTATTTATAAAAATATTTTCTAAAAATTTCGGGCAGCCAAATATTTTGTAGCTCTCATAAGATATGCAAAATATCAGCCAAATCGGTTCAGATTTAGATATAGCTCCCATATATATCTTTCTTCCGATTTGAACTTATATGACCAAAAAGCCAGAGTTTTGTCCTGATTTGCTTCAAATTTTGCAGAAGGAGTACGTTTAAATTTGGTTGAAATTTGGTTGAAATAACAGTTTTCGTTTAATCAGCAAGCTTCTTTTTATACCCTTCTCCACTAGTGTTATACAGGGCATAATAAGTTTGTGCGTTTGTATGTAACGTCAAGAAGGAAAAGTCTGAGACCCATCGTTTAGTATACCGATCGTCTTAGAATTGAATTCTGAGCCGATTTAGCGATGTCCGTCTGTCTGTCTGTCCGCTTGACTGTATATGTAATTTTGTGTGCAAAGTACAGCTCGCAGTTTAAGTCCGATCGTCCTCATATTTGGCACAGAGTTTTACATTGACTCAAAGACAATCGCTATTGATTTTGAAAAAAATCGGTTCAGTTTAGATATAGCTTCCATGTATATTTATCACCGATCTGGTCATAATTGACGTATTTTTAAACGTATTTTCTAAAAATTTCGGGCAGCCAAATATTTTGGGGCTTTCATAAGATATGCCAAATATCAGCCAAATCGGTTCAGATTTAGATATAGCTCCCATATATATCTTTCGTCCGATTTGAACTTATATGACCAAAAAGGCAGAGTTTTGACCTGATTTGCTTCAAATTTTGCAGAAGGAGGACGTTTAATAGTATTGTTAATTGTGCTAAATTTGGTTGAAATCGGTTCAGATTTAGATATAGCTCCCATATATATCTTTCGTCCGATTTCGACTAATATGGCCTCAAAGGCCACACGCAAAAAAATAATTCTTTCCTCCCAAACGAAATTTTAGACAAACAAAGTTCGTTTCTCATTTGCTTTTCGCTGTAAGGAAGTGTATTTGGAAGAAAAGTATATACTTTTTGTGATAAACGTTTATTCTTTTCCAGGATGTAAAAACCATTTCATAAAGACTAACTCAAAAAAAATTTTTTCTGGCTAATTGCATTTTCCCTTACATCTTTCTCACTTCCACGAAGATTTTTAGTTCTTAGCTCCTTTTTCTGTAATACAAACAATGTAGAAGAAATTATACGATTTTATAAATTTTTAAAATTTGTTTACCTTTCGCCTGGACGGAGAATCGAACCGCGGACCATGCACTTTGTAAGCCAACACACTAACCACTGAGCTATGTACCTGTTATGGTCATCAATAGATAAATATCCATATAAGTTATATTTATATAGCATAGCTTGCGGCGCCCACGAACCGAATAAACAAAGTTTATTTAACAGAAACAAACATTTAGTTTGGCATCGTGGAGCAGTGGTTGCTACGTCTGACTCTCATGCCAAGGGTCGTGGGTTCGATCCCTGCTTCGACCAAAGTTTTTTTTTTTTTTTTTTTTACATACATTCTACATATGTTCGGAAGATTCCGAAAAAAATGTTCAACATTACATTGTACTATATTAAATTTTGAACTGTAAAATGTGTTTTATTAAAGACCAAAAGTCAGAAAAGAACAGTGTTTGATATAAACGAAATGGACTCTGTTGTTGTTTCAAAAATAACTTTTTTTATTGAAAAAATAAAAACTTTGTAACAAACGAATTTTTTTGGTGATAAAAGTTTAAAATTTTCGAAGCAATTCAAAAAACTCTAACAAAAGAAAAACGTTTTCGGTACACGTTTTCCAAACGTTTTTTTCTTTGCGTGCAGAATTTTGCCCTGATTTGCATCAAATTTTGCACAAGGAGTACGTTTAAGAGTATCATTCAGTGTGCTAAATTTTGTTAAAGCAGTTCAGAGTAGATATAGCTCCCATATATATCTTTCGCTCGAGTTAGACTCATATGGCCTCAAAAGCCAGAGGTTTGCCCTGATTTGCTTCAAATTTTGCACAAGGAGTACGTTTAATAGTATCGTTAAGCGTGCCAAATTTGGTTCAAATCGGTTCAGATTTTTGATATAGCTCCCATATATATCTTTCGTCCGATTTGTACTTATATGGCTTCAAAAGCCAGATTTTTGCCCTGAGTTTCTTCAAATTTTGCAAAAGGAGTACGCTTAAATTTGGTCGAAATCGGTTCAGATTTAGATAAAGGGTGATACGGTCAAAATTTGGTCAAGGGAAAACGCGAGTAAATCGGTGAAATCGTTTATTTAAAAAATCAAATTAAATTTCTTTTTCAAGTTAAATTAGTATAAAATTCAGGAAAAATATTCAGTTAGGCTTTCGCTTTTCCAAATCCGAATTGCCGGGCCTCACGCTTGACACCTGCCACCTTGAGGGTTCTTGTCCTTGGGAACCACCTGCACGTTGTTGGCGGCGTACCACTCCATGGCCTTTTTATCGTAATGGCAAGATGCCAAATCCGGCCAAAACAGTACGGAACAACCGTGTTTCTTCAGGAAAGGCAGCAGACGTTTATTCAAACACTCTTTCACGTGAATTTCTTGGTTGACAGTCCCGGAAGCTATGAAAATGCTGCTTTTCAAGCCACAGGTACAGATGGCTTGCCAAACCAGATATTTCTTTGCGAACTTTGACAGTTTTATGTGCTTGAGAATATCTGCTAACTTACCCCTTCCTTTTGCCGTATAAAACTCCTGTCCCGGAAGCTGCTTGTAGTCGGCTTTGACGTAGGTTTCGTCGTCCATTACCACGCAGTCAAACTTCGTCAGCATCCGGGATCGCGCTTTGGCCGTCGTATTTTGTTTATCATCGCGATTTGGAGTCACTACCTTCTTTTAAGTCGATAGTCCGGCACGTTTTTTGGCTCGATGCACGGTTGTAGACGATACACCCAGCTTATTTGGGTGTATCGGTTAGGGTTTCGCTTGAAACTTCCGGCAACTCTCTTTGTCGTCTCAGCGGCTTCCGGTTTTCGATTTCTCCCCGATCCAGACTTCCTGGCTGTCGAAAAACGTTCCGCAAACACATTAATTACATTTGTAACGTTTGATTTGACAACTTTTAGCGATTTTGCCAGCTTTGCGTGCGAGTAGCTCGGATTTTCGCGATGCGCGACCAAAATTTTGATACGCTGCTCTTCTTGCTTGGACGGCATTTTGACAACTGAAGAGTGAATTCCAAAATCAAAATAGGAGCAACGTTCTACACACACACACCTTCAAAATGAGGGGTGTTCAGGTTTTTTTAATGCAAAATTGAAAGAAATACGTCAAGTTTATATTGACCAAATTTTGACCGTATCACCCTTTATAGCTCCCATATATACCTTTAGACCGATTTACACCCATATGAGCGCGGAGGCGAAAATTATTCTCCCACTTACGTTTTTTGCTGAGATAGCAGGATTATTATTTTAACTATGCATGTCAAAATCGGTTCATATTTAGATATAGCTCTCATATATATGTACGCTAGAGTAGGGGAAATATGGTAGAATGTTTCATATTTTAGACCCATTTTCAATGGGAGTTTCCTCCAATTGACTCGATAGTATCCACAGAGAATACATTTAATATGCTATTTAAATGTGTCATCTTGATCTAATATGGCCAAAATACCCACATTTTACACAAAAATTCTGTGATGATTTCCCCATATCGTAGTCATATTCTACACACTGTAATGCCAAACTTTCCACAGAATGGTCGAATTTTAAATAAAGCTCCGACTTGTTGAAATATCGCCCGAATTGACCAAATAATATATCACAACCCACAATTGACCACATGTCTTGGCGAGATTTAACCAATATCCTTGTAAAATCGCCACTGCCGAGTAGCAAAAATTATAAATATTACTCAAATTGTCCTACATCTCGAATACATATGTATCACCAAATCGTTTCAGATATAAATGTATGTTTCTATATGGGAAACCTTGGTAATAGCTCCCAACAAATTTGAAGGAGTTGAGATGGTAACACAAATTTTGGTCCACATAATGGTGAAGGGTATAATATAGTCGGCCCCGCCCGACTTTAGACTTTACTTACTTGTATTTATTGGCATTCGAGAAAATATTGAATCAATTTGAATACAACAATCACCCAATGTAGACAACAGCTAAACAGATATGGGAGGCAGAAAAACACTCATATATGCCCTGAAAAAAATTTAAATTCTAATATGAAAGATTAGACAGACTAAATTTTAGGACCCGGCGCTCAGTGTTTCTATCCCTTACAAGGAGACATCGTAGGAAAGCGAGACTTTGAAGGGCATTGTTCATGGTAAAAACTAAGAAATGTGAAGTTTGGTTCCGATCGGACCATGCACTGAAAAAACAGTGAACCCACCAGGAAGAAAACATTTGTCTAATTTTAGAAAATGTTTAATATTTTTAGAAAATTTTAACTAAACAGTATTACAAACGTTGGCACCACACCGATATCACAAAAATAAGTAAATATTTTTCGATAAATTCAAGAAAAATTTATTAGACGTAATTAATTTTTTCACTTGTTAAAGAAAATTTTGTAGTTTGAAAGAAAAAATTGGAGCTCAAAATTGTAAGAATGTCTTTAGTGACATACGAAGTTCATGATGGACGCATTTTTAATAAAATTTACAAAATTTAAGAAATAATGACCTATTTGTGAGAAGTACGAATTTAGTAAAATTTTTACTTCATTTGTGTATAATTTTTTCCCGTTTTTAGTTCATTTAACTAACGTACGCAAAAAAAAAACTCTTAGAGTAAAGGAATCTTTCTCCGTATATAATAATTCCATGAACTAAAATAAAGTTAAATTGGCTTTAGTGAAATAGACAGTTCACTTTTTTTTGGAGTGTGCTCTCACGTACCTCCCATATAAAGGGACAAAAAATATCTAATTGCATAGAGAGGTGAGGTAACACAAATAGCAAAAAGGTCCGGTTACATATCACTCTCTGGGAACGGTTACATATCACTCTTTGAAATTTTGTATGATTAGAGCCGAGATATCGACCAAGTAGTGAGCCAAATTTTGAGAGCCCAGGTAGACCAGAACTCCATTGGTCCCCTCGGCTATTCGAAAAAATTGTCAACTTTTTTTTTTTTTGCTGACAAAGTTTGCTCTTCGAGACCTTTTCAACGATGTTTTACACATATTTCTGCCTACACCCAAAAAAAATTTCAAGAACATTTTTCCAATTAAAATTTTAATTGAGTTTTAAAAAATATTCAATTAAAAATTTAATTGATTCAACAATTTTTTTAATTGAAACAAAAATCAATCACAAAAATAATAGTATCAATTTATTTTTTAATTGGATCTATTAACTTTTTAATTGTCCTTCAATTAATTTTTTTAATTGATACTATCATTTCAGTGATTGAAGACATTTCAATTAAAAATTAATTGGATCAATTAATTTCGTGATTGAATCATAAAAAAAATTTTTGTGTGTAGTTACTGCCTACATACCTTATTGCTATGGCATGTAGGCATATGGTATGATCTCAATATGGCCGAGATCTAGTTTCTGAGATATCTAACTATCTATATGATTATATCTGGCTACTTCTAACTACATCTTATCATATTTATGTACTTACACTCAAAAAAAGTTTACTTGGATCCAAAGATTTTGACCTTCCTTCAAGGATTTTGGTATTGATTCCGAGCCAAAGATGTGGCTTCTTTAAAATAAAGGCATTTTTAGGGACCTCCCTGACTGTAAATCTAGGATCGATAGAATTAAAATTAGATACAGATCTCATTCATCGAGCTTTTATTCTCTGTTTGCGATATATTAATAAAGGTATTCATGCACAAACAAATTCCAGTTTCAAAATCCAAATTATGCCAAGTACTTCAAAGTAAAAACTGTTTTCTTAATGCTAAAAAAAACTTTAAACCAAAGACGCAAAAGTCTTAGCCTATATTTGTTATAATCAGTGCGCCTTCTATACCCTCAAAACACTACGAATTCTAAAAGCCCACGAATTAAAATCGGGAGATCAGTCTATATGGGGGCTATACCAAAACAAGAAGTCAAAGTATGGAGACTGAATCAAAATATGGACTGGTACACACATATTAGGCACATCTATTTGTGGACCTCAAATACCTCTAAATTTCCAATTTAAGAAAAACAGGATAATAGGATGCAGGCTATACCAAAACAAACCCCCATATCATGGACAATTTGTGGGAAATCGGATAAAAATTGCGTTGTCTAGAAGCCCATAAAGCTAAATTAGACACATTTTTGTGGACAAACGTGGCAACCTGCACCATAAACAAAGGCTTACTTGACTAAACTTTCAGTTCATAAAGGAAAGAATTATTTTTCTATGTGTAGAGGATACTTTAAAAAAGATTTTTTTTTTAAGGGACGAATGTATTAAACTTAACTTGATGTTTCAAAAAAATGGCTTAATTTATTTTTGTTAAAATTTATAACTAAAAAACTTTTTTCGTGATTTCACAACTGTAATAAAATCGATTCTCTTGTTTGACTTATGCTCATCCCATTCTATGTATGTGCCACTATATTCATTCACCATCAATTGTACCACACACATATCCTTTCGTCCATCCATCTGAAATCACAGACATTTTTCAGGACATAAATATTAAATGAGAGCAATGATTCGATTTAGTAATCTCAGCCATGGTTTGCGGCTGATGTGGCAGTCCATAAAAATTTCTCCCATTCAAAGGATATGGATAGGTATGTGAAGAAATATATTTGGGCAGTGTTGAGAATTAGAGAAAGCTCAGAGAAAATCTGAATTGACATTAAGATGAACGAGTTCGCATAGGATTTTTATTACCGTGAAGAGTGTTGAAACTTTGATTTATAGTTAAGCATTAATCAATAAAATGTTTGGCTATAGACTGCAGGTGTTGAATGAAGAAGGATTCGAGTTGTATGGTAAATGTGTGTGTGTGTGTGTGATACATATTAAATTTTCAATTTGAAATACGGAATTGGTATATTATAGTATCGAAATATAACTTCCAACGAGGTAGTGGGGATCGCGATCCCAAACATGAGATTTAAAATAAAAGAAAAAAATTAACTAAAAGTAAAGGAAAAATCATTGGGGCCACATTATGACCACTATTATTTACTGCTTTAGTGTACATTTGTAACGTTATTGAAGCGAATATCTCTGTATTTAGGTCATAAAATTTTTGACTCATAGGGAAATTTCATTAGGCTGTAGAAAATTTCAAAATTAAATAATAATATTAGTTATTGATATAGATCGGTATTGCCAATAGGTGATATCGAACAAACTTAAGTATAGCCCGTCACCTAAATACACAGAAAAAATACTTAAAAATACTTTAATTCAAATCAACAAATTTTTTAATTGAAACAAAAATCAATCACAAAAATAATAGGATCAATTAATTTTTTAATTGATACTATCATTTCTGTGGTTGAAGACATTTCAATTAAAACATTAATTGGATTAATTAATTTCGTGATTGAATAAGATTTTTTTTTGTGTAGGCAACATGACCATAGTAAGTTTTAAAAGTTCGTTAGCTAATGTATGTTGTTTATAATAATCATATTTTTAGTTTTGCTTAATAATTTTTTATACACACCACCATAGAATGATGATGGGGGTAAATAAGTTTGTCATTCTGTTTGTAACACATATAAAGTATATATATTCTTGATCAGGGAAGAATAGCCGTCTGTCTTTTGTAATCATGCTACAACCTTCAATAATGGCGCTATCGTCCTGAAATTTTGCACAGATTTGTATTTTGTCCGCACGCAGCAAAGTTTGAATATGGACTATATCGATCATGGTTTTGATATAGCTCCCATATAAACCGACCTCCCGATTTTTGGTCTTGAGCAACTATACAGCGCAATTTCCAGGCGATATGTCTGATATTGGAGATGTAGTTATATTTTAGTTTCACAAAGAAGTGTGCCGAGTACGATGTATATCGATCCATGTTTTGATATAACTCCCATATAAACCGATCCCCCAATTTTCGGTCTTGAGCACCTATACACCGGAATTTTCATGCGATTTGCCTGAAATTGGAAATATAGCAATTTTTAAGATCCATGAATGCAAAAATTGGTCCGCAATGATCCATAATTATACATATCCCCCATATAAACCGATCCCCAGATTTGGCTTGCGGAGCCTCTAAGAGTAGCAAATTTCATCCGATCCGCCTGAAATTTAGTACATGGTATAAGTATATGGTCTGTAATGACCGTGCAGAAATTGGTCCACATCGGTCCATAATTATATATAGCCCCCATACCAGATTTGACCTCCGGAGCCTCTTGGAAGACCAAAATTCATCTGATTCAGTTGAAATTTGCTACGTAATGTTAGTTTATGGTATCCAACAACCATGCTGGAATTGGTTCATATCAGTCCATAATTATATATAGCCCCCATATAAACCGATCCCCAGATTTTACCTCTGGTGCCTTTTGGAGAAGCAAAATTCATCCGATCTGGTTGAAATTTGGTACGTGGTAGTAGTATATGATATCTAAAACCATGCCAAAAGTGGTCCATATCAGTCCATAATCATATATAGCCCCTATATAAAACGAACCCGAGATTTGGTTTTGGAGCCTCTTGGAGGAGCAAATTTCATCCGAGTCAGTTGAAATTTGGTACATTGTGCTAATATATGGCCGTTAACAACCATGCCTAACTAGGTCCATATCCGTCTATAGTTATATATAGCCCTCAGATAAATCGATCGATCGATCACACAAAAATTTGTCCATATCAAATCAATAACTGTATATAGCCCCCATATAAGCGACCCCCATATTTCAATTCTGGCTCTCTACGTACCGTGTAAAAGTCCATTTCCATTCGTAATTATTTGTAGAGTTACGTATACATACCTTTTTTGTCTAATATATACCACGTATGGACTAACTCACAATTTAGAAAACGATGTTAAGAAGTTCTAAGATGCCACAACCCAAGTTTGTGGATGACAGTCTTTCGTAGAAGTTTCTACGCGATCCATGGTGGAGGGTACATAAGATTCGGCCTGACCGAACTTACGGCCGTATATACTTGTTTCGGTCTACAAAGAGGTGTGCTAAATATGTTTCGGTATAACCCCTATATAGACCGATTTCCCGATTTGACTTCTTGAGCATCCATAGACCCCATTTTTTATACAATTTGGCTGCAATTCACAATGTAAAGCTATTTTAGATCCAAAAAGTGTTGTGGCGAATATGATGAGTATCGCACAACGTTTTGGTATAGCCCCCACATAGACCGATCTCCAGATTTGACTTCTTGGGCTTCTTAACTTCACAATTTCTATCCAATTTGATTAAAATGTGAAGTCTCGGGGTATTAAAGGTACACAAAGAGATGTGGTGTATACCGGCCCAGGTTTTCATATATCTCCCATATTCACCTGACAATGGAAATCTAGAAATTATTTAGGTTCATATAGGAGTGTACCGTATATGGTGTGCTTTGATTCAAGTTTTTATATAGACCATATATAGGCCGACCACGGTCTATATCTTGTGCGGCACCCATACAGACCGATCTCCCGTTTTGAATTCTTAGGCATCTAGACATCACAATTTTTATCCAACCGTGGGGAATTTGTCAATCTATATAATCCTAACATACACCGGTCTCCCCATTTAACTTCTTCATAGATGGGGATAGAAGGCGCATCTAAAGTGCAAGAAACCAAGTATACTCCTCGGCTCATTCGAGTAATGGGGGTAAACATGTGTAGAATTTAGATTTGAAGTCATATGAAAGGCGTTAGTCTATCGGACTTTCTTCCACATTTTGATGAGATTTAAGATTCCCCGAAAACTCAAACAAAACTGGTTCTTATAAATCAAAAATCTGTTGTAGCCTCCATATGTACACGGTTGAAAAAGACTGTTTTTCATATGTTTGGCTATAAACATTATATGTTTGGAACACAAATTTTTAAACACAATATTTTTGAGTGCAAGCATATAATGTTCATAAACTAGCATAACATGTTTGGGACATATATGTTAATATGTTAGAACATATTATGTTTGGGACATAAAATGTTTGTAAATATAATATGCTTGAATGCAAACATATATTAATTTAGAAATAGCCTATAAACATATATGTGTTTAGTAGCTTGGAGCGCTATTTAACAGGGAGCGATATTGAATTAAGTTGGTGGTTGTTGCTTGTTATTACAAAATTAACATTTTATTTTTCCTTGGGCAATTGATCAGCTACTTCTTTGATCATTACAAACTGCGTGGTCCGCTGTTCGAATCCCCGTCCGGCAAAAGGTAAAATTAAAATAAAAAAAAAATCATAAAATTGAATAATTTCTTCTACAATGTTTGTATTACAGAAAAAGGTGCTAACAACTAAAAAATCTCGTGGAAGTGAGAAAGATGTCGGGGAATATACAATTGGGCAGAAACAAAATTTTGAGCATTCAGGTCGAAAACCTATGTTGTTAGCACCTATATTACCTGTTTATTTTCATAATTCATTATGATTGTAAATATATAAATAAATAAATAAAATTTTGAGCACAATATTGTTTGGGAGAATTTTTTTAAGCATATAATTTTTTTGGGTGCAAAATGCTTCCAATCATATTATATGGTCACATAATAACATATTGTTTTTTGGAAGACAACATTATTGAATTTGGATGCAAAAATACAAAATGTTTGGAACTTAGACTACCCAAACATATATTGTTCAGACCAATATGCTTTCAAACATATTATATATTGGTAGAGATCAAACATATAAATGTTTGGGCAATACCCAAAAATGTATATGCTTGAAGCAAAATATGTTTGGGAGTATATGTTACAGAAGCGATTTTTTGTGCGGGTGTAGAAACTTTTAATGTAACTTCAGAAAGATTATCATTTGAACCCAGAGAATATCTATCATCATCCAACTGAAATTATTTATAAATTCAATTAACCAGCTACGATGATAAGTTTTAAAAGGAATCTCATTAAGTTTGACCGCATTTAAACTCAAAAAAAGGGAGCCACCGTGGTGCAATGGTTGGCATGCCCGCCTTGCATACATAAGGTCGTGGGTTCGATTCCTGCTTCGACCGAACACCAAAAAGTATTTCAGCGGTTGATTATCCCACCTCAGTAATGCTGCACGCTCACAAAAAATCGCTTCTGTAACATATACTCCCAAACATATTTTGCTTCAAGCATATATATTTTTGGGTATTGCCCAAACATTTATATGTTTGATCTCTTCCAATATATAATATGTTTGAAAGCATATTGGTCTAAACAATATATGTTTGAGTAGTCTAAGTTCCAAACATTTTGTATTTTTGCATCCAAATTCAATAATGTTGTCTTCCAAAAAACAATATGTTATTATGTGAACATATAATATGTTTGGAAGCAGTTTGCACCCAAAAATATTATATGCTTAAAAAAATTCTCCCAAACAATATTGTGCACAAAATTTTACTTATTTATTTATATATTTACAATCATAATGAATTATGAAAATAAACAGGTAATATAGGTGCTAACAACATAGGTTTTCGACCTGAATGCTCAAAATTTTGTTTCTGCCCAATTGTATATTCCTAGACATCTTTCTCACTTCCACGAGATTTTTTAGTTCTTAGCACCTTTTTCTGTAATACAAACATTGTAGAAGAAATTATTCAATTTTATGATTTTTTTTATTTCAATTTTACCTTTTGCCGGACGGGGATTCGAACAGCGGACCACACAGTTTGTAAGGATCAAAGAAGTAGCTGATCAATTGCCCAAGGAAAAATAAAATGTTAATTTTGTAATAACAAGCAACAACCACCAACTTAATTCAATATCGCTCCCTGTTAAATAGCGCTCCAAGCTACTAAACACATATATGTTTATAGGCTATTTCTAAATTAATATATGTTTGCATTCAAGCATATTATATTTACAAACATTTTATGTCCCAAACATAATATGTTCTAACATATTAACATATATGTCCCAAACATGTTATGCTAGTTTATGAACATTATATGCTTGCACTCAAAAATATTGTGTTTAAAAATTTGTGTTCCAAACATATAATGTTTATAGCCAAACATATGAAAAACAGTCTTTTTCAACCGTGTGGTGACATTTCTGAGTGTTTCAAAGCTTCTCTAAATGGTTTCACGCAGTGTGGAACGCCGTTCAGACTCGGCTATAAAAAGGAGGTTCCTTGTATTACAATGGACTGAATAGTCTAAGTGAGCCTGATACATCGAGCTGCCACCTAACCTTACCTAACCTAATCCAAACTCAAAAAAAAGTAAAAGTCTTGTAATTTGCAAAACCTTCTCAACAGAACTTCCATGGAAGTGAAAAAGTCAACAGGCCAAGGTTCAAATCCCAGAGGGGTTGAAATTTTAAAATTTTTGTTGTTTTCTTCCTTTTTTCGATTTTCCAAAATTTTAATTTAGACTTCTAATCGCCCAATAGCAAATTTTCTAAGATTGGTTCTAAGACTGGTTTTCTGGACTAATTCATCGGAAGTGCAAACAATTTGATGTAGGATCCCGGGATGCTCTTAAAAAGAAATGTTTGTGAAGCAACTTCCAATTTAATATAGTCTGCCTATGAAACAATTATATTTCCAAAATACAGCTTGAGACCTGGATCTGATTTGTCTTAAATAAATCATGTTTCCCAAAATCCGCACCAATAATGAATTAAGTCATTTTCCAGCATACTTAGGTGAATCGACAAAAATTAGCCAGTCGCAGCTTACTCCCTATTCCACTTGCCTTCTCCTAAAAAAACGGACTAAAAATTGCAATCGCAGAATTCATTATGAAGCACCAGCTGAGTGCTGTTGTGCCAATTGCAGAAGATTGAAAACTGGGTAATTTTTCAATGAAAAAATAATGCATAGCCGTAATTGCTGTGGTTAAGTAAACTCTTAAAAACAGACAAAGATTTCTTTGGATGTTTTCAACAAAGCATTCGAAAAATTTTTTTATTCAACAATGAAATTAAATGATCGTTATTTCTTCAAAGCCCAACTTTTAATTACATAAAACGAAAGCGAAAGATTTTTTTTTTTTTTGTCAGCCACAAAGACCACACTTAAGCCATTAAAATCACTGAAATCTGAAGCAAACCATTGGAAAATCAGCTTAAAGCTTCCAGGAAAAACATCATATTGCACATTCACACAGAGTAAAGTATCCGAGAAAAGCATCTACGTTGTAATTCAATCGTTTAAGAGAACAGCAATGAAAACGAATCCAGATGTCTTTTCCATCATTTCATGATATTCGGAGAAAGCAACACCAACTTGAACCCTACCATGAGACATAGAAAGATACAAAGCCAAACACGCGTACATAGAAGATTGAACATGTAACAGAAGACAGCGTGAAATAGGAACACAATAACTACTGCAGTGATTGGCAGCATCAGGAGAGGAGGAAAAAGTGGCATTTGCATAAAAAATGTCACCGTATACATGTCACGTAAGTACAAGACAAACACATCAATATTCCGTAATTGTTAAACTTATGTACATAAGCATACTTGGACATATAGAACCAGTCAGTCACTCAGCCAGTTGATAGCTCATTCTTCAGTCTTATCGACAGAAGCGCCTCCAAAAAGGACTTTCATGGGGCAAGGATATTTGTGATAAGTGGCAATTGTAATGGCAGTAGTGATGGTTTTACAAGGGAGAGAAATGAAAAATTATTTATGTACATCATCACCATTACGTTTTTCGCGGCAACTTATTTTCGGGTTGACATAAATTCGTCCTTTCTCATGTCTTACAAATTACAAAAAATGTTTTTTTCCTATTTCAAGAAAAACGTCAGAAGGTTTCGTTTCGTTTTCCATTGTCCATAAATCAAGCTTATATTTTTTTCTTTACCATTCAGCATGCAACCAAACCCAAATGCCTTAGACTATTATTAACTCAGGGTTATTTTCAAACAAAAACATATAAAAAAGAGAATATACTTCAGACGTAATACATCACCACATTTTAGTAGTATTATAAAATAGACGAATATATAGCAAATTAAAAGTAAAAAAAAAAAAACAAAACATATACAACCCCAAATTCATTCTTATCACCATCGGTTCATAAAATCATTACTAAATCCAACTACACGCATTGAAAAAAATGGAAACGTGTATCGAAAAATAATTAATAATTATGTTTTATTTTGTTAGTGATTTTTTTCATTTCTTCGAAAGAAAAACAATTTTTGTTCCAAAATTTTTATTTTTACTACAGAAAAATATTTTTTGTTCAAAATCACAGTCAATTTTTTTTTTTAAGTTTCATAAAAAAATAATTAATAAAGTAACATACAATACGAGTAAGCCAGAAAAAAAATTTTTTTGAGTTAGTCTTTATGAAATTGTCTTTTACATTCTGTAAAAGAATCAACGTTTATAACAGCGTTATTTGTTCGTCTAAAATTTCGTTTGGTAGGAAATAAGTATTTTCTTTTTTTTTGCCTATATGACCCTATATTGAACATGTTTTTGTGTTTTCTTGGGGACTAAAATAAAACAAGTATAAACGGACCTATCATATGTGCTCTCCACCATGTATTGCGTACAAAGTTCTACTAATGATTGTCATTCGCAAGCGAAGTACTTGGCATCTGTAACCATTTGCTGACTAAATCAGTATTAAAACAAGTATATACGACCGTAAGTTCGGCCAGGCCGAATCTTATGTACCCTCCACCATGGATTGCGTAGAAACTTCTACGAAAGACTGTCATCCACAATCGAATTAATTAGGTTGTTGTATCTTAAAACTTCATAACATCGTTTTCTAAATTGTGAGTTAGTCCATACGTGGTATCTATTAGACAAAAAAGGTAGGTGTACAAATAATTACGAATCGATATGGTCTTTAGCACGGTACGTAGAGAGCCAGAATTGAAATATGGGAGTCGCAATTATGAACTTGCTATGGACCAATTTTTGTGTGATTGGGGATCTATTTATCTGAGGGCTATATATAACTATAGGCCGATATGGACCTAGTTAGGCATGGTTGTTAACGGCCATATACTAGCACCAAACTACTATTCTACTACTACCAAATTCCAAGTGGCTCCAAAACCAAATCTCGTGATCGGTTTATATGGGGGCTATATACGATTATGGACTGATATGGACCACTTTTGGCATGGTTGTTAAATATCATATACTAACATCACGTACCAAATTTCAACCGAATCGGTTGAATTTTGCCCTTCCACAAGGCTCCGGAGGTCAAATCTGGGGATCGGTTTATATGGGGGCTATATATTATTATGGACCAATGCGGACCAATTTCTGCATGGTTGTTAGAGACCATATACTAACACCATGTACCAAATTTCAGCCGGACCGGATGAAATTTTCTTCTCTTAGAGGCTCCGCAAGCCAAATTGGGGGATCGGTTTATATGGGGGCTATATAATTATGGACCGATGTGGACCAAATTTTGAATGGTTGTTGGAGATCACATGCTGACACCATGTACCTAATTTCAACCAGATCGGATGAAATTTGCTTCTCTTAGAGGATCGGCAAGCCAAATTTGGAGGTCCGTTTATATGGGGGCTATACGTAAAATTGGACCGATATGGCCCATTTGCAATACCATCCGACTTACATCAATAACAACTACTTGTGCCAAGTTTCAAGTCGATAGCTTGTTTCGTTCGGAAGTTAGCGTGATCGACTCAGAATTTCACCACGACCCAGAATATATATACTTTATGGGGTCTCAGAGCAATATTTCGATTTGTTACAAACGGAATAACAAAGTTAATATACCCCCATCCTATGGTGGAGGGTATAACAAGTGAGTATGTTAAATTAGTCTGACGGGGTCGTCTATATCATCCCAGCAAAAACGAGTTTCCAATAAATAAATTGAATCCCCAATGTGTGAATTTGAATTTTAAATGGATTTGAGGGCGGAAGTACTCAGTTTTTGCATTCCTTGGATGAATATATTTAAAAACGAAAAAAAAAAAACTTTCCACCAATTTCACTTTTTATTTTTATCAATATTTTTATTTCACTTTTACCTCCTTATTATCTATTTTGTTTTTTTTTTTTTGTTCATTTGAACATGTTTTCGCCCCTACCGCGCGTTGATCCTAGGTTTATTGACACCATAACAGGACACCTTAACACACTCAGCCACAAACGCCATTGAACATGAAGCATCGAAACGTCAATTAAAAAATTTGTGATTTGATCGCACAACATGGTAGATTTGTTACTGTTTGATAGATTGGTAGAATTCTTGATGCCTGATGCCACACAAATTCACAAATTTTCTATAGGAATAAAATTTTAACAAACTTTTCTATAGAAACAAAATTTTTACAAAATTTTCTATTGAAACAAAATCTTGACAAAATTTTCTATAGAAATAAACTTTTAACAAAATTTTCTATAGAAACAACATTTTGACAAAATTTTCTATAGAAATAAAATTTTGACAAAATTTTCTATAGAAATTAAATTTTTACAAAATTTTCTTTAGAAATAAAATTTTGACAAAATTTTCTATAGAAATTAAATTTTTACAAAATTTTCTTTAGAAATACAATTTTGACAAAATTTTCTATAGAAATAAAATTTTGACAAAAATTTGATCTACAACTTAATTTTTTAATTTGGTAGATTTTTGGAAAATTTTTATTAAAATGTTGGTAGATTATGTTTGGCACGAGTGGCAACTGTAAATGTGACACCAAGGCATAAAATCGTGACTACATACTTCTCAAGACGTTCTTTGTTATTATGAATAAATTAAGATTCGGCCGGGCCGAATCTTAAATACCCACCACCATGAACCAAATATTAGGATTTCCTTTGAAATTTCAGGGGGGCTTGAGGACACTTCCCGAAGATAAATTTAAAGATTTCACCTATGAGGACTATACCAGATTCTGGATTTATAAGAACCATTTTTGTTTGAGTTTTAGATGAATCATTAACATCTCTTGTAAGTGTGTAAGAAAATTATAAATTGATTTGAAATCTTAAATCTGTAGAAGTAAAATCTGGAAACTTTACATTGCGTTTCAAGCAATTTTCATGATCAGTGCGCCTTCTACACCCTCAAGAAGTGAAGTCGGTCTATATTGAGGCATTACCAAATGGACCGATACAAACTTAATCCGATACACGTTTTTGTGAGCCTAAAATACCAGAATATTTACAATTTCAGGCAAATCAGATAAAAACTACGGTTTCTAGAAACCCAAGGAGTTAAATCGGGAGATCATTCTTATGGGGGCTATACTAAAATATGGACCGATACTCACCGTTTTCGGCACACCTCTTTATGACCTCTAGATAAATAGATAAAATACCTCTAGATTTCCAATTTCAGGCAAATAGGATAAAAACTTCGGATTCTAGAAGCCCAAGAAGTAAAATCGGGAAATCGGTCTATATGGGGGCTATACCAAAATATGGACCGATACTCACCATTTTCGGCACACCTCTTTATGGTCCTAAAATACCTCTAGATTTCCAATTTCCAATTTCAGGTAACTTGAATAAAAACTGCGGTTTCTATACGCCCAAGAAGTAAAATCGGAAGATCGGTCTATATGGGGGCTATACCAAAATATGGACCGATATTCTCAATTTTTGGCACACGTATTTGTGGTCCTATAATACCTCTAGATTTCCAATTTCAGGCAAATAGGATAAAAACTTCGGATTATAGAAGCCCAAGAAGTAAAATCGGGAAATCGGCCTATATGGGGGCTATACCAAAATATGGACCGATACTCACACCTCTTTATGTTCCTAAAATACCTCTAGATTTCCAATATCAGACAAATTGGATAAAAGCTACGATTTCTATAAGCCCAAGACCCCAAATCGGGAGTTCGGTTTATATGGGGACTATATCAAAACCTGGACCGATATAGCCCATCTTCGAACTTGACCTGCCTGCAGACAAAAGACGAGTTTGTGCAAAATTCCAGCACGATTGCTTCATTATTGAAGACTGTAGCGTGATTACAACAGACAAACAGACAGACAGACGGACATCGTTATATCGTCTTAGAATTTCTCCCTGATCAAGAATATATATATATACTTTATATAGTCGAAAATCGATATTTCGATGTGTTACAAACGGAATGACAAACTTATTATACCATTCTATGGTGGTGGGTATAATGAAAAATTCAGGTTGAAATCTCACCAGCAGGCACCGGTTCAAATCCCCGTGGGGGTTAAATTTTTAATTTAATTATTGTTTTGATTTCAGCCTAAACCCATGCGTTGACTAAGCTGCAAGAGTGGCTTAACCAACAGAGGAAAAGTATGCTTGGCAAATTTGTTATTTACTTTTCCTCTTTTGGTTATATACATCTGAGTCGAATTAGCGATTTCCGTCCGTTCGTCTGTCCAGCTGTCCGTCTGGCCGTCCTCCGTCTCTGGAAATAACGCTAACTTCCCAGATTTTATTTCTTGAACTTCCTGAAGGAGAAAATTCATCCGATCCGGTTGAAATTTAGTACGTGGTGTTAGTACATGGCCACACAACCATGGCAAAATTGGATCATATCGGCCCATAATTATTTATAGCCCCCATAAAAACCGGTACCCAGATTTGAAATCTGGAGCCTCTTGGAGGAACAACTTTCATCCGGTCCGGTTGAAATTTGGTACGTGGTGTTAGTATATGGTCTCTAACAAGCATGCGAAAATTGATTCAGCAAAATTCATCCAGTCTGGTTAAAATCGGGTATGTGGTGTTAGTGTATGGTCTCTACTCGTAACAAGCATACAAAAATTAGTCGATATCATATATAACCCCCATATAAATCAATCCCCAGATTTGGTTTTGGAGCCTCTTTGAGGAGCAAATTTCATCCGTTTCCGTTGAAAGTTAGTATTTTGTGTAAATATATGAACACTAAGAACCATGTAGGATTTTATCCATATACACGCAAAAAAATAATTCTTTCCTCCCAAACGAAATTTTAGACAAACAAAGATCGTTTCTCATTTGCTTTTCGTTGAAAGGAAGTGCATTTGAAAGAAAAGTATATACTTTTTGTGATAAACGTTTATTCTTTTCCAGGATGTAAAAACAATTTCATAAAGACTAACTCAAAAAAATTTTTTTCTGGCTAATTGCATTTTCCCTCACATCTTTCTCACTTCCACGAAGTTTTTTAGTTCGTAGCACCTTTTTCTGTAATACCAACAATGTAGAAGAAATTATACGATTTTATAAATTTTTAAAATTTTTTTACCTTTCGCCTGGACGGAGAATCGAACCGCGGACCATGCACTTTGTAAGCCAACACACTAACCGCTGAGCTATGTACCTGTTATGGTCATCAATAGATAAATATCCATATAAGTTATATTTATATAGCATAGCTTGTGGCGCCCACGAACCGAATAAACAAAGTTTATTTAACAGAAACAAACATTTAGTTTGGCACCGTGGAGCAGTGGTTGCTACGTCCGACTTGCATGCCAAGGGTCGTGGGTTCGATCCCCGCTCCGACCAAAGTTTTTTTATACCCTCCACCATAGGATGGGGGTATATTAACTTTGTCATTCCGTTTGTAACACATCAAAATATTGCTCTAAGACCCCATAAAGTATATATATTCTGGGTCGTGGTGAAATTCTGAGTCGATCTAAGCATGTCCGTCCGTCCGCCTGTCCGTCTGTCCGGCTGTCCGTCCGTCTGTGGAAATCACGCTAACTTCCGAACGAAACTAGCTATCGACTTGAAACTTGGCACAAGTAGTTGTTATTGATGTAGGTCGGATGGTATTGAAAATGGGCCATATCGGCCCACGTTTACGTATAGCCCCCATATAAACCGATCCCCAAATTTGGCTTGCGGAGCCTTCCGGAGCAGCAAAATTCATCCGATCAGGTTGAAATTTGGTACGTGGTCTAAGTATACGGTCTCTAACAACCATGCAAAAATTGGTCCATATCGGTCCATTTATATATATGGCCCCATATAAACCGATCCCCAGATTTGACCTCCGGAGCCTCTTGGAGGGGCAAAATTCATCCGATCCGGTTGAAATTGGGTACCTGATGTTAGTATACGGTCTCTAACAAGCATGCAAAAATTGGTCCATATCGGTCCATAATTATATATAGCTCCCATATAAACCGATCCCCAGATTTGACCTCCGGAGCCTCTTGGAGGAGCAAACTTCATCCTACCCGATTGAAATTTGGTACGTGGTGTTAGTATATGGTCTCTAACAACCATGCAAAAACTGGTCCATATCGGTCCATAATTATATATAGCTCCCATATAAACCGATCCCCAGAATTGACCTCCGGAGCCTCTTGGAGGGGCAAAATTCATCCGATCCGTTTGAAATTGGGTACCTGATGTTAGTATACGGTCTCTAACAAGCATGCAAAAATTGGTCCATATCGGTCCATAATTATATATAGCTCCCATATAAACCGATCCCCAGATTTGACCTCCGGAGCCTCTTGGAGGAGCAAAAGTCATCCGATGCGGTTGAAATTTGGTACATTTCGTTATTATATGGCCTCTAACAGCCATGTAAAAATTGTCAAATTTTATTACTATAGAAAGTTTTGTCAAAATTTCATTTCTATAGAAAGTTTTGTAAAAAGTTTATTTCTATAGCAATGTTTGTCAACATTTTATTTCCATACAAAATTTTGTCAAAATTTTATTTCTATAGAAAATTTTGTAAAAAATTTATTTCTGTAGAAAATTTTGTCAACATTTTATTTCTATAGACAATTTTGTCAACATTTTATTTCTATAGAACATTTTGTCAACATTTTATTTCTATAGAAAATTTTGTCAACATTTTATTTCTATAGAAAATTTTGTCAAAATTTTATTGCTATAGAAAATTTTGTCAACATTTTACTTCCATAGAAAATTTTGTCAACATTTTATTTCTATAGAAAATTTTGTCAAGTTTTTATTTCTATAGAAAATTTTGTCAAAATTTTATTTCTATAGAAAATTTTGTCAAACTGAATTATATACGTATTTAATCGGCCTTTTTTTTTGTTTAATATATACCCCTTATGGACTAACTTACAATTTAGAAGACAGTGTTAAAAAGTTGTACGATACCTTGCCATCGGCAAGTGTTATCGCAACCCAACTAATTCGATTGTGGATGACAGCCTTTAGTAGAAGTTCCTACGCAATCCATGGTGGAGGGTACATAAGATTCGGCCTGGCCGAACTTACGGCCGTATATACTTGTTTTGTTTTTTTTTTTTACATATATTCCAGATATGTTCGGAAGATTCCGAAAAAATGTTCAACATTGCAGTATATTAAATTTTGAACTGTAAAATGTGTCTTATTAAATAAAAATTTTGTAACAAACGAATTTTGTTGGTGATAAAAGTTTAAAATTTTCGAAGCAATTCAAAAAACTCTAACAAAAGAAAAACGTTTTCGGTACACGTTTTCCAAACGTTTTTTTTTTCTTTGCGTGTAGTTCCATAATTACATATAGCCCCCATATAAATCGATTCCCAGATTTGACCTCTTGGAGGAGCAAAATTATCCGACTCGGTTGAAATTTGGTACAGTTTGCCAGTATATGGCCGGTAACAGCCATGCCAAACTCGATCTATAGTTATATATAGCCCGCAGACAAACCGATCCCCAATCACACAAAAATTGTTCGATATCGATTCATAATTGTATATAGCCCCAATATAAAGCGATCCCAATATTTCAACTCTGGCTCTCTAACTACTGCGCAAAAGTTCATATTGTTCGTATTTATTTGTAGACTTCTCTATATATAACAGTCAATAACTGAATTATATACGTATTTAATATGTTATTTTTTTTTTTTTTGTCTAATATAAACCACGTATAGACTAACTTACAATTTAGAAGACGATGTTAAGAAGTTTTAAGATATTTTGCCATCGGTAAGTATTAGCACAACCCAAGTAATTCGATTGTGGATTACAGTCTTTAGTAGAAATGTCTACGCAATCCATGGTGAAGGGTACATAAGATTCAGCCTGGCCGAAATTACGGTCGTATATGCTTGTTTATATTTGTCTTGGGGCAACTTTCATTTGGGCATTTTTCAGTGATCCTCCAAGCATAGCCCGGACGGAACATTCAAACAAACAAATAAAACTCGGATTTTATAAATATAGATTAGTCACTACCTTTTTCACCAATCCCACTACTGCCACATTACATGGACGTCACTGACTGACTTCATGTACAAGTATAAATTGCTCTACTTTATCCTTCTCCACCATACAACGAAACAACATCATCGTCGTCATCGTCGCTGAATTCATGTTGATGATATGCACAACATGTTTGAGCAATTGCAAATGCATATTCACTAAAGAGTGGTCGGGTACACTGTTCAATGACAGGCATCCTTAAGCCAACATGGGGTATCCTTTTGTGCTTATGTATCTGTGCTCATATTCATTGAGCGATAAACCTGAGGTGGTGGACGACTTGCCTACTTTGGTTTGGTTTGCATTACGGATTTCAGTGCAAGTGAAATTGTCAAGAGAGTTAAAATGCAAATGCTAAACAAACATACTTGAACACGATGTTGGATGACAAAAAGCAGATTGCTGTTGTCGCTGATGATGACGTTGTCTTAAAAACCGACATCATCATTCTCATTGCCAGCGTGTTTCACGCATTCTAATGGTGATGGTAACAATGGAACATTTTACCTCGAAATTATGTGGGTGTTATATAGTGACAGTTAAATAATTGTATGTTGTAAAATAATATGGAGAGTATTGTGGGAATATACATACAAATATAAGAAATACAAGTATGTTATTCAAGTTAGTGTTAGTTAAGGATGTTAACTAAATTTATTGCGTACGAATCTAAATTTTGCGACAGGAGGAAGGACAGTAAGCGTAAGGGCCATAAGACTTCTGTCAAAGAGTAGACACAGCAAATTGTGTTACCAAAATGGTTCATGATGGTTCTTTTTTTGCGTCTAAACTACCCAGCTATAAAGTACCCAGCAAAAACAAAAACCTGTTCCGGAAGTAGTGCAAAATTGGCGCAGAAGCGATAATTTTAATATGGGATTGCAATAGGACGGATGGCTACCATTTCAACAGCCGTTGCACTGAATTTGCATAACTTCTTAAGGTGTGATCCGAATTCAGAACTTAGAAAGAGAAGTATAAAATTGTGTTTATTTATTTTGCCAAATAAATAATTTTTATAATTTTTATAGAATTTCATTTTGAAACATTTTCAACAATTCGCCATATTTCTAGAAAAGAATTAACATTTTTTCGACTTAATTTAATTAATTTGTACCACTTTAGTAATTACTCAATTTTTGAACTATTTTAAAAAAAAGCTAAAATTAACCATTAACAAGTATATACGGCCGTAAGTTCGGCCAGGTCGAATCTTATGTACCCTCCACCATGGATTGCGTAGAAACTTATACGAAAGAATGTCATACACAATCGAATTACTTGTGTTGTGGTATCTTAAAACTTCTTAACATATTTTTCTAAATTGTGAGTTAGTCCGTATGATTATGGACTTATATGGACAACTTGTGGCATGGTTCTTAAATATCATATACTACCACAACGTACAAAATTTCAACCAGATCGGATGAATTTTGCTTCTCCAAAAGGCACCGGAGGTCAAATCTGGGGATCGGTTTATATGGGGGCTATACATAATTATGGACTGATATGAACCAATTCCTGCATGGTTGTTGGATACCATATACTAAAAACACGTACCAAATTTCAACCGAATCGCATTAATTTTGCTCTTCCAAGGGGCTTCGGAGGTCAAATCTGGGGATCGGGGGCTATATATAAATTTGGACCGATTTCGACCAATTTTTGCATGGGTGTTTGAGGCCATATATTAACACCACGTGCCAAATTTCAACTGAATCAGATGAATTTTGGTATTCCAAGAGGATCCAGAGGTCAAATCTGGTGATCGGTTTGTATGGGTGCTACTTATAATAATGGACTGATGTGGACCAATTTTTGCATTGTCATTAGAGACCATATACTAACACCATGTACCAAAATTTCAGCCGGATCGGATGAAATTTGCTTCTCTTAGAGGCTTCGCAAGCCAAATCGGGGGAGAGCTTTATATGGGGGCTATATATAATTATAGACCGATATGGACCAATTTTTTCATTGTTGTTAGAGATCATATGCTGACACCATGTACCAAATTTCAGCCGGATCGGATGAAATTTGCTTCTCTTAGAGGCTCCGCAAGCCAAATCGGGGGATCAGTTTATATGGGGCTATATATAATTATGGACCGATGTGGCCCAATTTATCATGGTTGTTAGAGACCATATACTTACACCATGTACCAAATTTCAGCCGGATCGGATGAAATTTGCTTCTCTTAGAGGCTCCGCAAGCCAAATCGGGGGATCGGTTTATATGGGGGCTATATATAATTATGGACAGATGTGGACCAATTTTTGCATGGTTGTTAGAAACCACATACTAACACCATGTACCAAATTTCAGCCGGATCGCGTGAAATTTGCTTCTCTTAGTGGATTCGCAAGCCAAATTTGGGGGTCCGTTTATATGGGGGCTATACGTAAAAGTGGACCGATATAGCCCATTTGCAATATCGTCTGACCTACATCAATAACAAGTACTTGTGCTCAGATCGACGGACATGCTCAGATCGACTCAGAATTTCACCACGACCCAGAATATATATACTTTATGGGGTCTTAGAACAGATGTGTTACTAATGGAATGACGAAGTTAATATACCCCCATCTTATGATGGAGGGTATAAAAATATGAAAAAAGGGATTTACTATACCCTCCACCATAGGATGGGGGGTATATTAACTTTGTCATTCCGTTTGTAACACATCGAAATATTGTTCTAAGACCCCATAAAGTATATATATTCTGGGTCGTGGTGAAATTCTGAGTCGACCTGGCATGTCCGTCCGTCTGTTGAAATCACGCTAACTTCTGAACGAAACAAGCTATCGACTTTGCACAAGTAGTTGTTATTAATGTAGGTGGAATGGTATTGCAAATGGGTCATATCGGTCCAATTTTTCGTATAGCCCCCATATAAACGGACACCCAAATTTGGCTTGCGGATCCTTTAAGAGAAGTAAATTTCATCCGATCCGGCTGAAATTTGGTACATGATGTTAGTATATGGTCTCTAACAACCATGCAAAAATTGGTCCACATCGGTCCATAATTATATCTAGTCCCCATATAAACCGATCCCCCGATTTGGCTTGCGGAGCCTCCAAGAGAAGCAAATTTCATCCGATTCGGCTGAAATTTGTAACATGATTTTAGTATATGGTCTCTAATGACCATGAAGAAATTAGTCCACATCGTTCCATAATTATATATAGCCCCCATATAAACCGATCACCGGATTTGACCTCCGAAGCCTCTTTGGAAGACCACAATGCATCTGATTCAGTTGAAATTTGGTACGTGGTGTTAATATATGGCTTCAAACACCCATGCAAAACTTGGTCGATATCGGTCCATAATTATATATAGGCCCCACATAAACCGATCCCCAGATTTGACCTCCGGAGCCCCTTGGAAGAGCAAAATTCTTCCGATTCGGTTGAAATTTGGTACGTGATGTTACTATATGGTATCCAACAACCATGCAGGAATTGGTTCCTATCAGTCCACAATTATATATAGCTCCCATATAAACCGATCCCCAGATTTGACCTCAGGTGCCTTTTGGAGAAGCAAAATTCATCGGATCTGATTGAAATTTGGTACGTGGTTGTAGTATATGATATTTAACAACCATGCCAAAAGTGGTCCATATCAGCCCATAATCATATATAGCCCCCATATAAACCGATCCCTAGATTTGGTTTTGGAGCCTCTTGGAGGAGCAAATTTCATCCGAGACAGTTAAAATTTGGTACATTGTGCTAGTATATGGCCGTTAACAACCATGCCTAAGTAGGTCCATATCGGTCTATAGTTATATATAGCCCTCATATAAATCGATCCCCAATCACAAAAAAATTGGTCCATATCAAGTTCATAATTGTATATAGCTCCCATATAAGCGACCCCCATATTTCAATTCTGGCTCTCTACGTACCGTGCAAAAAGTTTATACCGATTCGTAATTATTTGTAGACTTACCTAATTTTAGTCTAATATATACCACGTATGGACTAACTCACAATTTAGAAAACGATGTTAAGAAGTTTTAAGATACCACAACCCAAGTAATTCGATTGTGGATGACAGTCTTCCGTAGAAGTTTCTACGCAATCCATGGTGGAGGGTACATAAGATTCGGCCTGGCCGAACTTACGGCCGTATATACTTCTTAAAAGTTGAATTTAAAGAACTTCCTGTGTAGTTAAAATAGAGAATATCTTTAGGCATTTTTGTCTTAAAAGTTGTGCCTTTAGAGGACCTTCCAAATTTTTTTCGCTGGGTACCTGCAACTTGAAATAAGAGTTTTTTAAATCCCCTAATGCGAGGGGTGCCTTTCACATTTCGGTATTGGGCAAACCTAGTGCTGCAATCTGCCAGCTGACAACTCCTATAGTAAAGATTGTCATTATTGAGGTCTTTCGTACACGTTTACTTGGATTCAGAGATTTTGACCTTCCTTTAAGGATTTTGGTATTGATTCCGAGCCAAAGATGCGGCTTCTTTAAAATAATGAAATTTTTAGCGACCTATCTGGCATTTAAATCTATGACCAATGAAATTAAAACTAGGATTCAAATCTCATTTATCGAATTTTCGTTTTCTTTTCACGGTATATAACGGTAAAAAATGTTTTCTTAATTCCAAAAGAACTTTAAACCAAAGACGCTAAATCCTCAAAGTAAATCTTAGCCTATATTTGAAACGTTTTTATCTTAAATCTAAAGTTTCAATATTTCAGTTATTTTAATGGCAATTTCGTTAAATCAAAAATTTGTTTCTTTACTTTAAGGAAAATTAGCCTTAGTTCAAAGACATGCGACTTTAACGGAGGGTCGCAATTTTACAAAATTTGTGTCCTAAATTTAATGAAAAAAAAATTTAAGCAAAGATTATAAACTTTATTTTAATTAAAATTTCATTATTTTAAATAAATTTTAATATTTTGTAAATTTCGCATTCTAAAATTTAGGTTGCGTAATCTTTAATATCACGTAAATATTTTTTCCAGTATACTCAGAACGTTTTGACATACAAGAACTACCCTACGGGAAATGGATCAACCACAGGACCGGTACAGGATTAGTCCATGGTGTGCATGGACCAGTCCTAGTTCTGGTCAAGACGTATGGAAGGGACCAGTCACTTTAACATGGGTTTGTCATTGACGGGGTAAATCACACTTTAGGACATGCCTTGGACTCGTTCCTAAGGACACGTCCTAGGGGCATTTTAATAGTAGCACTCCATAGACAGGTCTTAATGAACCAGTCTCGGACAAACTCTTAGAAATTTGTTTCAGTTTGGTTATGCGAATCGCACCAGAAATGAAAAACTTTTGAAAAATGTTGAACAATAGGTTATTCTGGAAATTCTACTTCACTAAATGTTTAGATCCAATAAGATTTTTATATCAAGCGAGTACGGAAATCATTAAATTATCACTATTTAAAAACTGCAAAAAACTCGATCACCGGTACCAGTCCTGTGATAGGTCCGTCAGTGGCAATTTGCACTAATTTCCCGTAGGGTAATTATGGATTCATCTCGATCAAAAAAATTGAAATAAGTCGCAAACATTTACGTGCGACGTGGATAAACTCAACAACCGTGCATCGTTAAACTTAATTCAGCTTAATGAAGCTCCGTCAAGGACCGAGGTGGTAGTTCATTCCAAACGAATTTCGTGAATGTCATCAAAAATCAGTTGTTGTTCCGGAAACCATTGATGCTGTCCGCCTACTGCATTCAATATTGCAAACAACTTGGAATTTATCAATCGGTCAAAAACAGGCTCGTGTCGATTAGTTCACAAATGCTCCAAAAACACGATCGCAATGTTTCGAAATGCGTCTATGACATCGTGATAGGTGATGAATCGTGGGTGTTTCAAGATGGCCAAATCCAACAAAACTTGTTCGCGCACGCAACACTTCTAAAGCAAATGATCGTCTGTTTTTCAGAAAACCTAGACATGTAGAACAACGCAGAACAGTCAATTACAGTTTACGACAGATTATCTCTGGTTATTATAAAGGGTGATACGGTCAAAATTTGGTCAATATAAACTTGCCGTATTTCTTTCAATTTTGCATTTAAAAAACCTGAACCCCTTCAAAATGAGGGGTGTGTGTGTAGAATGTTGCTCCTATTTTGATTTTGGATTTCACTCTTCAGTTGTCAAAATGCCGTCCAAGCAAGAAGAGCAGCGTATCAAAATTCTACTCGCACGCAAAGCTGGCAAAATCGCTAAAAGTTGCCAAATCAACCGTTACAAATGTAATTAAAGTGTTTGGGGAACGTTTGTCGACAGCCAGGAAGTCTGGATGGGGGGGAAATCGAAAACCGGAAGCCGCTGAGACGACGAAGAGAGTTGCCGATAGTTTCAAGCGAAACCCTAACCTCTCTATCTCCGAGATGCCGCAAATAAGCTGGGTGTATTGTCTACAACCGTGCATCGAGCCAAAAAACGAGCCGGACTATCGACTTACAAGAAGGTAGTGACTCCAAATCGCGATGATAAACAAAATACGACGGCCAAAGCGCGATCCCGGAGGCTGTACATGACGATGCTGACGAAATTTGCCTGCGTGGTAATGGACGACGAAACCTACATCAAAGCCGACTACAAGCAGCTTCCGGGACAGGAGTTTTATACGGCAAAAGGAAGGGGAAAGGTAGCAGATATTTTCAAGCACATAAAACTGTCAAAGTTCGCAAAGAAATATCTGGTTTGGCAAGTCATCTGTACCTGTGGCTTAAAAGGCAGCATTTTCATAGCTTCCGGGACTGTCAACCAAGAAATTTACGTGAAAGAGTGTTTGAATAAACGTCTGCTGCCTTTCCTGAAGAAACACGGTTGTTCCGTACTGTTTTGGCCGGATTTGACATCTTGCCATTACGGTAAAAAGGCCATGGAGTGGTACGCCGCCAACAATGTGCAGATGGTTCCCAAGGACAAGAACCCTCCCAACAAGCCAGAGCTCCCCCCAATTGAGAAAAACTGCGCTATTGTCAAGCGGAACCTAAAGAAGGCCAAAAAAACTGCTAAGGACGAGCAGCAGTTCAAGGCAAACTGGCTTTCTGCGGCAAAGAAGGTGGACAAGGTGGCTGTACAAAATCTGATGGCAGGTTCAAGCGTGAGGCCCGGCAATTCGGATTTGGAAAAGCGAAAGCCTAACTGAATATTTTTCCTGAATTTTATACTAATTGAACTTGAAAAAGAAATTTAATTTGATTTTTTAAATAAACGATTTCACCGATTTACACGCGTTTTCCCTTGACCAAATTTTGACCGTATCACCCTTTATAACATTGAAATGTTTAAGTTTATTGAACATTTTCGCAATTTTGAAATAATTTCCACTTGAGTAAACTTTTCATTTCCATAGCAATACGATTTTCTTTGTATAGACAATTGATTGTTATTCCTGTATTCACATATATATGCAATATTGCAAATTTTGAAAGCAAAAAAAAAATGCATTTAATATCTCTACCGAAATAATGATCGATATTCTAGTTTATTGCTTTCAAATGACATGAACAACGTTTTGTTGAAAAGCCTACTGTGAACAGCATCTCTGTTTTTTTATTGCCAAACTCAACAGTTTTCAATTGTATCGACCTAGTATTGGCTCAGCGAAAAGGATTCTCATATAGCCAGTAGGCAGTTGACAAAGTAAGAGGTTGTCATCGTTTGGGCATATTTCCAAGTTATTGTTTCCTTTTGGTATGTAACCATCTTCTTGTTTTCGGAAGGATGCTGTCCATATAAAAATTTATTTCATTTAATATCTCAAATCTTAAGGATTTCACATATGTTGCCAAGTTTTGTTTATTGCCTTCACACTTTTGGCTTACTTTGTTTTCCTTTTTCGTTAGAAAAATGATAAAAAACCTTTTGCAACCGAAGGGATTCTTCAAGCTGTAGAAGGCGGTAGTTCAACCGAAATGAATCAAATGCAATATTCGTATCAGTTATGTCATTGCATGCTGTATTTCGTGTGAGTGGTTCTTATGACAATGCTCCAAGGCAAAATTTAATACCAGTTTCAAGGATATGCTCACTAAAGATTTTTTGTTAATATTAGCAAAATTTTGGCAATTTAAATGAAATAGCATTTACAGTACACGTCATGATAAAGTATACAAAGGGGTTGTTTTAACCCTTTCACTACCGAAATAAACCTTATATAAAAGCTTTAATTTTTCTTCTGTTTTTACTTGTACTAACAGCATGTAGAACAAAAATTTTCATTTTGAGAACCTACCTCAAATACTTCAAGAGCTATATGAGCTTGTTCTGAAAACTTGATTCTTGAATTGCGACCGAATGGCCTTACGAAAATAAGCGCTATTTGGCCTACAATATCTTTCAAAGTATGAGAAAAAATACAAAAAAAGAACCCGAAAGAGTATCAGCTATAGTTTTTGTATAACAGGTTGGCTGATAAGTCCCCGGTCTGACACATAGATGGCTTGATAATGAGTTTCCGGACTCTGCCCCAGGGAAATCAACAATAATTGATTGGTATGCAAAATTCAAGCGTGGTGAAATGAGCACGGAGGACGGTGAACGCAGTGGACGCCCGATAGAAGTGGTTACCGACGAAAACATCAAAAAAAATCCTCAAAATGATTTTGAATGACCGTAAAATGAAGTTGATCGAGATAGGAGAGGTCTTAAAGATATCAAAGGAACGTGTTGGTCATATCATACATCAATATTTGGATATGCGGGAGCTCTGTGCAAAATGGGTGCCGCGCGAGCTCACATTTGACCAAAAACAATAACGTGTTGATGATTCTCAGCGGTGTTTGCAGCTGTTAACTCGTATTACACCCGAGTTTTTCCGTCGATATGTGACAATGGATGAAACATGGCTTCATCACTACACTTCTGAGTCCAATCGACAGTCGGCTGAGTGGACAGCAACCGGTGAATCGTCTCCGAAGCGTGGAAATAGTAATTGCCTCTGTTTTTTGGGAAGCGCATTGAATAATTTTTATCGATACTCTTGAGAAGGGAAAAACCATCAACAGTGACTATTATATGGCGTTATTGGAGCGTTTGAAGGTCGAAATCGCGGCAAAACGGCCCCATATGAAGAAGAAAAAAGTGTTGTTCCACCAAGACAACGCACCGTGCCACAAGTCATTGAGAACGATGGCAAAAATTCATGAATTGGGCTTCGAATTTCTTCCCCACCCACCGTATTCTCCAGATCTGGCCCCAGCGACTTTTTCTTGTTCTAAGACCTCAAAAGGATGCTCGCAGGGAAAAAATTTGGCTGCAATGAAGAGGTGATCGCCGAAACTGAGGCCTATTTTGAGGCAAAACCGAAGGCAAAATTGTATCAAAAAATCGGAAGGTCGTTATAATCGTTGTATCGCTCTTGAAGGGAACTATGTCGAATAATAAAAACGAATTTTGACAAAAAAATGTGTTTTTTTTTTTTGTTAGACCGGGGACTTATCAGCCAACCTGTTATATTCGTACCCACCACCATAGAATGGTGATGGGGGTATAATAAGTTTGTTATTCTGTGTGTAACACATCGAAATATCGATTTCCGACTATATAAAGTATATATATTCTTGATCAGGGAGAAATTCTAAGACGATATAAGCATGTCCGTCTGTCTGTCTGTTGTAATCACGCTACAGCCTTCAATAATGGCGCTATCGTCCTGAAATATGGCACAGATTCGTTTTTTGTTTGCAGGCAGGTCAAGTTCGAAGATGGGCTATATCGGTCCAAGTTTTGATATAGTCCATATATAAACCCGATTTGGGGTCTTGGGCTTATAAAAACCGTCATTTTTATACAATTTGCCTGAAATTGGAAATCTAGAGGTATTATCGAACCATAAAGAGGTGTGCCAAAAATGGTGAGTATCGGTTCATGTTTTGGTATAGCCCCAATATAGACCGATCTCCCGATTTTACTTCTTGGGCTTCTAGAATCCGAAGTTTTTTTTTCCAATTTGCCTGAATTTGGAAATCTAGAGGTATTTTCGGGCCATAAAGAGGTGTGCTGAAAACGGTGAGTATCGGTCCATATTTTAGTATATCCTCCATAATAACGATCTTCCGATTTTACACCTTTGTTTCTAGAAACCGTAGTTTTTATCCGATTTGCCTGAAATTGTAAATATTCTGGTATTTTAGGCTCACAAAAACGTGTATCGGATTAATATTTTATCGGTCGATTTGGTAAGGCCTCCATATAGACCGATTTCACTTATTGATAGAAGGCGCACTGATCATGAAACTTGTTTGAAACTGAATGCAAAATTTCCAGATTTTATTTCTCATAGTCATTTAAATAATTGGGATGAAAATCCACAGATAGATTTTAAATCAAGGCGTTATTTCATCATTTTCTTGCACACTTACAAGAGATAAACATCTTCCTTCTTCATTCCTCTAAAACTCAAACAAAAAATGGTTCTTATAAATTCAGAATCAGATCTAGTCTTAATAGGTATAATCTTTACATTTATCTGTGGGAAGCATACTGGTTGAACTTATCTACTTGGGAAAATATCTGTCATCAAACCCCCCTGAAATTTTCAAAGAAACTATTATAATTGATTCATGGTGATGGCTATTTAAGATTCGGTCCGGCCAAACTTACTTATATATACTGGTTTAAAAATCAATTAATTGAATATTTTTTAAAACTCAATTAAAATTTTAATTGGAAAATTTTTTGTGAATTTTTTTTTGCGTGTTAAGATACCCTTTTTAAAGTCATATCACTTAATAATAATAATAACTTTATAAAAAAGTTTATCGACTTATGGAAAGAAAATTTAAATTGTTTATACTGACTGTAACGTGTTTTGGAGTTTTGCTCAAAATTAATAATGGACCTTTGTTAGGAAGCTGTAGCGCTTTTTTCACATATATACATTCAAAAAGGGCTTTCCATTGGCTAATATTATGCAAGACGTTTTTACGTAGAGATAACATTCGAAAAAGTGCAATCCCAATTAAAATGTATTGCTTCTGAGCCAATTTTGCGCAACTACGGTGTCCAAAAATAACGTTTTATTTTTTGGCTATCCGTGTGCTTGCTAGGATACCATAGATGATCATATAAAGTATTGTTCAAAATTTTGGACTTTTCTAATTAACTAATATCACATCTACTTTTCCATTTAATCAATTGAAGGACTATACCACAAGGCAATACATAATTTCCATTCTCTTTTTCAACGTCTTTGGTGGTCTTGTGTCAAAATTTTTAGGATTAAATACATTACGGTGACTATGATTAAGTATTCAAGACATCACTGCAATGGAATCTTCAATGTTTTAATGAATTGTAAATGCTATTGCGAAGCAAAAAAATAAATAATCCAATTACAAGAATAGCTGCAGTAACATGAGTGAGAAAAAGCCAAAAAAAAAACACATAAAAAAACATTTTAAAAACACACATACTTACAAACACCTACATTATTTAGCTAGGGAACTGTAACATACATTCCACCGAAATTTTCTTAGAAGATAAAACAACAAACCGGAAATACAAGAGAGAGAGGGAGAAATTAAAAAAAAAAAACAAGAAAGGCCGACTATATTATACCCTGCACCACTTTGTAGATCTAAATTTTCGATACCATATCACATCCGTCAAATGTGTTGGGGGCTATATGTAAAGGTTTGTCCCAAATACATACATTTAAATATCACTCGATCTGGAAGAATTTGATAGACTTCTACAAAATCTATAGACTCAAAATTTAAGTCGGCTAATGCACTAGGGTGGAACACAATGTTAGTAAAAAAATATGGGAAACGTTTAAATCTGAAGCAATTTTAAGGAAACTTCGAAAAAGTTTATTTATGATTTATCGCTCGATATATATGTATTAGAAGTTTAGGAAAATTAGAGTCATTTTTACAACTTTTCGACTAAGCAGTGGCGATTTTACAAGGAAAATGTTGGTATTTTGACCATTTTTGTCGAAATCAGAAAAACATATATATGGGAGCTATATCTAAATCTGAACCGATTTCAACCAAATTTGGCACGCATAGCTACAACGCTAATTCTACTCCCTGTGCAAAATTTCAACTAAATCGGAGTTAAAAATTGGCCTCTGTGGTCATATGAGTGTAAATCGGGCGAAAGCTTTATATGGGAGATATATCCAAATCTGAACCGATTTCAAGCAAATTTGGCACGCATAGTTACAATGCTAATTCTACTACCTATACAAAATTTCAACTAAATCGGAGCAAAAAATTGGCCTCTGTGGGCAAATGAGTGTAAATCGGGCCAAAGCTATATATAGGAGCTATATCTAAATCTGAACCGATTTTGCTGATATTTTGCAAGTTTTTCGAGACTCATAAAATATTCGGATGTACGGAATTTGAGGAAGATCGGTTGATATACACGCCAATTATGACCAGATCGGTGAAAAATATATATGGCAGCTATATCTAAATCTGAACCGATTTTTTCCAAAATCAATAGGGATCGTCTTTGAGCCGAAACAGGACCCTATACCAAATTTTAGGACAATCGGACTCAAACTGCGAGCTGTACTTTGCACACAAAAATACATCAACAGACAGACAGACGGACAGACAGACAGACGGACATCGCTAAATCGACTCAGAATTTAATTCTAAGCCGATCCGTATACTAAAAGGTTGGTCTATGATTACTCCTTCTTGGCGTTACATACAAATGCACAAACTTATGATACCCTGTACCACAGTAGTGGTGAAGGGTATAAAAACTAGTATATAAAGATGTAGGTTTGACCGGGCCGAATTTTAAATACCCTTCACCATGAATTACATCTAATAATTACCTATGAAAAAATTCCAGTATACGGGACTACGTATAAAATTTTAGTGGTTATGGTTAAACATACTCCCTCAAGAATATTGGTTCATCTAGCAGCATTACTGAAGTTAAATCTAAAATTTTCATATATGTAGACTACACTGAACAAATTATGTCGTGAGTACAATTATTTTATATCTTTAAATACGAATGCGAGCTTTGTTTTAACACGCTGCTTAAGATAGATATATTACAGAGATTGTCATTAAATCTGAGAATTTTTATGCCTTCAAGAAGACAAATCGGATGACCAATACGAAGGCAATATAAAGAATGCCCCGACATAATTTATTTTAGCACAGTTTTTTTGCAATTTTTCAGATTTAAAATTTTAGGCAAATGGGATGAAAATTGTGCCACCTATGCCCACGAGAAGTCAATCGGAAGATGGGTCTAGGTAAGGTTAGGTTAGGTGGCAGCCCGGTGTATCAGGCTCACTTAGACTATTCAGTCAATTGTGATACCACATTGGTGAACTTCTCTCTTATCACTGAGTGCTGCCCGATTCCATGTTAAGCTCAATGACAAGGGACCTCCTTTTTATAGCCGAGTCCGAACGGTGTTCCACATTGCAGTGAAACCAATTAGAGAAGGTTTGAAACCCTCAGAAATGTCACCAGCATTACTGAGGTGGGATAATCCACCGCTGAAAAACTTTTTTGGTGTTCGATCGAAGCAGGAATCGAACCCACGACCTTGTGTATGCAAGCCGGGCATGCTAAGCATTGCACCACGGTGGCACGATGGGTCTATATGGGGGCTATACCACTACTTAGACCCTATCCAATTAATGTTTTAATTGAAATGTGTTTAATCACGAAAATTATATATCAATCACAATTTTAATCGGACATTAAAAAAATACTTGATTCAAAAGTTAATTGATTTCATTAGCAAATTTCAATTATTTTTTAATTGAACCAATTAAAATTTAATTAATGTTGATTGCAAAACTCAATTAATTTTTTGATTAAAAACAAAAAAAAAAATTCAATTTCTTTCTTAATGAATTAAGTGTTTGTATTTTAATAGAAAAATTGATTGTTTGAAATAAATTTTAAGTTAAAAATTTAAAAAAAATCAATCTCTTTTTTTAAGTGACTTAGTCTTCCGAGTTTGATTAAAAAGTCAACTATATCAATTAATTTTTTTTAACTAAATCTGTTAACATTTTCAAACATTGACTCGAAAGTTAATTGTATCAATGAATTCTTTACTTGAAAATTTTCAACTTCAATCAACTTTTTAGTTGGAAATATTTTGGTAATACTTTTTTCTCTGTACAGAAATTTTGAGCTTCACTTAATAAGTTTGGTATTGATGATAAAGCCACACTAAAAAAAAAAAAACATTTACGTGGTACTAAAGATTACTCAATCTTAATTTTAGGATGCACAATATACAAAATAATAAGGACAATTTTTATACCCACCACCATAGAATGGTAACGGGGGTATAATAAGTTTGTCATTCCGTTTGTAACACATCGAAATATCGATTTCCGACTATATAAAGTATATATATTCTTGATCAGGGAGAAATTCTAAGACGATATAACGATGTCCGTCTGTCTGTCTGTCTGTTGTAACCACGCTACAGTCTTCAATAATGAAGCAATCGTGCTGAAATTTTGCACAAACTCGTCTTTTGTCTGCAGGCAGGTCAAGTTCGAAGATAGGCTATATCGGTCCAGGTTTTGATATAGTCCCCATATAAACCGACCTCCCGATTTGGGGTCTTGGGCTTATAGAAATCGTAGTTTTTATCCAATTTGCCTGAAATTTGAAATCTAGAGGTATTTTATGACCATAGAGAGGTGTGCCAAAAATGGTGAGTATCGATCCATGGTGGGGAATGGTCCCCATATAAAAGACCTCCCGATTTGGGGTCTTGGGCTTATAGAAACCGTAGTTTTTATCCAATTTGTCTGAAATTGAAATTCTAGAGGTATTTTAGGACCATAAAGAGGTGTGCCGAAAACGGTGAGTATCGGTCCATATTTTTGTATAGCCCCCATATAGACCGATTTCCCGATTTTACTTCTTGGGCTTCTAGAATCCGAAGTTTTTATCCTATTTGCCTGAAATTGGAAATCTAGAAGTATTTTCGGGTCATAAAGAGGTGTGCCGAAAACGGTGAGTATCGGTCCATATTTTAGTATAGCCCCCATAGGAACGATCTCCCGATTTAACTCCTTGGGTTTCTAGAAACCGTAGTTTTTATCTGATTCGCCTGAAATTGTAAATATTCTGATATTTTAGGCTCACAAAAACGTGTATCGTATTAAGTTTTTATCGGTCCACTTGGTAATGCCTCCATATAGACCGACTTCACTTCTTGAGGGTGTAGAAGACGCACTGATCATGAAAATTGCTTGAAACTCAATGTAAAATTTCCAGATTTTACTTCTACAGATTTAAGATTTCAAATCAAGACGTTATTTTACAATTTTCTTGCACACTTACAAGAGATGTTAATGATTCCTCTAAAACTCAAACAAAAATAGTTCTTATAAATCCAGAATCGGTATAGTCCTCATAGGTGAAATCTTTTAATATATCTTCGGAAAGTGTCCTCAAGTCCTCAAGCCCTCCTGAAATTTCAAAGGAAACCTTAATATTTGGTTCATGATGGTGGGTATTTAAGATTCGGCCCGGCCGAACTTAGTGCTGTATATACTTGTTTTTAGAATATTTTAATTTTTATTAAAAGGAAGTTCTTTTTAAAAGTTTTAAAAATTTTTTATTGAATTTTAGGACACACATTTTTGGGAATTTTCATCCGTCTGTTAAAGTCGTATCACCTTGAACTAAGGCAAATTTTCATTAATGTAAAGAAAAACAATTTTAATTGAAATAAATTAAATGAAATATTGAATATTTAAATTTAAGATAAAAAGGCTTCAAATATAGAATAAACTAATTTTGATATTTTTTAAATCTTTAAATACTTTTGTTTTTTTGTATACTCGTAAACTTGTTTTTTGAGTTCATGCTAAAATAATCGGTTCCCTCCAAATCTTTACAAATTTCAGGACTATAGCTTCATTATTTAGGGCTGTAGAGTGACTAAACCCACAAAAAATCTTTTCTCCGTTTCGTGAAAATAACCCAAAATTTCTGAAATTTGACTAAACGTTTACCTCAAAATTTTTTATTTGTTTTTAAATATTTTTTTTATACTCAAAGGAAATTTTGCTCTTCTGAAATTTCATTCCTCAGAAAAGAAAGCTATGTGATTAAACGATTATATCTAAATTCCTCCACCACAGAATGGTATATATTATCTTTATCATTCCGTTTGTAACACATCGAAATATTGCTCTAAGACCCCATTAATTTTATATATTCTGGGTCGTGGTGAAATTCAGAGTCGATCTAAGTATGTCCGTCTGTTCGTCTGTTGAAATCACGCTAACTTCCGAACGAAACAAGCTATCGACTTGACACTTGACACAAGTAGTTGTTATTGATGTAGGTCGGATGGTATTGCAAATGGGCCATATCGGACCAATTTTACGTATAGCTCCCGTATAAACCGACGCCCATATTTGGCAGGCGGAACCTCTTGGAGGAGCAAAATTCATCCGATTTGGTTGACATTTGGTACGTGATGTTTACGTATTGGCTCTAACATCCGTGAGAAAATTGGTCCACATCGGTCCATAATTATATATAGCCCCCATATAAATCGATCGTCAGATTTTACCTCCGGAGCCTCTAGGGGGAGCAAATTCCATCGATCCGTATGAAATTTGGTACGTGGTGTTTATAGATGTCCTCCAACAACCGTGCAAAAATTGGTCCATATCGGTCCATAATTATATATAGCCCCCATATAAACCGATCCCCAGATTTGACTTCCGGAGCCCCTTAGAGGAGCAAATTTCATCCGATCCGTATGAAATTTGGTACGTGGTGTTTATATATGTCCTTTAACAACCATGCAAAAATTGGTTCATATTTATATAAAGCCCACATATAAACCCATCGCTTGACCTCCGGAACCCCTAGGGGGAGCAAATTTCATCCGAGCCGCTTGCAATTCGGTACTTGCTGTTTCTATATAGGCTCTAACATCCATGCAAAAAGTGGTCGAAATCGGTCCATAATTATATATAACCCCCATATAAACCGATCTCCAGATTTCACCTCCGGAACCTCTAGGGTGAGCAAATTTCATCCGAGCCGTTTGCAATTCGGTACGTGGTGTTTCTATATGGGCTCTAACATCCATGAAAAAATTGGTCCAAATCGGTCCATAATTATATATTGGCCCCATATAAACCGATCTCCAGATTTCACCCCGGAACCTCTAGGTGGAGCAAATTTCATTCGAGCCGCTTGCAATTCGGTACGTGGTGTTTCTATATAGGCTCTAACATCCATTCAAAAATTGGTCCAAATCGGTCCATAATTACATATAACCTCCATATCAGTTCATAATTGTATATAGCCTCCACATAAAGTGACCCTCATATTTCACTTCTGGCTCTCTAGTTACCACGCAACAGTTCACATAGGTTCGTAGATATTTACAGAGTTCTCTATATACCGCCCTTTTATTTTTGCCTAATATATACCCCGTATGGACTAGCCCACAATTTAGAAGACAATGTTAAGAAGTTTTAAGATACCTTGCCATCGGTAAGTATTATCACAATCCAATTAATTCGATTGTGGATAAGAGTCTTTAGTAAAAGTTTCTACACAATCCATTGTGTAGAAAGATGGTGGAGGGTACATAAGATTCTGTCTGGCCGTACTTACGGCCGTATATACTTGTTTTATTTGCTTTTAAATAAATTTTTTTTTAGAGTCAAGAGAAAAATTTGCTTGTCTGAAATTTCGTTCCTCAGAAAAGAAAACTATGCTTTTTGGATACAACAGACAGTCAGACAGACAGACGGACATACATATATCGTTTAATTATCTTAAACTTCCCCCATGCTCAAAAAGGTCGCATATTAATTTTTCGATGTTACAAATGGAATGACAAACTTATTATAGCCCACCCCACCCTATGGTGATATATATATATAAAAACTTGTATTTAAACGAGAGGTTGGGTGGTGTCTACAGAAGGATGGGGAGTATATCCATGAAAACAAATATGGCAAATTATTTTCCTGGTTTTTAAGGTAAACGTGTTAAATGCACTCTAGTGTAAATTCGTTCTCAGAAATTCATTCACGGATTGTGCCAAAAACGATATCATAACCATTAAACTCATAATGGGAAAATACAAAAGGCCAAAGGAAAACAATGCGATCTGAAAATAAGTGGATGTAAGTGTAATAAGATTAACACTTGAAAGTTATTAAAGTATACACATAGTTGAGGTAATAGAACGCAATAAGCGCTTTTGGTAAAAAAAAATTAAAATAAAATTTAAAATTAATAAATTTTCAATGAATCCTAACGCAATGGACTATCAAATATTTGTATACCCTCAAGAATAAGGATCTGGGATAAGGACTACATAATAGTAATTACGTTTGCAGTACATCTCAATATATATTAAATACATACGGGGGTTGCCTTTTACATTTTGGGATTGGGCAACCCTAGTGAGCCACCGTGGTGCAATGGTTTGCATGCCCGCCTTGCATACACAAGGTCGTGGGTTCGATCCCTGCTTCGACCGAACACCAAAAAGTTTTTCAACGGTGGATTATCCCACCTCAGTATTGCTGGTGACATTTCTGAGGGTTTCAAAGCTTCTCTAAGTGGTTTCACTGCAATGTGGAACGCCGTTCGGACTCGGCTATAAAAAGGAGGTCCCTTGTCATTGAGCTAAACAGACAGCTCTTCACAGACAGCTTCAATATGGAGCAATTTTAATAAATTGGAATTCACGCCGTGCGCCTTACGTGGGAGCCACCGATGTGCAATAGCCCTCCTTGGTCATGGATTCAACCCCAGTTTCGACCAAACAGAAAAATGTATATTCAGCGGTGGATACTGAGTGTTTCAAAACTTCTCTGAGTACTTCACCGCAATGTGAAACGCCGTTTGAACTCGGCTATAAAAAGGAGTTCACTTGTCTTTGAGCTACCCATAGAAGTACTCGTTTATAAGAGAAAGGAAATCGCGTATAGTATCATAATGGACACCTAACCTACGATACTTAACCTACACGGTGCTCTGGTTTGTTCAGTCGTTGTTTTATTGTATACCATTTGAACCACTAAAGGGTGATACGGTCAAAATTTGGTCAAGGGAAAACGCGTGTAAATCGGTGAAATCGTTTATTTAAAAAATCAAATTAAATTTCTTTTCCAAGTTCAATTAGTATACAATTCAGGAAAAATATTCAGTTAGGCTTTCGCTTTTCCAAATCCGAATTGCAGGGCCGCACGCTTGACACCTGCCATCAGATTTTGTACAGCCACCTTGTCCACCTTCGCCGCAGAAAGCCAGTTTGCCTTGAACTGCTGCTCGTCCTTAGCAGTTTTTATTCAAACACTCTTTCACGTAAATTTCTTGGTTGACAGTCCCGGAAGCTATGAAAATGCTACTTTTCAAGCCACAGGTACAGATGGCTTGCCAAACCAGATATTTCTTTGCGAACTTTGACAGTTTTATGTGCTTGAAAATATTTGCTACCTTTCCCCTTCCTTTTGCCGTATAAAACCCCTGTCCCGGAAGCTGCTTGTAGTCGGCTTTGACGTAGGTTTCGTCGACCATTACCACGCAGTCAAACTTCGTCAGCATCGTCGTGTATAGCCTCCGGGATCGCGCTTTGGCCGTCGTATTTTGTTTATCATCGCGATTTGGAGTCACTACCTTCTTGTAAGTCGATAGTCCGGCTCGTTTTTGGCTCGATGCACGGTTGTAGACGATACACCCAGCTTATTTGCGGCATCTCGGAGAGAGAGGTTAGGGTTTCGCTTGAAACTACCGGCAACTCTCTTTGTCGTCTCAGCGGCTTCCGGTTTTCGATTTCCCCCCGATCCAGACTTCCTGGCTGTCGACAAACGTTCCCCAAACACTTTAATTACATTTGTAACGGTTGATTTGGCAACTTTTAGCGATTTTGCCAGCTTTGCGTGCGAGTAGCTCGGATTTTCGCGATGCGCGAGCAAAATTTTGATACGCTGTTCTTCTTGCTTGGACGGCATTCTGACAACTGAAGAGTGAATTCCAAAATCAAAACAGGAGCAACATTCTACACACACACCCTTTAGATCCGTTCTTGTACCAAATAATTTTTTATAATTATCACAAATTTTTACTGGAAGTCGTTCGTTTACTCCAAATTCCAACGGTAGCACTGAGTTCACACCATCTACAAAGCTTAAATTTGATCGCCAATAATATACAATTCTTCCTGGCCTTCCACCTATTCCAAAATAATACTTAAAAAGATTCTCTGTTTTTCCACCCGTATCCACAACAATATCCTATAGCATGATCTCCTCGCACATGCAATGAATATATTCATAGTTTTATTGGATTTTAACTGCGCTATCATGTGACAGTTAAAGTGTTATTATAATTCGACATGCAGAAGGAGACACATGTTCATGTTAAAATGCTGGCATTTGTATATGTTGTGATATGACCCCAGCATTTTGAAAATGTTGCCACCCCACCAACAAAAACAAAACCACCGACAATTAAACCTGCAGTCACATTTTACGAAAACCAATATTGGAATTCAAGGTATTTCTCTTTGAAGCAAAAGCATAACCATATTTTGTCATACAATTTGTGGGTTTATCTATGGATGCGGTACGTGATGGTGACAAAAATAGCTAGTGAGCATTGTTGGTTTTACTAGCGGAGACAGTGGGCCATGGGAACGATGGTGCAGCAACTTTATAATTATACAGTACTTTCCTCCAAATCGAATAATTAGACTAACTAAATTACTTTTTGTTATGAAGTGTACTCTTCAAGAGCATTATATCCATGTGTTAGAAACGGAATAATAAAGTTAATATACCTCCCATCCTATAATGGAGGTTATATAAGAGGGCTAATGCTATACGTAGTTTTGAGAGAAGTAAACAAATCGTTGGGGAGTAACTTAAACCGATCGACTTAAAGTGCGGAGCAAAACTGAGTGGATATTTTACGTTTTTTCGTCCACAGATCACGCCTAATATTGATAAATTTCTTGGGAAATTTTTATTTAAACTTCGATTTTATTCGATTCCCAATTTGATTTTGTTTTGTACTTTGAGCTACTGTATATAAAATATGGCATATTATTCAAAATTCACATTTAAACGTGCAAATTGAGAACAATGTTGGTATTTGATTATACTTATTGACAAAGGTTGCAGCATATAACCGCATTCCGGCATTTCCATACCGATATTACATACCTTTAAATTCATGAAAAGAGGACACTCTTATAATTGTAGTCATTAGATAATGAAGAATTGTCATGCAATTTCGTAACAAAAATTCACAGCAAAACTATGGAAATTAATTTGCAAAGAAAATTTTGAAAGCACATCTAGAAGTATATGTTGAAGATTTTTTTGGATATATTTTAGAAAAATTTAATATTGTTTAAAAAATTAGATATTTTATTATGGTAAAATAATAATAAAATAATAGTCAATAAACACAAATAAATCTGAAGTTTACACCACCTTTGGACGCTAAAACACGCAGTGAAAGCTTATGATCACCTTAAACATATTTGAAGAGCATACTGTAATTTTTTATCAGGCAATTTGTGAAGTTTTATGTTTTTATTTTTAATTTAAATAAAATTTTTGTATCTTAATATATACATGTGTTTACCTTAATGCCAAATATTTGATCGCCATTTTCAGGTGAAAAAATTTGTGTCCCTTTTGTGCAAAAATTTTGTTTCCAAAAAGTCAAATCTGGAAATATTCAGAAAGTACAAGAAAATGTAGGTTAATTTAGAAAATTTTAACTAAATTATTTTACTAATTGCAACATGACACAAATAAGTTTATAACTTTCTTGAAATTGACGAACATTTTTACAAAACAAGACTTTTTATACACTCCACCGTAGGATGGGGGTATATTAATTTTGTCATTCCGCTTGTAACACATCGAAATATTGCTCTAAGACCCCATAAAGTATATATATTCTGGGTCGTGCTAAAATTCTGAGTCGATCTGAGCATGTCCGTCCGTCCGTCCGCCTGTTGAAATCACGCTAACTTCCGAACGAAATAGGCCATCGACTTGAAACTTGGCACAAGTAGTTGTTATTGATGTAGGTCGGATGGTATTGCAAATGGGCCATATCGGTCCACTTTTACGTATAGCCCTCATATAAACGGACCCCCAAATTTGGCTTGAAGACCCTGTAAGAGAAGCAAATTTCATCCGATCCGGCTGAAATTTGATATATGGTGTTAGTATATGGTCTATAACAACCATGTGAAAATTGGTCCACATCGGTCCATAATTATATATAGCCCCCATATAAACCGATCCTCAGATTTGGTTTGCGGAGCCTCTAAGAGAAGAAAATTTCATCCGATCCGGCTGAAATTTGGTACAAGGTGTTTGTATATGGTCCTTAACAACCATGCAAAAATTCGTCCACACCGGGGCGTAATTATATATAGCCCCCAAATAAACCGATCACCAGATTTGACCTCCGGAGCCTCTTGGAAGATCAAAATTCATCTGATTCAGTTGATATTTGGTACGTGGTGTTAATATATGGCCTCAAACACCCATGCAAAAATTGGTCGAAATCGGTTAATAATTATATATAGCCCCCATATAAACCGATCCCCAGATTTGACCTCCGGAGTCCCTTGGAAGAGCAAAATTCATCCGATTCGGTTTAAATTTGGTAAGTGATGTTAGTATATTGTATCCAACAACCATGCAGGAATTGGTTCCTATCAGTCTATAATTATATATAGCCCCCATATAAACCGATCCCCCGATTTGACCTCCGTTGTCTATTGGAGAAGCAAAATTCATCCGATCTGGTTGAAATTTGGTACGTGGTGATAGTATATGATATTTAACAACCATGCCAAAAGTGGTCCTTATCAGTCTATAATCATATATAGCCCCCATATAAACCGATCCCGACATTTGGTTTTGGAGCCTCTTGGAGGAGGAAATTTCATCCGAGTCAGTTGAGATTTGGTACATTGTGCTAGTATATGACCGTTAACAACCATGCCTAACTAAAGGGTGGTTAAATTGTAAGGGCCGATGTTGAAATTGAACCACACCTAAGCGCCAAGTTTTTTTCCGAATTTTATTTGACATTTCTCTATTTCAGACTTACTCAATTTGAACCATGGACGTCGTGAATGGGCAGAATGGTTCCAAGAAATGGCAACAGTGGCTGATCAATTTTCGAAGAAAATCATCTTCAGTGATGAGGCACATTTTCACCTCAGTGGATTCGTCAATAAACAGAATTGCCGCATTTGGGCGAATGAGAATCCAAGAGTGATTGTCGAAAAACCAATGCACCCACAAAGAGTGACTGTTTGGTGCGGTTTATGGGCTGGCGGCATCATCGCGCCGTATTTTTTCTAAAATGAGGCCGGTCAGGCAGTTACTTTGAATGGTGTTCGCTATCGTGAGATGATAACGAACTTTTTATGGCCCGAATTGGAAGATATGGATGTGGACGATATGTGGTTTCAGCAGGACGGTGCCACTTGCCACACAGCTAACGAAACAATGGTTGTTTTGCGCAACAAATTCAATGGCCGTGTTATCTCACGTAATGGCGATGTCAATTGGCCGCCACGATCATGTGATTTGACACCGTTGGACTTTTTTCTTTGGGGTTATTTGAAAGAAAAGGTGTACGACGATAGGTTAGGTGGCAGCCTGATGTATCAGGCTCACTTACACTATTTAGTCCATTGTGATACCACATTGTTGAACTTCTCTCTTATCACTGAGTGCTGCCCGATTCCATGTTAAGCTCAATGACAAAGGACCTCCTTTTTATAGCCGAGTCCGAACGGCGTTCCACATTGCAGTGAAACCACTTAGAGAAGCTTTGAAACCCTCAGAAATGTCACCAGCATTACTGAGGTGGGATAATCCACCGCTGAAAAACTTTTTGGTGTTCGGTCGAAGCAGGAATCGAACCCACGACCTTGTGTATGCAAGGCGGGCATGCTAACCATTGCACCACGGTGGCTCCCTGTACGACGATAAGCCAGCAACAATTCAAGAACTAATGGATGAGATAACTCGGCACATTAACGGCATAGAAACTCCACTATGCCTCAGCGTCATCGAAAATTTGGACCATCAGATGAAGGTGTGCCACTGAGGTCGCGGCGCCCATTTGGCCGATATTTTGTTCTATACATAATTGAGTAATACCAATATATCATAATAAAATAAAATTACAATAATTTCCTAAATAGTTTGTGTTTTATTCAAAATCAACATCGGCCCTTGCAATTTTAACCACCCTTTACGTCCATATCGGTCTATAGTTATATATAGTCCTCAGATAAATCGATCCCCAATCACACAAAAATTGGTCCGTATCAAGTTCATACGGCCTTAAGTTCGGCAAGGTCGAATCTTATGTACTCTCCACCATGCACGCAGAGAAGGAATATGATCACCTCAAACATGTTTCAAGAGCAAAATGTTATTTTTGTATGGTGACCATGTAACATGTTTGTCACGAAAATGTTATTTTCTCGTCAAATATAACCTGCTTGCCGAAATCAGATACATGATTTCCGAGAAAATAACATGGTTGCGAAAACCATGTTACATGGTCACCATCCAAAAATAAAATTTTGCTCTTAAAACATGTTTGAGGTGATCACATTCCTTCTCTGGGTGTGGATTGCGTAGAAACTTCTACTAAAGAAGGTCATCCACAATTAAATTACTTGGGTTGCGGCCGATGACAAGGCATCTTAAAACTTCTTAACATCATCTTCTGAATTGTACGTTAATGCATGCCGGATATATAGTAGACAAAAGAAAAGTCGATTAAATACGTATTTATTCAGTTCTCGACCGGTATAAATAGGGAAGAAATAATTACGATATTAACTTTTGTGCGATAATTATGGAGCCAGAATTGAAATATCGGGGTCGCTATATATATGGGGGCTATATACAATTATGAACACGAGTCTACCAAAAATTGCAGATTTTTTACTGTTTGGTAGATTGGTAGAATTCTTGATGTTTTGGAAGATTTTGCAAAATATTTCCCTCCAACTATGAAAGGTCTCATTTATCGACCTTTCATTCTCTTATATTAATAAAGCTAATCACGTACAGTTTAAAAATCCAAATTGTAACGAATACCACAAAATATAAAATGTTTTCTTAATTCCAAAAAAAAAAAAAAAAAAAAACTTTAAACTAAAGATGCAAAATCCTCAAAATAAATTTTAGCCTATATTTGAAGCGTTTTTATCCTAAATCAAAACATTCAATATTTCAGTTCATTTAAGGACGATTTCTTTAAATCCATTATGTGTTTCAATACTTTAAGGAAAATTTGATTCAGTTCAAAGATATACGATTTTAACAGAGGGACGCAAATTTCCAAAATTTGTAACCTAAATTTAATATCTTTTTTTTTTTTTTTGAAGCAAAAATTAAAAAAAACTTTGTTGTAATTAAAATTTCATTAGTTGAAAAAAAGTTGTCTTAATATCACGTAAACATTTTTTCAGTGCTTTCATTCCTTGGACAATTTTTGGGGTTTTACCGTTTTTTCCTCCACTTTTTGAACGCGATGCGACGAGGGGTTTCAAATGATACTCCCCGAAAAAAGTGAATCCACCATGAAAGGAAATGTAGGTTTATATTAGAAAATGTTAACTAAAATATGTTAGTAATTGTAACATAATACAAATAAGTTAATAGTTTTTGTCAAATTGAAGAAAAATTATTAAAGATACTATTTTTTATGTTGTTTAAAAAAATTTCATATTTTCGAAGAAAAACTTAAAAATTGTTAAAATGTCTTTAGCGTCGCACACACTGTTAGAAAAATATGTTTTTCATATGTTTCGATATAAACAAAATGTGTTACGGGCACAATTTTTAAACACAATATATTTAAGTGCAAACCTGTAATGTTCTCAAACTAACACTAAATGTTTGGAACACATATGTTAATATGTTAGAATATATTATGTTTGGGGCATGCATGTTTCATAAACATTATATGTGTGAATGTAAACATATATAAATTTACAAATTTCGAGTAAACATATATATGTTGTGATATTTTATTCAGAGAGCGACAGAGAGAGAGAGAGAGAGTATAGAGAAAGAAATAGAGATAAAAACCGGGAGGGTTGACGAAAGATATCAAATTAACACAGCGAGAGAATCGAAAGAGAGCAATTTCTGTGAAACCGTTTATATGTTGTTTCGAAAACTGCTTTATGATAAGGCCAAAAATTTTATACGCTTAAGTCTAAATATTATTTAATTTAAGTTTTAATATTATTTAATTTGTGTATATTATAAAATTATTTATGTATGTTTATACTCGACCCCACGTTCTTCCTTTGTTAGAGTTTTTGAATTCCTTCCAAAATATCAAACTTTTATACCAAACCCAGTTTTTTATTACAAAATTGTTATTTTTGCAATAAAAAAATAATATTTTATCCAAAAGCTCAGTCCATTTCGTTTATATCAAGCACTGTTTCTGACTGTAAATCTTTAATAACCCACATTTCGAAGTTTCATTATAAAAATTTAATATAGTATAAATATAAATGTGTAAATTAAAAAAAAAAACAATTGGTGTTTGGTCGGAGCAGGGATTGAACCCACGACCCTTTGCATGTACGGCAGACATGCTAACCACTGCTCCACGTTGCCAACACATGTATGTTTCTGTTAAATAAATAATGTTATGTTTGCATGGGCTCGTGGGCGCTGCAAACCATGCTATATAAATGTAACTTATAACGATAATTGTCTTCTGGTGACTATAACAGCTACGTAGCTCAGTGGTAGTGTGTTGGCTTACAAACTGTATGGTCCTCGGTTCGATTCTCCGTCCAGGCGAAAGGTAAAATTTAAAAAAATTATAAAATTGAATAATTCCTTCAACATTATTTGTATTACAGAAAAAGGTGCCAAGAACTAAAAAATTTCGTGGAAGTGAAAATTATGTTAGGGAATGAGCACAATCTTCTTTCGGGAAAATTCTTCCAAGCATATAATATTTTTGGGCTCAAAATGCTTCCTAACATATAATATTTTCTCATATAACAAACATATTAATGTTTCGGCAGTATCCAATAATATATGTGCTTCCTGCAAAATATGTTTGGAACATATGTTAGAGAGGCGATTTTTTTTGAGGGTGCAGAGGGGCAAGATCGCAAAAAATGGAGATTAATTGAAAAATTTAATTTTTGTTTTTTTGAAAAATACTTAGGATCCGATTAAAGTATATAAAATTCTACATCACTACTGAAAATTTCAATGTTATATGTTATTTAGTTGTCAAGCTGCTTTATGTTAAAATTAAATAATTTTTGAGCTATTTGCGCAAAGTAGTGTTTTTTTGAAATTCGGTATATTTCGGAGCCTAATATACAGTATTTCGCAAATCAAAAGTAATATTTTCACTACGGAATCTTCAACCTCTGGTATTTTGGCGTTGTTCTACAAAAATTGTGTAAACAAAAAATGTGTATAAATATTTTTAAAAAATATTTTAAAATGTGTCTAAATTTTGGCTATTTTCAAAATATTCTTAGATATTTAAACATGAATGGGGTCACTTGGCGTTAGAATATTAATGTTTTAATAAACTACAATTCCTAGGCTTTCATATTAAGTAATAAAATGTTGCGCGTTTTTGCGCGAAATTTTTTTTATTAAATTAACTGTGAAAATAGTCACTCAAGCAAAAAACACGAGTTTTTGTCTTTTCTTAGCTTTTTCTTGGTTTTCTTTGTTATAACTGTTGTTTTTAAATAGTAATTGTTATTGTGCGTTATGTGTTGTGTATTGAAATGCAAAAACGTCAACACGTCTGACGTTTTCGCATGATGTAAAACTTGTAATTGGGTTCCTGGGTTGTCCGAAACAAAGATTTTAAGAACTACAGAGATGTAGTTCAAATGTAGTCGACAGGATTGCCACGAGACATATTAAATAGGTTCCTACTTAGTTAAGATCCAATCCTATCTGGTAAATCAAAATTGCCAAAAAAGAAAAAATCCACCAACTTCCAAAATCAGTGATAGATCTACTTGTTTCGCCTTCAGTTTTGACGAACGTGGCACCAGAAGGCACAAATCATGAAACAGATGACGACGATGAATATTTGGAGGACAATGCATTCGAGTTTGATGACTTTGGGCATATATTTTAAAATAGCAGATCAGAAACACATGTCTTATAATATAAAACGATATAAATATAAAAACATATGTATAAACTTTTTTCCTACTTCGTAGATATGAAGGAACAAGCTATTTTTATAACAAATTTAATATCTGCTTTGGGTCTTGAATTTAGTTACACATATGATACAACAATACCTCTTTCGTCAACGTTATTATAATACAAATAAAATAATTAATATGTGAAAATTGTATTAATTTTTTTCCAAAAAACAAAAAAATTCGACTGAGCCAGAACATTTTTTAAAAGGGGGCGTGGCACCGCCCTATTTCACCTTGGATGTAACTCATACTGTACGATCAACATATATACCAAATCTCATATTCATACCCCTGATAGTTCATGAGATAATAAATAATAATAAAAATATATCCGTTCCAAGTTTGAATCGGCGGTGCCACGCCCAATCATAACCAAGTATAGCCACGGTCTATTAGCAGGACATGTATAGCCAAGGATTATTACCAGATTAATAGTACAACATTGCGAAAGTTTCATGACAGTCGGTCCGTTACTATGGCCGCTAGAGCTATTTTTAATAGTGGGAGTGGCACCGCCCACTTTTCCAAAAAATGTGTGGCCTATGTCACTCAGTGATAACGTAGCATTATAATAGTGAAAGAATTTTTAAAATCGGATAAGTAGTTTAATTAATCTCCATTTTGTGCGATTCTGCCCCACTGTGCGTCGTATGAAGTTCTAGATAGACATAATTTAAGTAAAATTTACTCATTTGAGAAGCTTATGAATTCAGTTTTAGAAAAATATAACCTTTCTTCGTATTTCGTAATAAGTAAAATTGTGTACTTCATTTTTATTAAATTTTGTTTTCATTTTTAGTTCACGTCATGAAAGTAAGACAAAAATAATTAAAATTAGAAAAATTTTCTCACATTTGGCAAAATTGAACTAAAATCAACTAATTTTCAATAACTAAAATAAACTTAAATCGGCTATAAAAAATTTCGTTGTCTTTTTTCTGGGAGTAGTAACAGGAAATTACTTGCCATATATATCAGTCACCCTGACTGTAGCGTAATAACGGGCATGATTATATTGTCTTATAATTTCTCCCTGATCAAGAATATATAATTTATATTGTCAAAAAATTATATTTGGAAGTGTAATAAACAGAATGGCAAACTTGTTATCATCCTATGGTAGTGTATATTATAAAATTAAAGATTTAACTATGGCTGATATTTAAACTTGACTTATTAAGTTACTTCATTTCAATAGAGATGGTTTTGCTACAATACCTATATGCATCTCTTAGAACTGAATGTGCAACCTTCCATAAGAAACATTTTTTTGCGACCAAATTGACCATTGTAACACCTTTTTGTAAATGCGGACCATCAATGTTATCGAGGGTGTAATGCATTGCTGTGTGTGTGTATGTACTGTGTCGGTGTGACTGCATTAAATTTCATCATCACGTTTGTTATCGCAAGTAAATTAACACCTTTGCAAAGCTCCCCCCTCCCTGTCACATAAGTGTTGGTGTTAAACACACATATTCACACTATCCCCCTAGTGACCTTTAACCGGACTCACAGGTATTTGTTCAACAACACACACACACACACGCGTGGTAACACAACATAATTTGTGGTTTCCCCACTAGCACTAAAGTCGAGAGTAGCATTTTAGTGAAATAAATAAAAATCCATTAAAATTAATTTAATTTAAATATTTGCTCAGCTTTGTTTTTATTGTCGAGATATACTCGTAGATAAGCTCGCGCGTGTGTATGTGTGTGTTTGTTCAAAAACGAGAGCGAGTGCCACATTTGCAATCACACATTTACCCATGTGTATAAAACTTGGAGTTGTTTTACTATTAAAAATGTATACGCTTGCATTTACGTTTTAATTGATATTAGTTCATATGAAATCATATTAATTTTTTTTTTGTGTAATTAAATAAAACAAGGACGACATATTAAAATCTCACATACAAAACAAATGACAGTGCCATACAATGAGATTTGTGAAAACGGATGTACATATTGTTAAATAATTTGCAATTTGTATAAATATGGAGATTTTTATTTATGTGAACAACTCGAGATGATAGTAGTCGTAATTAAATATAATAAAAATGATTCAACAAGTGAAAAAGTTAAAAAGAGTTGACCTAAGCTTAGTTTAGGCTGTTACTTAAGGCTCACTTATACCATTCAGTCCACTGGTCATGAACTTCTCTCTTAATAATGAGCGCTGCCCGATTCTATGCTAAGCTCAAAGACAAGAGAGCACCGTTGCCACAGTTGGTAGAATTCTACCAAAAATTAAGAGGTGCATCAATTTTCTATAGAAATAAAATGTTAACAAAATTTTTATAGAAATAAAATGTTGACAATTTTTTCTATAAAAAAAACACAATTTTGACAACATTTTCTACAGAAATGAAATTATGACAAAACTTTTTTAGAAATAGAATTTTGTCAAAATTATCTATAGAAAAAAATTTTTGATAATACAATTTTGACAAACTTTTCTATACAAATAAAATTTTAACAAAATTTTCTATAGAAATAAAATTTTGACGAAATTTTCTATGGAAATAAAATTTTGACAAAATTTTCTATAGAAATAAAATTTTGACAAAATTTTCCATGGAAATAAAATTTTGACAAAATTTTCTATAGAAGTAAAATTTTGACAACGTTTTTTATAGAAATAAAATTTTAACACAATTTTCTATGAAAATAAAATGTTGACAAATTTTTCTATAGAAATAAAATGTTGACAAAATTTTCTATAGTAATAAAATTTTGATAAAATTTTCTATAGAAACGAAATTTTGACAAAATTTTCTATAAACACTTTAAATAGAATACAATTATCACAAAATTTTTTTTAGAAATAATTTTTATAAAAAATTTCTATAGAAATAAAATTTTGACAAAGTTGGCTATAGAAATAAAATTTTGACAAAATTTTCTACAGAAATAAAATGTTGACAAAATTTTTTATAGAAATAAAATTTTAACAAAATTTTCTATGGAAATAAAATTTTGTTAAAATTTTTATAAATATAAAATCTTAACAAATTTTTATAAAAATAAAATCTTAACAAATTTTCTATGGACATAAAATTTTGACAAAATTTTCTATGGAAAAAAATTTTGACAAAATTTTCTATAAAAATAAAATGTTGACAAAATGTTCTATAGTAATAATTTTTTTTTTTCGTTTTGTTTGTTATTGTTGGTTTCTCTTCAATCGTTATTGTTGTTTTTGATCTCAGCTTAAAGCCATGCATTGACTAAACTACAAGTGTAGCTTAACCAACAGAGGAAAAGTATGCTTGTCAAATTTATTTGGGCAAAGCCCTATAGACTGCAAGATGGTTGCATGTACAGCTGTTTCGAAAATACCACATTCCTCATCAGCATCCTCTACTTGCAGCAAAACTATCAACCAATTATCAGAATAAATTCGGGTAATTCACTCAACCCAAAGTGAACTACACTTGAACCTCCCGAAAAAGGGTTTGATAGTCGGCTACTGCCTAAACAAATTTGCCAGCATATCTCTTTTTGACAATATTTTCTTTTTGACAATATTTTCTATTGAAATGAAATTTTGACAAAATTTTCTATAAACATTTTAAATAGAATAAAATTATCACAAAATTTTTTTAGAAATATATTTTTTTTTTTGACAAAAAATTCTATAGAAATAAAATTTTGACAAAATTTTCTATAGAAATAAAATCTTGACAACATTTGCTACAGAAATAAAATCTTGCCAAAGTTTTCTATAGAAATAAAATTTTAAAAAAATTTTCTATAGAAATAAAATTTTAACAAAATTTTCTATGGAAATAAAATTTTGTTAAAAATTTTACAAAAATAAAATCTTAACAAATTTTCTATGGAAATACAATTTTGACAAAATTTGCTATGGAAATAAAATTTTGACAAAATTTTCTATAGAAATAAAATTTTGAAAATTTTTTTTATAGAAATAAAATTTTGAAGAATTTTCTGTAGAAATAAATATTGACAAAATTTTCTATAGAAATAAAATTTTGACAAAGTTTTCTAAAGAAATAAAATTTTTTTTATAGAAAAACAAGTATATACGGCCGTAAGTTCGGCCAGGCCGAATCTTATGTACCCTCCACCATGGATTGCGTAGAAACTTCTACGAAAGACTGTCATCCACAATCGAATTACTTGGGTTGTGGTATCTTAAAACTTCTTAACATCGTTTTCTAAATTGTGAGTTAGTCCATACGTGGTACATATTAGACAAAAAAGGAATGTATAGGTAAGTCTAAAAATAATTACGAATCGATATGGACTTTTGCAGGGTACGTAGAGAGCCAGAATTGAAATATGGGGGTCGCTTATATGTGGGCTATATACAATTATGAACTTGATATGGACCAATTTTTGTGTGATTGGGGATCGATTTATCTGAGGGCTATATATAACTATAGACCGATATGGACCTAGTTAGGCATGGTTGTTATCGGCCATATAGTAGCACAATGCCAAATTTCAACTGACTCGGATGAAATTTGCTCCTCCAAGTGGCTCCAAAACCAAATCTTGGGATCACTTTATATGGGGGCTACATATGATTATGGACTGATATGGACCACTTTTGACATGGTTGTTAAATATCATATACTATCACCACGTACCAAAAGGCACCGGAGGTCAAATCTGGGGATCGGTTTATATGGGGACTAGATTATGGACTGATATGAACCAATTGCTGCATGGTTGTTGGATACCATATACTAATATCACGAACCAAATTTCAACCGAATCGGTTGAATTTTGCTCTTCCAAGTAGCTCCGGAGGTCAAATCTTGGGATCGGTTTATATGGGGGCTATATATAATTATGGACCGATTTCGGACCAATTTTTGCATTGGTGTTTGAGGCCATATACTAACATCATGTACCAAATTTCAGCCGGATCGGATGAAATTTGCTCCTCTTAGAGGATCGGCAAGCCAAATTTGGGGGTCCGTTTATATGGGGGCTATACGTAAAAGTGGACCGATATGGTCCATTTACAATACCATCCAAGCTACATCAATAACAACTACTTGTGCCAAGTTTCAAGTCGATAGCTTGTTTCGTTCGGAAGTTAGCGTGATTGCAACAGACGGACGGACGGACGGACATGCTCAGATCGACTCAGAATTTCTCCACGACCCAAATATATATACTTTATGGGGTCTTAGAGCAATATTTCGATGTGTTACAAACGGAATGACAACATACCCTATGTGTATACCCTATGGTGGAGGGTATACAAATGTTGACAACATTTTCTATGGAAATAAAATTTTTACGAAATTGCCTACAGAAATACAATTTTACAAAGTTTTCTAAAAAAGTAAAGAAATAAAATTTTAACAAAATTTTCTATGGAAATAAAATTTTGTCAAAATTTTCTATAGAAATAAAATATTAACAAATTTTATATGGAAATAAAAATTTTGACAAAGTTTTCTATAGAAATAAAATTTTGACAACGTTTTCTATAGAAATAAAATTTTAACAACATTTTCTATGAAAATAAAATGTTGACAAGATTTACTATAGAAATAAAATGTTGACAAAATTTTCTGTAGTAATAAAATTTTGACAAAATTTTCTATAGAAATAAAATTTTGACAAAATTTTCTATAGAAATAAAATTTTCTATAAATTCTATATCTTGATTTTTTTATATTTCGATCATACTATCAAAATCCATTGTAAGTTCTCCAATTTTGTAGAAGCAATAACTTTCCCTTGTTGTTCCAAGTTAAAATCGTTAAAACATTTAAAATTCGACACACTTATAATTCCAGGGATATTTATACAAACATTGAAATAAAGTGCTAAGATAAGAAAATAAAACATTTCTCTCGAAGAAAATACATATTTTTTCATAATAATCACATAAATTTAATCAAAAATTTCAATTTTTTTAATTTGGTAGAAGTTGATTAAGTTTTCTTCAAATTTTGGTAGATTATTGTTAGCACGAGTGGCAACCGTGCACGTGTCGAACGAAAATAAATCACGTGCAAGTGAGACAGATATAAGAAAGATGATATTATCCAGAAAATTTTAAAACAACTTTTTTAGTTAGTCTTTTTCATTTTTATAACCATAAATATAACAGTATAATAAAATTGACATTCGGTTTGTAATATATTGAAATATCAATTTCCGACTAAATCGTATTTTTGATCCAGGAGGAATTCTATATACCGATATCCTTCAGTCCATCTGTCACTCTGTTGCAATAACGCCACAGTCTTCTATAATGTGGCATCGTCCTGAAAATTTCCACAGTTAGTAGTAGTAGATAAGTAGGTTTTGGTATAATCGCAATTAAAGACCGATCGCTCAATTTGACTTCTTGGGGTCCTAGAAATACTGGTAATCTACTGTATTTTAGGTTAGAGTATTTTTAGGTTCATAAGGAGATATGTCATATTTTTTTTATATCAGTAAGAGTTCGATTTACGCCAATTGGGAAGATCAGGGTACCAAAGGCAAATATTTTTTTTTATTTGTTTTCTGATTAAATTGCGAAAATAATTGGTCCAATTAATTTTTTAATTGAAATATCTTCAATCAGAGAAATGATAGTATCAATTAAAAAATTAATTGAAAGTCAATTAAAAAATTATTTGAAAGTCAATTAAAAAATTAATTGATACTATTAATTTTTGTGATTGAATTTTGTTTAAATTAAACATTAAAACATTAAGTTTTTAATTGAACATCTTTTAAAACTCAATTAAAACTTTAACATAATTGGAAAAATTTTCGTGAAATTTTTTTCTGTATATGGATATTTAATATTTGGCCCGTATATAAATGTATTTAGTTCAAATCGTTAGATTAGGTAAAAAATAATTAACTCTCCTCATAATTAAAATGTTCGACTAAATATTCTTGTCTTTGTCGAACAATAATATAAATTTGCATTTTTATATCTTCTGTAAACTATATTCATATTAATACCCATAAATATTTGTATTTGATACTAATGGTGTCTTAAATATTGTCAATGTTATATGCCAATTTCCATATCATTGTATATTTTTGTATGTGTGTTGTTTTAATTCTCCAATTCAATCTCATGTAGATACATGCAAATAAATATTAAGATGCATATGGCCTTTGTTTGTATGGGTCACAAAGGATTTTCCACAATGACATACAACAGAAACAAAAGAAACTAAATTGAAATGGAAATGTGGGAGGTGAAAGTAAAATCCCCAAAGTTATATTGTCACAAATTTCCAAAAAAAATTATACCATTTTCAACACTTCTGTTGAATATTTTGCTCAATATTATTGTTTCTACTTTTGACAAGGATTCATAAATACGACAACTCTGTTAAAGGGTTATAAGATTTGGGGTATAAAAAGATTTATCAACGAGTTTTTGCTGCGTATACCTATAAAAATGTCCCAATGTCATCTTGAATCAGTTACATTTAGTCACATTTCCATAGACGGACGCACGGACGTCGATAATTCGACTCTAGAATATCTAGACGGCCTAAAATATAACATACACTGGCGATCAAAACCAAGTGGGTATTTTTATAATTTTTACTAGTGGTTGTATAACTTCTCGCATTTGGCTTAAATTTTCAGCGATTAAATGTTCATATATATTTTTTATTAAATAACTGTCTATATAGGAATTGTCTATTACTTTTGGTCCCTGTTTCATTTGGCATATTTAACAGAAATTATACAAATACATCAGAGGTGCCCCAAAAATCTAGCTCTATTGACAATGGAATAGCAAACACACAAAGGACTATCAATATAATGTGAATATATTTGAATTGGATGTCAGTTCATGCAAATGTAGATGAACATACTGACGTACGAATGAATGTGCGTACGTTTCCAGAAAAAGCCAGCACATATGTGGACACTCTCTAGCATGTATAACTCTTCAAGGATATGAAATACTTTATACGAATTGAATGCTAGTATCCTCTCTATAGCCTTCATATGCCAAAACACACACATACATTATTGCCTTTTAGCAATGTATACATGCGTGTGAGTATGCATCTGAGTTCTAAGAATGTATTTGTTTAACATTGCATGTGTATATGTACATACATATATGTTAAATATGAATACATAGATATTCATGAGGCAATTTTGGCAGCAGATGCTACTAATCTTAAATGTGTTGATTCTTCTTCAGGCATAACCAGAAGGACTGTCAAAGCTTCCCCATTTGACCCTTAAGTATTTGAAAATAATTTTTATACTTTTATACACTAACTATGTGGAACAGGGTGTTGAAAATATTTCACTTTAATAATTTTTAAGTTACTTTGGTAATTCATAAATTAAATTGAAGAAAAAATAATTATACACAGCTAAAATAAACAATGAATAAATTGAACTTCGTAATCAATTTTTTCTCACAAATACGAAATTGTTTTTTTTACCGTACCGTTTTTACACAGCTGAAATAAACAATGAATAAATTGAACTTCGTAATAATTTTTTTCTCACAAATACGAAATTGTTTTTTTTTTTACCGTACGTAACAAATATTCTTTAATTTGTTGAAAAAAAATCTACTAATTCTTGTTATATCGGAGTTTGTAATATAGTTTAGTTAAACAATTTCTTAAATTAACCACTAAATGCACAAGAACACCAATTCCTCCAAAATATATAAAAGGTTGGCTGATACGTCCCAGGTCTGACATATAGATGGCGTCGTAAGTATTAAATACATATTATTTTTCCCCGGTCTAACAACGAAAAACAATTTTTTTTTGTCAAAATTCGTTTTTTATTATTCCACATAGTTCCCTTCAAGAGCGATACAACGATTATAACGACCTTCCAATTTTTTGATACCATTTTGGTAGTACTCCTTCGGTTTTGCCTCAAAATAGGCCTCAGTTTCGACGATCACCTCTTCATTGCAGCCAAATTTTTTCCCTGCGAGCATCCTTTTGAGGTCTGAGAACAAGAAAAAGTCGCTGGGGCCAGATCTGGAGAATTCGGTGGGTGGGGAAGCAGTTCGAAGCCCAATTCATGAATTTTTGCCATCGTTATCAATGACTTGTGGCACGGTGCGTTGTCTTGGTGGAACAACACATTTTTCTTCTTCGTATGGGGCCGTTTTGCCGCGATTTCGACCTTCAAACGCTCCAATAACGCCATATAATAGTCACTGTTGATGGTTTTTCCCTTCTCAAGATAATCGATAAAAATTTTTCCATACGCAACCCAAAAAACAGAGGCCATTACTTTGCCGGCGGACTTTTGAGTCTTTCCACGCTTCGGAGACGGTTCACCGGTCGCCGTCCACTCAGCCGACTGTCGATTGGACTCAGGAGTGTAGTGATGAAGCCATGTTTCATCCATTGTCACATATCGACGGAAAAACTCGGGTGTATTACGAGTTAACAGCTCCAAACACCGCTCAGAATCATCAACACGTTGTTGTTTTTGGTCAAATGTGAGCTAGCGCGGCAACCATTTTGCACAGAGCTTCCGCATATCCAAATATTCATGAATGATATGACCAACACGTTCCTTTGATATCTTTAAGGCCTCTGCTATCTCGATCAACATCATTTTACGGTCATTCAAAATCATTTTATGGATTTTTTTGATGTTTTCGTCGGTAACCACCTCTTTCGGGCGTCCACTGCGTTCACCGTCCTCCGTGCTCATTTCACCACGCTTGAATTTTGCATACCAATCAATTATTGTTGATTTCCCTGGGGCAGAGTCCGGAAACTCATTATTAAGCCATGTTTTTGCTTCCACCGTATTTTTTCCCTTCAGAAAACAATATTTTATCAAAACACGAAATTCTTTTTTTTTTCATTTTTTCACAATAACCAAAGTTGCTTCACAAAAGACGCTCTATCTCACAAACTAATTGACTTGCAGACGTCACATTTTGACATGAATCATTTGAAGGTTGGTACTATATAAAGATAATATGCATTTAATACTAGCGACGCCATCTATGTGTCAGACCGGGGACTTATCAGCCAACCTGTTAGATTAGGTTAGGTTATGTGGCAGCCAGATGTATCAGGCTCACTTAGACTATTCAGTCCATTGTGATACCACAGTGGTGAACTTCTCTCTTATCACTGAGTGCTGCCCGATTCCATGTTAAGCTCAATGACAAGGGACCTCCTTTTTATAGCCGAGTCCGAACGGCGTTTCACATTGCAGTGAAACCACTTAGAGAAGCTTTGAAACCCTCAGAAATGTCACCAGCATTACTGAGGTGGGATAATCCACCGCTGAAAAACGTTTTGGTTTTCGGTCGTAGCAGGAATCGAACCCATCACAAACTAGGTGTGATTAATATGGTGTGTATCGGTGTAGTTTTTTATAGCCTTCTTATAGAATGATCTCCCGATTTGATTTTTATCAGATTTTCCTGATAATTTATATCTAGAGGTAGGAAATAGGTGTTCCGAATATGGTGTGTATCGGTTCATATTTTGTTATAGCTCCCATTTGACTTCTTGGGCTTCTGTAAGCCTCAATTTTGTATCAGATTTTCCAGAGATATTTTAGGACCGCAACTAGGGGTGCTGAATGTTGTTTGTATCGGTCCATGTTTTGTCATACCTTTCATATAGACAGATTTACCTGGAATTGGAAACTTTGAGTCTAGAATTGACTACGCAGAATACGGTGTGTAACGGTCTATGCTTACACAGAACGAAAAAATCATTTTGTTCGATAAAAAAAAAAACAAGTCAGTAAAGTAGAAAGTTGGGCGGGGCCGACTATACCCTAAACCATCTCTACTGAATTAGTAGACATTGTTTGTGGGGT